>NC_066581.1:472686117-473005155 GCF_024323335.1 Lathyrus oleraceus | reverse complement strand
TCGTGGTATCAATTTCAAAGTGAGTGAATTGCTTTTAACAAAAATTAAGTTTAAAAGAGGCTTAAAAGGCCTAAAAGAGTTTGAATGAGTGCTAGTTCTTTTTGTCTTTTGAAGTTTTAAGTCTAATATGGTTAGATTCATTTACAAGTTTGATTAAGGAAAAGAGAATTTGAAAAATGTAATGGCATAAGGCCAAAGTTTCTAATTTGCAATAAAGTCTAAGTTTAAAAATCACAAACAAAGAAGGTTTTAAAAAGGGGGGAGAGATTTGAAATTTAAGAAGTGGGAGGAGATGAAGAGACTAATCCTAAGAAAAAAGTAAAAGTTAAGAGTTGAAAAGATCTGCCAATGGGATGCAATCCAATAGACAAGAATGTCATATAGAAACTCACTTTTCCTTTGGACTTTAAATCAAGCAATATCAATAAGCAAGTAGCACAATAAAGAGCAAGGCATCAAATAAAAATAGCCACATCTAAGCTATCAACTTCATAGTCTTCTTCACAATCTTCCCTATGTATCAAATGACATACTCCTTGAATGGCTCAGAATAAGGAATTAGATCCAGGTTCAAAATAACACTTGCATCAAGACCATGTAGAAGATGAACTCAAATGGATATCAATACTTGCGTCAGATGAGAATTCAAATCACAAGAACTTGGTTTCATAAATGTTGGCATTGGCCAAGTCCTTTTGCATAAGGAATATTGCGTAATTCTATGTCAAAAGCTCAGATGAAATCCAACAGTCCACACAAACATTTTTTAGGGTTTTTTTTTGTTTATTAAGTATTTTAAGGTTCTAAGACCACAAGCACAAACAAAATATACAAACAAATATATACAATCACAATATATGGCTCAAGTGAGCAAAAGGGAAAATGACATTAAAATAAACAAGTAAATTATATGTATAATGGCAAATGATAAATGGCTTGAATTTAAAGTGCATAAAGTAAATGACTTGAAATTAAAAGTTAGTCAAATGTTAGTTGATTAGATGTTAGTGGAATTTTGCTTTTCAATTGTTTAAGTCATCCTTTGGAGAACACTCTTCCCTCTATTCACAAGCATGGACCCTTGAACCAAGACATCATCCAAAGGAAGGAAAAAAAGCCAAGTTTCCACATAATACCATGAAAGGGGGGAGACTTACAATCTCACTTACTAGAATGATATGCCTTTGGGTCAAAATTTAGTGTTATCTTAAACAATCATAATGGTATAATGAACCATACTCCTAAAACATACCACACACAAAAAGAAAATGATCAAAGGATGAACCTAATCTCATCCATACTTGTATTGGTTCATCTAACACAAAGTTATCGATGAACCAATTAGCCTTAGGATATTGATATGTCATTGGTCAATGAGAGGGATGAGATAGAAAGGGACTGGAGATGAAGAGGGAGGGGAAATGAGACAAACATAAATTGGTCATGGGAGGAATTTTATCAAATTAAAATCATTCATTCATTTTGGGAGATGAAATGTACATTTCATCAATCCCTTACATCCAATGATTTTAATCCAACAAAAGTCAAATCAACCTTGACCAAGGCCCAAACACATAGTAAAACTTCACAAGTCAATAAAAATGGCTCAACATAATTTCTACACAATTAAACAATTAAAAATCAAATTAAAATGCATTAAATTAAATTATATTTGATCAAAAATCTAAAACCTCTTCAAAACACCAAATAAATGGTCAAGAGATTTATCATAGGTCAAACAAGGTCAAATGACCTTGGAGAAAAAATTTCAATATTTTTAAAAAGTCAGAAGTATTTTTAAATAATTAAAAATATGCATACAAAAAATTAAATCATGAAAATATCAATATTGATCAAAAAATTAACTTTAATTCAGAAAATGAAAAAGAAAAATATTTGAAAATGTTCGGTGAAAGTCCCATATTTTTTGGATCAATAATGAAATTAATATGAATTAATGAAAATAAATCAATTAAAAGAAATTTTAGAAAATAAAAAAAAACGTGGACCATTTGATCTCCCTCATTAATTGAGGTGGCAGATCATATGGATCAGAGCGTGCGTTCCACATATGCCTAAGTCAAATGAGATGTGCGCGTGGTAATCAGAAGCAACACCCAAGATTAAAAGATTTTTAAAGGATCCTATGGTTGAGATGCTTCCAACACATCGCCGGAGCCAGAGCTCTAGTCTTCTTCTCCGGTGGACGTCACCGTACTGGTCCACCTTCATCAATCACCAAAATGAGAAAGCAAGACATGGATTCAAAGAAAAAATGCTCAGAAGCTCGGATCTGCCCCCAATTTTGTCTAATTCCAAGTATATAAGAAGATACATGGAATTGAATTTTGAGGACCATGATCTGAGTTGCTTCGATTTAACCTCGAAGAAACTCAATCTTGTTGCTTACGTTGGTAGGACTTCAGCAAACCAAAAATCAACAAGAATACTGGAGAATTAAGAGAGAATTGAAGAGAAGAAGTTTCCGAAAAATTACCTTTGAGTTGATCTAATTCCACTTGATCTTGATTTGGATTTGATTGCTTTCTCCTCCTCTTGCTTGCAGAAACCAAATGAGATGAAAAGGAAAGTGAATTTCTGGAGTTTGAACTTCCAACCAGAAGATGAAGTTCAAGCTCGATTGCAAGATAAATATCAGAAAATTCTATGGCAATGAGGGTTTGAAATGGTCTACCAAAGCTTGGGCAAGGTGTTGATGATGAATCTGAAGACTTAAGCTTGTTTAAATAGGAAATGCACTTGATATTTTCACCACTTGAAAATTGGACAAAATTAGAATCCTCCTTGCATGGGTGCATGGGCAATGATTTGGGCCTTGAGAATTTTGCTCCATTTCCCATTCATGTATGAAGTATGCTGAAATCAACATGTGGAAGCATGCAAAAGGAAATGATCATGTGAAGTCCAATCTTGCCAAAATACTTTCCATAATGAAGCCATGTGCAAGTCCCTCAATTTTCATCCAAATGAGATGATCTTGGATGTTTTAGAAAGGTGAGATCAAGGGGAACAACTTTCATGTCGAACACGTTTTCATTTGAAGCTTGGATGATGACTAATTTTGAGGTGGAGGTTTGGGAAATCAAACATATTTGAAAATTTTCTAAGTCCTAAGTCAAATGTTCACTTCTTCCACCTTGAATAACTTTTTCTAGTGACTTCAAATGAAAAACATTCCTGTATCAAAGTTGTATCTATTTCAAACCTCTTAAATTTGGTCACAAACTTGATCTCATTTGGATTTGGCATGAGGGAGTTATGCATTTTAGAAGTTGAGGAAAATCACTTGTTCAATAGTATTAGCCCCAAATGACCTATAATGTTTTCACTTGGCATATGCATTTTCAAGTTGAATTTGCACTTCCTCCAAAGATAAAAGTTGAATTAGACATCATTAATTTGATCATGAAATTCGAATGGCTTTCATCGCATGAAAAATGAGAAAGTTATGGTCTTGGGAAGTTGACCTCCAAACTAGGGTTTAGACAAAATGACCTATAATATTTCACCATAAAAAATGACTTTCCAAGAAAAAATAGCTCTAGACCTAAACATGAAAGTTGTTTTGAATGTAATTTAGAGTAACGTTTATCTTGGAATCATTTTCATAAGACAAAAATTATAGGAGACGGGGTCTAGGGAACCCCAGTTTTGATCAGTTGACTTTCTCTGGTCAACCACCATGAACCAACTTGCTAGCTTGATATTCCCTTGACTTTTGGGACTCATGGAGGGTCATATATGAATAATATGATGTAATGTGAAGTATCCCTTGAAATATTTGATCAATTGTTGAAGAAACTTGTTGAAGAGGTTACACAAGATACCTAGATGAATTAGGGTTTCCTAGGAAAACCAACTCCAAACTCTTGATGATTTCTTAATCAAAATGACATGTGAATATTATGGGGACCCATATATGATGTATAGAGCCAATGTAAACCAATTCTTGATTGATCTCCTTTTATTGAGGGTCTCAAACGTTAGATATGAATGAGCTTGATAGAGCATAAGTGAGCATGTACACTACCTACAAAAACAATAAACTATACATTGACATATTTTTGGTATTTTGGTTAGTAAAATAAACAAAAATGAAGTATGATACAATCAAAAGTGCTTGTTGATATCTCCCAATGCAAACCCAATGAATGAGGGGTGAGGAGGGTGCCAAGTTGTGATCCTAATGCTAATGCATATGATGAGATAGCATGAGGGATCATAGGGTCAAAATTGGGGTCTTACAGTTGCCTCTATTTAAGGTTGTTCTAACTTAGGAGATGAAGGTTAAGATCTTTGTATCGACTCAGTAGAATGGACTTAAATAATAAGACATAGAAACATATTTTGGTCCCTAAGATACCCCATGATGCATATGATATGAATGTTAAAAATATTCTCTGTGGGGAAAATGTTGCCACAAAGGAAAAGAATCCGAAGAGACTGAAAGTCCGCAGGAGCATGATGCATCCCTTAAGGAAAACTCATTGGAGAGACAGATACTATGAGGGGATAAAAAGTTATACGTAGGCCAGGCTACGACTTAAAACTAATGGGGGAAACGAGGGATTCCATGAAAATAAATCAATGGAAAAACTCAGTCGGGGATAAAGGAAAAATCTACAGGGGAAATGGGTAAATCAGGACAAAACTGAAATACTCGATCCAAACAAGAAACAACGATTTCACTGAGGAAATACATACTCCAACTCAACTGGGGAAGAAAAGAACTTCAACACAAGAGTAACATAAGAATATTATCCACTACCGGTTACTGGGTAAGGAGATAACAAAATCTGTCAGAGAGGACATCCGTTACCGGTTAGGGTAAACATATCAAGGATGCCTCGCTGAGGGCAACTAGAAGGTGTATTCATTACCAATTACCGGGTAAGAATAACCTGCTGGGGAAAAGCCACAATAGGATTTGCAACTACCGGTTACTGGGCAGAAGACCAAAGAGAGAGAATATTTATCACTGATTAAAGTAAACATATCAAGGATAAACTCAAAGTAAGAATATCCGCCATCGGTTAAGATGAACATATCAAGGATAGGCCACCTGGGGAATTAGGAAGAATATCCGTTACCAGTTAGGGTAAACATATCAAGGATAAACTCCGAGGGGAGAAACAGGAATTATATCTATTGGTAGTAGGATAGAATACCAAAGAGAGAATATCAGTCACTGTTAAAGTGAACATATCAAGGATAAACTCTGCAAAGGGGAAAACAGGATTTACAACTACTGGTTACTGGGCAGAAGATCGTAAAGAGGAGGAAACCCGTCATCAGTTAGGATGAACATATCAAGGATTAACCCTATGGGGGAAAAATAGGAATTACAACTACCTTTTTACTGGGTAGAATACTAGAGAGAGAATATTCGTCACCGGTTAGGATGAACATATCAAGGATAGACTCAAAGCAGGGGAAGAAAATATCTGTCATCGGTTACGATGAACATATCAAGGATAGACTTCCTGGGGAAATATGAAAACAAATCTGTTGGGGAGTAAAAGGAAATAGATCACTTTTATCGGGTATTGGGAAAAAGTAAAGCACTAAAAAATCGAGAAGAATATTACCGTTTACTGGGTAACAGAATCTCAGGGGACCCAAAAGCATCTATCTAGGCAAGATATAGAAAGAAAAGGTCAATCAAAGACTTAACCCAATGAGGATATAACTCAGGGGGGAATGGTTCCATCCAAGTAATAAACTGGGAGGAAGCTGAAATAATAATCATCCACGAGGAAATAACTCAGTGTGGAATGAGAAAGGTTGAATTTTTTCTGCTTAAGGGGCTGACACTCTACAATTGAAAGAGGACAGACACACCGGATCTGCGTGGGGGGAAAGGATACCACCATAGTAGAGGATCAGAGGAATAATGAATCACAAAGTGAAATAATGTAATAATGAAATCTATGAGTATATATATATATATATTATATATATATATATATATATATATATATATATATATATATATATATATATATATATATATATATATATATATATATATATGATGATTATGCTAACGAAACGATCGCAAAGGATACAAACTTCGCTGATCTGAATCATCAATACAACATCTCAGCCAATCTCAACAGGAGGGAATCAACTGGAGGAAGAGAGGTAGGGGATGAACGTGAACCATCCACCTCAAAGGCTCAAATCCTGGTTGGGGCAAAGGAAAATATCTGCCGAGGATATACACCATCAACTCTGATGTTGAAATGTTGATGGGGATGAAACAGAGATCACGCCAACTGCTTGGGGAAAACTAACAATGCTTTGCATTTTAGGACTCACCTGTTCTCAGACCGTTGTTGACATTCCTTAAATGAAATCAATTGCTCTTTAAAAGTAACTGCTTTTATTATTTAAGAAAACATGATTTTGATTTCAAAAATTCAATTTCAAAATGACCATCATAACATTTTAATTCGATTTTGCTGAATAAATAAGAGTAGAAATAATTGGATAAAAGCTCAACTTTATTTAATAGAATGGTAGTCTGTAAATGACAAGACTCCATAGATATTTACAAAAGTTGAAAAAATGGTAATTTACATGGAAAATGGCTACATTGAATACAATGATCACTAATCCTTCTACCGTCTTCAATATCCGTTGTGTTCTTGGCTTTGGTTGAAGATGAATCAGAACCAAACGTTATGCTCAAGAATGTCTTCAAGACTGAAGATCAACATGATGCAGTTACTTGCCATAATCCCTAATTTTTACATAAATTGCCCCAAGGCAGGGTACTCAATTTATCAGGATAACTTTTCTGTTTTATGTCTCTAACTTTTTCCTGGATTGCCCTTTCAGGTTTTCAATCCACCGAGATGCTCATTTTTGCCTAAGTCGCCCTTTCGGGTTTTCAACCCAGCGAGCTGTTATTTTCTTTTTAGGCAAAGTATTTCTTGAATGCATCGGCATTTACAGGACGCATGAACTCTTCACCATCCATAGTTGTAAGAATCAAAGCACCGCCTGAAAAGGCTCTCTTAACAACATATGGGCCTTCATAATTAGGAGTCCATTTGCCTCTAGAATCTAGTTTGAAAGATAGAATTTTCTTGAGCACGAGGTCACCTTCCCTAAACACATGAGGTCTGACCTTCTTATCAAAAGCTTTCTTCATTCTCTGCTGGTACAACTGACCATGACACATGGCATTCAATCTATTTTCTTCAATCAAATTCAGCTTGTCATACCTGGTCTGACACCATTCAGCTTCAGTCAACTTGGCTTTCATCAACACACGCAATGACGGGATCTTAACCTCTACGGGGAACACAGCTTCCATGTCATAAACAAGTGAGAAAGGGGTTGCTCTTGTTGAAGTGTGGATGGATGTACGGTACCCATGCAAAGCAAATTGGAGCATTTCATGCCAATCTTTGTACGTTACAACCATATTCTGAACGATCTTCTTAATATTCTTGGTTGAAGCTTCAACAACCCCATTTATCTTAGGTCTGTAAGGAGAAGAATTATGATGCGTAATTTTGAAGTCATTGAAAAAGAGCTTCTACCATATTATTGTTTAAGTTAGATCCATTATCAGTAATGATCTTACTTGGCACACCATATTGGCATATAATCTGATTCTTGATAAACCTCACAACAACTTGCTTGGTTACATTTGCATATGATGCCTCTTCAACCCACTTTGTGAAGTAGTCAATAGCCACCAGATTGAAACGATGTCCGTCCGAAGCTTTTGGCTCAATCATGCCAATCATATCAATTCCCCACATGGAGAAGGGCCATAGGGAGGAAATGACATTCAATAGTGTCGGAGGAACATGAATCTTATTTGCATATATTTCACACTTGTGGCATTTCTTCACAAATTTGCAATAGTCAGATTCCATTGTCAGCCATAGTAACCTGCTCTCAACATCTTCTTTGCCAAAGCATGCTCATTGGAATGAGTACCAAAGGAACCTTCATGGACTTCAGTCATCAATAAGTCTGCTTCGTTCTATCCATGTATCTGAGCAGGACCATATCGAAGTTTCTCTTGTACAACACATCACCATTTAGGTAGAAATTTCTAGCTAATCTCCTCAAAGTCTTCTTATCTATCAAAGATGCCCCAGCCGGGTAAATCTGACTTTAGAGGAAACATTTGATATCAAAATACCACGGCTTTTCATCTTTGATCTCTTCAACAGTAAACATATGAGTTGGCCTATCAAGACGCATCACAATCAAATTGGGAACTTCATTCCAAAATTTCACCATAATCATTGAAGCCAATGTTGCAAGAGCATCTGCCATCCGGTTTTCATCTCGAGGGATATGATGAAATTCAACCTTAGTAAAGAAAGTTGAAATCCTCCTCGCATAGTCTCTATATGGTATCAAACCGGGTTGATTCGTCTCCCATTCTCCCTTGATCTGATTCACAACCAAAGTTGAATCTCCATTGACATCCAAATACTTAATTCTGAGATCAATGGCCTCTTCATGCCCCATAATGCAAGCTTAGTACTCAACCATATTATTTGTACACTTGAAAGTCAATCTAGCTGTAAACGGAAAATGCGTTCCTTGAGGAGTAATAATCACTGCCCCAATACCATTACCATACTGATTAACAGCTCCACCAAATACCATGCCCCAACGGGAACTAGGTTCTGGCCCTTCTTCAAGCAATGGTTCATCACAATCTTTCATATTCAGGTACAAGATCTCTTCATTAGGAAAATCATACTGCACTGACTGATAATGTTCAATTAGTTGGTGGGCCAAATGGTCAGCCAAGACACTACCTTTAATTGCTTTTTGAGATTGGTATTCAATATCATACTCTGATAACAACATCTTCCAACGAGAAATCCTCCCAGTTAAAACAGGCTTCTCAAAAATATACTTGATTGGATCTATTTTGGATATCAACCAAGTGGTATGATTCAACATATACTGACGCAGACGCTTAGCAGCCCAAGCCAATGCGCAACAAGTCTTCTCAAGCATAGAATACCGAGTCTCACAGTCGGTGAATTTCTTACTGAGGTAGTAAATAACATATTCTTTCTTTCCTGTTTTGTCTTGCTGACCTAGAACACAATCCATACTCTCTTCAAGCACATTCAAATACATGATCAATGGTCTTCCTTCAACAGACAGAGATAGAATTGGAGGCTCAAGCAGATATTCCTTGATACTGTCAAAATCTTTCTGGAAATCTTCGATCCAATCACAAGACTGGTCTTTCCTAAGAAGCTTGAATATAGGCGCACATGTGGCATTCATATGTGATATGAATCTTGAGATATAATTCAAGCGGCCGAGAAAACCTCTAACTTGCTTCTCAATTTTGGGCGCAGGCATCTCTTGTATTACTTTAACCTTGGCAGGATCAACTTCAATACCTTTCTCACTAACAATAAAGCCCAACAACTTACCAGAACGAACACCAAAAGTACACTTATTGGGATTCAAGCGGAGTTTGTACTTCCTCAAACGCTGGAATAGCTTCAACAAATGCTTGGCATGTTCTTCTTCATTACTGGATTTAGCAATCATGTCATCAACATAGACTTCGATCTCTTTATGCATCATATCATGAAAAAGAGTAGTCATAGCTCTCTAGTACGTTGCACCAACATTCTTTAAACCTAAAGGCATCACTCTATAACAAAATGTTCCCTAGGGTGTAATGAATGTGGTTTTCTCCATATCCTCGGGTGCCATCTTGATCTGATTATAACCAGAAAATCCGTCCATAAACAAAAAGACTTTGAATTTAGTTGTATTGTCTACCAACATATCCATGTGTGGCAGAGGGAAATCATCTTTCAGACTAGCTTTATTCAAATCTCTATAATCAACGCACATACAGACTTTTCCATCTTTCTTCGGAACAGGTACAACGTTGGCCACCGATTATGGATACTCAGCAGTAACAAGGAAACTGACATCAATCTGCTTTTGCACTTCTTCTTTGATCTTTACTTCCATTTCAGGGTGAGTCCTCCTCAGCTTCTTCTTGATTGGTGAGAATTCTAGCTTTAACGGCAATCTATGCTCCATAATCTCAGAATCCAAAGCAGGCATGTCTTGATAGGACCAAGCAAACACATCTGAATACTCTCGGAGAAGATCAATAAACCCCTTCTTAACCTCTGGACACATTTGAGACCAATGTTGACTTCCTTCACATCATCTTTGAAACCCAAGTTGACTAACTCAATCTGCTATTCGAATGGCTGAATGGATTTTTCCTCATGCTCAAGTAGACGAGATAATTCATCATACATTTCTTCATCACTTTCTTCCTCGGCCTCAAACACAAGGAATTCAAAGTTTGGAGAAGGAGTGGGATCAATGTACTAAATGGGTTTAGAAACCAACCTGCATAATGATTTGATATTTTGATTTTAGAGAAATGAATTGTGACCAAATATTATGCAGATGGACAATTATTATTTATTTATGTTTTATGTGATTACCATTTTCAGAAAAGCAAAAACTAAAAATAAAACATCATAGATGTGGATGAATAGAATTGCATTTTATTGATGATTAATTTGAAATATGCCCAACAATGTTCACTTCTCCCTTAGGCATAAGAGAAGGATTTTCTAAAATGATCAAAACAAATTACTTAGAGCGATGGACGATATTAGGGATATCAACAGTGATCCAATTATTGCAAGCCTTTCCATGCGTCACGAAATTGGTGCAGTCTTCATCTTCATCAACCTCGATCACGGCAACTGAGTGTTGTTCGATGAACCCTCCGCTACAGAAACTAGGTTGCACATCTTCAACTTTGACATAAGACAACCCTTGCTGAAATCCCAAACTAGCTCTACTCTTGTTCTCGGCGACCTCTATCGTACAACCCCACTAATCTGAACTGCCATCTTCAACAATCTTCTGAGCATCTTTTAAAGAGGACATGGGTGCCCTAGTCTTCTTTACTTCAGCAATGGATAGAGCTTGGAACGGAGTTCCAACCTCATCCTCAGCTTCTACATATGAAAAAGATGACAGATGACTTACCAATAACGCTTTCTCTCCACCAACAATGACAAGCTTTCCATTCTTCACAAATTTTAGCTTCTGGGGCAGAGTGGATGTCACAGCTCCAGCCTCATGTATCCATGGCCTTCCCAACAAGAAGCTATAGGCCGGGTGGATATCCATTACTTGAAAAGTAATCTGAAAATCACTCGGACCTATCTTCACTGGAAGTTCCACTTCACCAATAACAGTCTTGCGAGAACCATCAAATGCTTTGAAAATCACGCCATTGTACCTCATATGGGCGCCTTGATACGTTAACTTCGACATAGTTGATTTAGGGAGTACATTCAACGAAGAACCGGTATCAACCAGCACATTTGAAAATGCATCTTCCTTGCAATTCATGGATATATGTAGTGCCAGATTGTGATTTTTGCCTTCCTTAGGAAGCTCTTCATCACAAAAACTCAGATTGTTGCAAGAAGTGATGTTAGCCATAATGTGGTCGAATTGATCCACAGTTACATCATATTCTACATAGGCTTGCTCCAACACTCTTTATAGTGCTTCTCTGTGGGCTTCATAATTCATAAGCAGAGACAACACTGAAATCTTTGAAGGAGTTTGGAGCAGCTGATCCACCATATTAACTTCACTTTTCTTGATCAATCTTAGTACCTCATCGTCATCACTAGGCTTCAAACTGCTGGATTCATCAGATTGACACTTTGGAGCACTAACCAGATTTGCTACAGGTACAACAACCTTCTTACCATCAGACACATCTTCTATCACCTCCTTTAGAAAGACAGGTCCAAACACACGACTGCTATGGGTCACCTTTGCTATATCGGCAATGTTTACAATAGAATTGGTCATAGGAAACGGAACCTCTTGACCATTCTCCAACATGGTAGCATTATACTAATACGGGACAGCTATATCGGATGCATACGGGATGGGGCCCGCTAACCGTATTACTAATGGTGATACCGATCTATTGACGTTATTACTGCTGCTACTGTTCAACTGAATCACTACCCGCTCAGGGGTTTTAAATACTAGTACTATAACATTGACATCATCTATATCCCTCGACTGTTGAATCTGGATTACATTCTCATCCATCAACTTCTGGATATCTCTCTTAACAATTGAACACCTACGGGGGTTTACACTGCAAATTGCACAACCGTCATGGTCATGCTCACAATCACTGATGGTACATAAAGTCCTATGCATCTCCACCAAGGACCTACAGATACATCGCACATCAAACACTCGGAAACGTTCCGGACAACCATCTACCATATTAACAGAGGAACTACCATGAACGGGTAATGGGTTAGCTTTCACATTCGGCACATGGTCCTCGAAGGACACCATCCCACTCTTCACTAGCTTCTAGAGCTCATACTTCAACGTGTAGCAATTTTCAATATCATGGTCAGGAGCTCCTTGATGGAAGGCACAATGAAGTTCTGGCTTATACCACCATGGAAGTGGTTCTGGAATTTGTGGCGGATTTCTTGGTTGGAGAAGGTTCTTGATAACCAAAGATGGATAAAGTTCTGCGTATGACATAGGAATAGGTCAAAAGAGACCTTCTTCCACTCGAAACTTTGTTGTTGTTGATTATTATTGGGGTTATTATTGTTGTAGTTGTTTGTTCTTTGTTGTGCCTGTTGTTGACATTGTTGTTGAACTGACATTGATTGATTGTTGGAAAATATTGGAATAACGGATGAAACTTGATGATGATGTTGACATGGTTGCGGATTTCTTTTGACATGAGGCCTCTTTTGCCTCCCTACATATACTGCATTGGTTTCACCTTCCTTCTTCCTGGAGAAACTACTCCCATACTTCTTGCTTGATGATACCTCTTCCTTAGACAAACGTCCCTCACGGACACCTTCCTCTAATCTCATCCCCATGTTTACCATTTCGGTAAAATCACTGGGGGCATTAGCAATCATGCGTTCGTAATAAAATAAACCCAGGGTCTTAAGGAAATCTTGGTCATCTCCTTCTCTTACAACGTAGGATTGATTTGAGCAGCAAGCTCTCTCCATCTCTGGGCATACTCTTCAAACGTCTCTTTGTTTTCTGAGACATCGACCTCAGCTGGTCTCTATCAGGCGCCATGTCCATGTTGTACTTATACTGCTTCACAAAAGCTTCACGCAAATCGTTGAACGTGCAAACATTTGCACTATCTAACCCCATATACCACCTCAGAACGACACCAGTCAAACAGTCTTGGAAATAGTGAATCAGTAACTGATCATTATCAATTTGCATTGACATTTTCCTAGCATACATGACGAGATTTCTAAGTGGACAGGTATTTCCCTTATAGTTTTCAAATTCAGGGACTTTGAACTTCATTGGGATCTTGACATTCGGCACTAAGCAAAGTTCAACATCATTCTTACCGAATAAATCTTTTCCTCTCAATGTCTTCAATTCCTTTCTCAGCTCAAGGAACTGATCCTTCATCTCATCCATCTTTCCATAAACATCCGGACCCTCAGACGGCTCGGAATGGTAGATGGTGTCCTCGACACGAGGCAGGGTGTGAACAACTGGAGGCGAAACAGACATGACCGGGCTATATGATGGCATGGAAGCAAAATTAGGTGCAAACCCTTCAAGCACAAAGTTCGGTGGCATTCCCCACGGGAATCCGGCAGGCATAGTTGGAGCAAACTGAGTGGCAGGAACAGTTGAGGTAGCAACCTCTGAAATGACAGTCCTCTAAGGAGGATAAGTTGCAGGCGTCGGAGAAGACTGATTCTGAGCAACTAAAACAGACTCCACCATGGCAGTCAAAGGAGCAATCTCATCCTTCAGTTCTCGGTTCTCTTGTTCCAAATGTTCCATGATTCTCGGTTGATTGGCGTGAGTGTTGTATCGGTGAGTCAGCTTGGCTGAAGCACAGAAGAATAACCAATAAAACATCTGGCAGAAGAAAACCTGTTATGCAAATGATGCATGAAATGCAATGTTTTGTTTGTTTTTATTTTCAAGGAACATACTATTTTATTTTCAAAATAACAATAACAATTTGATTGATCATAAAAAAATATTTTATTCATATAATTTGGAAGGATTACACAGAGTACAATTTCAGAAACCAAAATACAAATACAAGAGAAAATGAAACTAATCATCCTAAGGATACCCTAACAACAATGTCAGATGATCGAGCTGTAGACGCGTACTTTCTTCGGATGTGTCGAATCTCGGACTCAAAAGAAGTCTTCATCTGAGCCTTCTCGAGGACAAGCTGGTCAACAATCTTCTTCCAAGCACCGGAAGGCTGAGGCATACTAGAGGAAGATGGACCCTCTAGCTATCTCTGTCTCTTCACTGCCCGGTCTTCTAGAAGTTCAATCAGTGCATCCTTGTCCTTAGACTCAAGTTGTAACTCTTCATGCTTTCGACTCAAAGCATGGAACCACTCTTCCCACATATCCTTCTCTTGCTTCATCTTGGCGAGTGCGTCTTCCAACTCCTCTACATCTTGGTTAGGGAGAGTTAATGGCTCAACAACAACCATAGACATAGGTCTCTCGTAAGCATACGACATCTTCAACTCAAAAGCTCTCTTCTTCACCCAAACAGTGTAAACTTCTAAAGCTACACAGTTACACGGACCAAGCTCGGATCTTCCTTTCCTATGCACATTATGCCAAGCATGTATCATCTTCTGCTTCAAATGTTAGGGATCTTTACCCTCTTGATAGAAAAGACCTTCTAACTGAGTGTTATTAAGTTTGTCTCTCAAGGGGAACCCAAGTTGACAACGAGCCAAAGAAGGGTTGTAGTTGATTCCTACTTGTGTACCAATGAGAGGCACATTAGAGAATTCACCACAATTGTCAATAATCTCCAAGTTACCCAATGCAGAGTCATACCAAACTATATTATCATTAGTGAGGGATATAAGTCTCTGAGACCACCGTAGACATTGTTTGTTCTCCACAAAAGCAAGCGTCTGAGGAAAATGCAAAATAAACCACTTGTACAGAAGAGGGACACATCACACAATAGTTCCACCACCTTTAGAATTCCTTAGATGCAAAGAGAAGTACATATCACCTAACAACGTAGGCACATGATTCCCAATCAAGAAGATTCTAATGGCGTTAACATCAACAAAACCATCAATGTTAGGGAACAATGCTAAACCATATATGAGAAATACAAAGATAGCTTCAAAAGCGTCCACACTACTGGCTTGAGCAAAAGCAGTAGCTTTCCCAATAAGGAACTCGGAAGTCAACCCATATATTCCTCCTTTCTTCAGATGAAGAGCTTCGGCTATGATATGAGATATGGGAATCTCCTCCAATCCACTAAAAGGCACCTTGTCAGAAACAGGTATTCCCAAGAGATGGGCATACTTCTCCAACATAGGCATAAGCTGATAATCGGGAAAAGTGAAGCAATGATAGAGAGGGTCGTAAAACTAAACTAACACACTCAAGAGTCCTTCAACCACATCAGCAGACAATACAAATAGGAGCTTCCCATGATGTTTCTTGAAGTCCAAGGGATCTAATACAAAATATGATAGCTTCCTTAGCTCCTTCAAATCGGGACATCTGAAACTGTACTTCTTAGTGTTCCTTTGTCCACAATCCATGGTCTGAAAATATTTGCAAATAAAACCTCAGTTCCTTGAATCTATTTTTCGTGTGATGAATGTTATGATGCGCATGAATGCATGAATGCAACAATCACAAATAAGGGATCACACACAAGGAAAACAAAGGTCAAGGGATGAGTCAAGTCATTGTCAAGATCAATCATCCATTTTGGTGGATTATAGTCTTCACCTTATCAACACCCAAGTTCCATTGATATTGACAAGACTTGATTGGATTAACCAAGAATCAAGGGTTTATTGTGAGTCACGAGCATGGAGTCAGGTTAAGAACCATCCCAAAGGAGTGTACTAAGGATAAAACTTGTAGATCATGTTCTAAAAAGTTCTCAGAGTCTTAATTCCATCTATCGGATATTACAGGTTAGGATGACTGACTCATCAACCCATAATATTCTCAAGAGAAACTCGTCTGAGTGTAGTATCACGTAACAACTATTATCAAGTCTACACTTGAACAATCTCCGTACTACGCCCTAAATAGGCCAGATTGGGTTAAATGTTCTACGGTCCTCAGCTTCTCGGACTCCAAATCAGAGAAAGTAATGCCTAACCACAAATAACTTGTGCAACATCAATAGCTCCAAAAGGGTCTCCACTTAGTAGATGGGTCTCAAGCTAACTTGTTAAGGACTACTCCACACAAGTCGAACATGACTATACCATCCTCCTATCTTAATTGTACTCAAGTTCGGGTTAGAACTTATCTCACCACTCAGAGATCACCAAGCACACAAGCATATTATAACACATAAAACAAATGTACAAACATGCAAATACACAAATATATACACATAAAAAAGTAGGCTAAACCCACTAAGGACTACTCCCCAGCAGAGTCGCCACTTAATTTCTGTAGCGGTAAATTCATGACCATTAAGCTATGGATAAACTTAATGTCAATAAAACGAGAGTCACCACCGCGCTTTTATTGTTTTCAAAGGAAAAGGGAAAAGTACGACTAAAACCCAAAGATAAGAAGTTTTCAAATCAAAACTAATAAAATTCCAGAGATTACAGGTAAGGGGTTGGTTACACAGAGGGAAGGTGTTAGCACCCAAAGTGTCCTAAGTACTCCTAGGGAGCCCTTTTTTATGTGTGTATGTGATTTTGGTATAAAATTATGTTTGCAATAAATAGAGTTTGGGGATGAGAAAAGAATTCATTAATTTGATTATTGTGTTTGACAGGACCTTCAGACTTATGCCTACGTACCAACGTAAAAATGAGGGATCAAAACCTCGTAGTTCGTGGTATCAATTTCAAAGGTAGTGAATTGCTTTTAACTAAAATTAAGTTTAAAAGAGGCACAAAAGGCCTAAAAGAGTTTGAATGAGTGTTAGTTCTTTTTGTCTTTTGAATTTTTAAGTTTAATATGGCATAAGGCCAAAGTTCCTAATTTAAAATAAAGTCTAAGTTTAAAAATCACAAGAAAAGAAGGTTTTAAAAAGGGGGGAGAGATTTGAAATTTAAGAAGTAGGAGGAGATGAAGAGACTAACCGTAAGAAAAAATTTAAAGTTAAGAGTTGAAAAGATCTGACCAGTGGGATGCAATCTAATAGACAAGAATGTCATATAGAAACCCATTTTTCCTTTGGACTTTAAATCAAGCAATATCAATAAGCAAGTAGCACAATGAAGAGTATGGCATCAAATAAAGATAGCCACATCCAAGCTAACAACTTCATACTTTTTTTCATAATCTTCCCCATGTATCATATGTCATACTCCTTGAATGGCTCAGAATAAGGCATTAGATCCAGGTTCAAAATAACATTTGCATCAAGACCATGTAGTAGATGAACTCAAATGGGTATCAATACTTGCATCAGATGAGAATTCAAATCACAAGAACCTGGTTTCAGAAATGTTGGCATTGGCCAAGTCCTTTTGCATAGGAAATGTTGTTTAATTTTAAAACCAAAGATCAAATCAAATCCAACAGTCCACACAAACATTTTGAGGGGTTTTTGTTGTTTATTAAGTATTTTAAGGTCCTAAGACCACAAGCACAAACAAAATATAGAAACAAATATATACAATCACAATATATGGCTCAAGTGAGCAAAAGGGAAAATGGCATTAAAATAAACAAGTTAAATTATATGTATAATGGCAAATGATAACTGGCTTGAAGTTAAAGTGCATAAAGTAAATGACTTGAAATTAAAAGTTAGTCAAATGTTAGTTGATCAGATGTTAGTGGAGTTTTCCTTTTCAATTGTTTAAGTCATTCTTTGGAGAACACTCAACCCTCTATTCACAAGCATGAACCCTTGAACCAAGACATCTTCCAAAGGAAGGAAAAAAGGCCAAGTTTCCATACAATACCATGAAAGGGGGGAGACTTACAATCTCACTTACTAGAATGACATGCCTTGCGTCAAAATTTAACGCTATGTTAAGCAATCATAATTGGACTTATGTGTAAGTCACAACTATCTGAGGTCGGGCAATAGAAATTTTAGTGGTAATTCATGTTAGAGATATGGTATAATAAACCATACTCCTAAAACATACCACACATAAAAATAAAATGATCAAAGGATGAACCTAATCTCATACATACTTGTATTTGTTCATCTAACACAAAGTTATTGATGAACCAATTAGCCTTAGGATATTGAGATTTCATTGGTCAATGAAAGGGATGAGATAGAAAGGGATTGAATATGAAGAGGGAGGAGAAATGAGACAAACACAAATTGGTCATGGGAGAAGTTTTATCAAATTAAAATCATTCAGTCATTTTGGGAGGTGAAATGTACATTTCATCAATCCCCTAAATCCAATGATTTTAATCCAACAAAAATCAAATCAACCTTGACCAATGCCTAAACATATAGTCAAACTTCACAAGTCAATAAAAATGGCTCAACGTAATTTCTACACAACTAAACAATTAAAAATCAAATTAAAATGCATTAAATTAAATTATATTTGATCAAAAACCTAAAACCTCTTCAAAACACCAAATAAATGGCCAAGAGATTTATCATAGGTCAAACAAGGTCAAAGGACCCTAGAGAATTTTTTTATCATTTTTGAAAAGTCAGAAGTATTTTTAAACAATTAAAAATATGCACAAAAATAATTAAATCATGAAAAATATCAATATTGATCAAAAAAATAATTTTAATTCAGAAAATGAAAGAGTAAAATATTTGAATTTTTTTGGTGAAAGTCCCATATTTTTTGGATCAATAATGAAATTAATATGAATTAATGAAAATAAAGCAATTAAAAGAAATTTCAGAAAATCAAAAAAAATGTGGACCATCTGATCTCCCTCATTAATTGAGGTGGCAGATTAGATAGATCAGAGCGTGCGTTCCACATATGCCTAAGTCAAATAAGATGCGCGCGTGGTAATCAGAAGCAACGCCCAAGATTAAAATATTTTAAAAGGATCATATGGTTGAGATGCGTCCAACACATCGCCGAAGCCAGAGCTTCGGTCTTCTTCTCCGGTGGACCTCACCGGACTGGTTCACCTTCAACCATCACTAAAATGAGAAAACAAGACATGGATTCAAAGAAAAAATGCTCAGGAGCTCGAATTTGGCCTCAATTTCGTCTAATTCCAAGTATATGAGAAGATACGGCGAATTGAATTTTGAGGATCATGATCTGAGTTGCTTCGAGTTGACCTCAAAGAAACTCAATCTTGTTGCCTACATTGGTAGGACTTCAGCAAACCAAAAATCAACAAGAATAGTGGAGAATTAAGAGAGAATCTAAGAGAAGAAGTTTCTTAAAAATCACCTTCAAGTTGATCTAATTCCACTTGATCTTGATCTAGATTTGATTGCTTTCTCCTCCTCTTGCTTGCAGAAACCAAATGAGATGAAAAGGGAAGTGAATTTCTGGAGTTTGAACTTCCAAATAGAAGATTAAGTTCAAGCTCGATTTCAAGAGAAATCTCAGAAAATTCTATGGTAGTGAGGGTTTGAAATGGTCTAGCAAAGCTTGGGCAAGGTGTTGATGATGAATCTGAAGCCTTAAGCTTATTTAAATAGGCAATGCACTCGATATTTGCACTACTTGAAAATTGGACAAAATTAGAAACCTCCTTACATGGGTTCATGGGCAATGATTTAGGCCTTGAGAATGATGCAATCAACTTCCCATTCATGTACAAAGTATGCTGAAATCATCATGTGGAAGCATGCAAAAGGAAATGATCATGTGAAGTCCAATCTTGGCAAAACACTTTCCATAATGAAGCCATGTGCAAGTCCCTCAATTTTAACCCAAATGAGATGATCTTAGATGTTTTGGAAAGGTGAGATCAAGCGGAACAACTTTCATGTTGAACAATGTTTCATTTTAAGCTTGGATAATGATGAATTTTGAGGTGGAAGTTTGGGAAATCAAACATATTTGAAACTTTTCTAAGTCCCAAGTCAAATGTTCACTTCTTCCACCTTGAATACCTTTTTCTAGGGACTTCAAATGACAAAAGTTAATTCATCAAAGTTGTACCTCTTTCAAACCTCTTCAATTTGGTCACAAATTTGACCTCATTTGGATTTGGCATGAGGGAGTTATTCATTTTAGAAGTTGAGGAAAATCACTTTTTCAATAGTATTGGCACAAAATGACCTATAATGTTGTCACTTGGCACATGCATTTTCAAGTTGAATTTACACTTCCTCCAAACATAAAAGTTGAAGTAGACATCTCGAATTTAGTCATGCAATTTTAATGGATTTCATCTTATAAAAAATGAGCAAGTTATGGTCTTGGTAAATTGACCTTCAAACTAGGGTTTAGACAAAATGACCTATAATCTTTCACCATAAAAAATGACTTTACAAGCAAAACTATCTCTAGAACTAAATATTAAAGTTGTTTGGAATGTAATTTAGATTAACTTTTCTCTTGTAATCATTTTCATATGACAACAATTGTAGGAGATAGGGTATAGGGTACCCCAGTTTTAATCAATTGACTTTCTCTAGTCAACCACCATGAACCAACTTGCTAGCTTGATATTCCCTTGACTTTTGGGACTCATGGAGGATCATATATACATAATATGATGTAATATGAAGTATCCCTTGAAATATTTGATCAATTGTTGAAGAAACTTGTTGAAGAAGTTACACAAGATACCCAGATGAATTAGGGTTTCCCAAGCAAACCAACTTCAAACTCTTGATGATTTCTTGATCAAAATGACATGTGAAGATCATGGGGACCTATATACGATGTCTAGAGCTAATGTAAACCAATTCTTGATTGATATCCTTGCATTGAGGGTCCCAAACCCTATATATGAGCTTGATAGAGCATAGGCGAGCATGTACACTACCTACAAAAACAATAAACTATACATTGACATATTTTTGGTATTTTTGTTAGTAAAATAAAGAAAAATGAAGTATGATACAATCAAAAGTGCTTGGTGATCTCTCCCAATGCAAACCCAATGAATGAGGGGTGAGGAGGATGCCAAATTGTGATCCCAATGCTAATGCATATGATGAGATAGCATGAGGGATCTTAGGGTCAAAATTAGGGTCTTATAGAGTGTTACACAAGTCAAATGGCAGGAAATGATACTCATGATGGCATAAGTGAGTTCGAAATAGGATTTTAGGAATATCCTATTCGCACATTCGAATTTGACGAAATCCCTTCCGCAAGTCCAGTTTAGAAAACCATGATGATGAGCTAATATCATCTAATAATCCATATATGGTAGGCATGAGGAATAAGTCTTTAATGGTAATGTTGTTCAAGGCTCTATAATCAATGTAGAATGGGTTTGAAAAGGAATTGAAACGAGATATGAGTAGTCATTTATGGGGTGAAATGGATGAAGGAGGTGAATAAATAGAATGGGTAGGGTCGGGCACCGATTGTAATTGCAAATATAGGAAGGATGAATTAGTGGAAACACAACACTTAATTTGGTGTGGGGAGATAGGTTTGGGTTTGAATGGAGCATCTGTAAACAACTAAACAACTAACCAACTAAAGAACCCCTTAAACAACTTTTGCTCCCCTAGTGGAAGAACAAAAAATCAGTAGATAACTTGTTACCCTGAATAATAAAACTAACGTTTAAGCATTATGATGAACACTCAAGAACGTTGCTTTTTCCCACCATTACATTGAAAGGGTGTGTTACTATGGTTATTGGTAGACCTAGAAAGTTGGAAATTTTGTTTTGCACGAAGTTGTGTATGCTGCAACTGTCTACCAAAATAGTGACTTATTCGGTGGTGATAGTACCCCATACCCAAAAGGTGTTTTTGTGTGGAGTGGCCTGACATGGCGTGGAGGCTTAGCTGACCTTCTGTTATGGTCTGAGTGGATGGGGTTGTTTGCACTAAGACAGCCACAGATGGTGGGAGTCCCTCTATCTCAGGTTCGTCTTCTTCCTTAGAGATCAAAAGAAAGAATACCCCAATGCATCTACGTAACAAGGTGAATGGTTCCTTACAGTTGTAGCAAAAACCATGCTCACAGCGTGACACTGGTTTTTACTGTGCCAATCGGTGTAACTGGGGTTTTGTGGTGGTGCTGGTTGTTGGAGTTTTAATGGAATTATGGGTGATTGTGTTGTTGAGAGAATTGAACCCTGGTTTGGTTAAGGGAAACAACCTATATCTTTCTTCAATCTTATCCTCCTATATCTTAGAAAGGGTGGTAGCTTGAGGTAATGTCATGGTCTGTAAAGCTTGCACTTATCTCTTGATTTCTAGGTTCAACCAAGAAGTGAAGAAGCTGAGCAGAAATGGGTATGGTAGGCCTACAATGTGATTTTCCAATCGTTTGAAATCAATGAGGTATTGATTCATTGATCCCTTCTAAGAGAGTTTGAATATAGATATGCGTGGATCGTAAAGTGTGAATCTGGTCTCAAGCGCCATCAAGAGATCCGACCAAGATATGATCATATCGTTACACATCATCAATTGGAACCAACTAAGAACATGACCATCTATGTTGAAGGAAGAAATGGTGAGTGGTTTTTGATCGGGGGTTTGGCGAAAATCGACGAATCGAGAGATTTTAAAGATCCAACCATGTGGTCATTGCCATCAAATCTGGGAACTTTGATTTTCATGTGGTCTATGGTTGATCTGTGGTGGAGGTGGGGATGGGGGTGACGGTGACGGTGTATGCTAGCGGTTATGAAGGGAAGCTACCTTCGATTATAATAAATCTAATTTGCTGCTCAGGGCATATAGCACAATCTCCATGTTAGTGGAGAAGATAAGAGAGTCAGACATGTGAGTTCAAAGGCAGTGAAAGCACCCATTGTTATATGAAAGAGATGACTATGTATTATGATAATCAGCTAGTACTACTCTTATAACGATAAACAAGTATTATAATTTTCCGTCATGCCCTATTCATTCATTTAAGAGGCTATATATAACACTACAGTATGCCATAGGAAGGATCTAGTACAAAGCCAACTCATACCCTAGAGAGCAATAACACATAAGGATGCAGCCGCAAGTGCACGGATGTCGCGAAGTAATAAAATATATATTAAACCACATATACCAATGATTTAAGTATCAAATTCTTACCTATTTTGTATATATCTACAAAAATCAAAAGTAAGAAATTTAGTAAACAACTTGAAAGAAAAAGCGATTAAATAGAAATAGCGAAAAAATAACTTAAATCTCAAATGAGGGCAAATAGGACCCGAGATTACGATTCATGTTTCTAACACAATCATATAACCTTTGTCACATATATTGCATTCTTTTGCATAAATTATAGAAAATAAATAAAGTTGGGCATTACCTGCTTTCTTCAGCGATTGTCCCTATCATCGACGAATAATCTATCGGCTTTCGCATCATCCGAATTATTATTCGATGAGTCAATACTTTTGTCTAGCTATATGTTTTCTCAAATTCTCATGTCTGCTTTTGCATCGTCCATATTAGGTTGTTTAAAAATTTGTACCCCGATATCGACACATATTCTATTAGACTACGGTCGATACCTAAATATCACTTACTTTCGTAACGAAGTTGGAATGTATGCACTCAGATTATAAAATAAGTTTAATTAAAATTCTTGCAATCGATAGTAACAGATCATATGATAGGTCATGAAAAAATCCTCATAACCCCTAGTCCCTAGGAAACTACTCACTAATGGTGAGGGCAAACACAATCACAGAGGTACTCATCGTCAAACTCACATCAATCAAACAAAATAGATGAACAAAATAGAAAACCTGAATTGAATTATAAACATTGTTCCACAAAAAAGAAACTTGGAAACTAGGAATGAAAATACGAAAGTTAGGAACCCTAAACTCATAACATGCTATGAGTTTTATAGGGAAATAACAAAATATAAAATATCCTTGGTTCAATGCAAAATATTCAGATTTGATTCAGATCCAATCATTCCTAAGAGTCATAATGAATATGAGATCTTTCTATTTATGGAAGCAAAACAAAAATGAGAACTTTATGTCACCTCACTACTATGGGTGATCGTAGCAGGCCACTTCCTCTTATACTAAAAAGCTTTAAAAAGGTAGCCTTAGGACTTCATGCCGCTACGGGTGACCGTAACAGCCCCTTGATTTTTGTATTGGAGAAAATTTTAAAATTACATTTTGCTCCATTTTTCTTGCCTTTGATCCCTCTCTGTCTTGAATGCTCATTAGACCCTAGAATTCACAAGAAAACACATACCAAAGTATAAAACATGACAAATGAAAGGAAATTGAACAAAATACGGTAAAATGCTAAATGAAAATAACTAGAAAGAACGATTCAAATACCACTTATCAAGCTCCCAAAACATAGGATGTTGCTTGTCCTCAAGAAACAAAGCTCGCATTCATGAGTTTTCGGATCAAGCAGTCATATCATGTTAAAGCATACGAAAACGGGGTCAACGGTACTCTATGCAAGTCTTTGTTTCGATCGGCTAGGCCTAGTTCTCTTGGTAGTCGTTCGTCAACAAAGGTATTTACAAGAATACTAACCGCAGTAAAACCATGGACCCAAGTCTCCCTTTCAGACACCTCTCCAACTATTCTTTGAGTTTAAGTCTCTTTTTCGATTTTCTTCCCCTCTCATTCATTCAATCATATTAGGGCATTTAGAATTTTGGATGTCATCACATGCACAAGATCTAATAAGAATATTTTCTAGGCACCTTTTTGTTATTTTTTTCTTTTTCGATGAGTTTGCGCATTTTGACATTTATTAGTCCACTTTGGGATAATATTTGAGAATCAACCACCGTTAGGCTAAATAATCGGGTAAGGGTTACCCAACTTAGAAGGTCTAGTTATCTTTATTTCCTTTTCATCATTTTGGTGCCCAAACTATTTATTTCTCAACCAACCATACATGCATACAAGTCTTAATTTATGCCAGACCGTCAATAGCAACTAATTGGGAAATACTTCTCAGAGTCGAGTATTATGCCACAAATCTACATGTTTGACTCACATCCTTACTCTGGGTGACCTAAGGTGTTCGGGTAATACCTTGATTTTCAAACTTTCCCAAGGCCCCTAGTCCTAGCCTTTTTTCCCTCAAACTCTATATACTTTCTCATCTTCCCCACAACCGAAGCTTGTCATAAAAAAATTGCACGGTCTAAGTTTGGGGAAAAACTACGAAAATATGGTCTTAATACATCAATCACACTAGAAAATAACTAAAACAAGGAAGAAGCATAAACATTAAATTTCAAGAAATAAAAATGCGATAAAAATAAAGAAAATGCAAGAAATAAAAATGCGATAAAAATAAAGAAAATGCAAGAAAATAAATTGATACCCCTCAAACTTGAACCAAGCATTGTCTTCAATGTTTAAGCGCAAGAAAGAGGGAGTAAAACTCACAAGATCCTCATTTCGGAGGTGGGAACCACAACATAAGTCGTTGCATCATAGGTTTGACATTTACCAAGACCACTCATTGCCTATTTTTCTTCGTCCTCGTCCCTTGAATCTCATATTGGACCTAATCCCACCTATTATAATATGCATTCAAAGCACTCGCTTCGTGTTGGGTTGGATGTATGAATGGAGGGACAACATCCTTCTCCATAGCGGTACCTACACTCTCATCCTCGGATGTGCTATAAGGAGAGGGAGCCCCCACTTGATAAAGCCAATTACTCGGAACATTAATTCTTACCTTTCTTGGATTAGGCAAGTCAAGAACGGACTTGTTTCGGACCATCACCGTATAGGTGTTCCCGTCCATATAAATCATCCCTTGATGAACAAGGGATTCCATGTTAATCTTACTCTTTCCTTCCACTACAACATCATCGACCAAACTAAACTCAAAACCAAGTTATTCAGCGATATGGGTAATCATACCCCCTACCGAAATGTCTCTGGTAGCCGCTCGAGAAACCTTGCCCGAATAATTAGCCGCAAAGGCGGAGGCATTAAGAGTTCTATTATTGTCCATGCAATGCATGGAAATGGCTCTCTTCGAGTAACAACTCTGATATTATCACCTCATTTGAACAAGGTGTAGGCAAGTGCATTTTGCGAATATCGAAAGCATGGGTTATGAATTAAGGAGGTTTTGGCCCCCGCGGATGTATAGTAGAGATCATCTAAAATAAAACACAAAAAGCTTATGGCATCAAACTCCTTCGGGACATCACCCGACCCATTGATGGGCAATTGGAGGATATGCCTCCAATTCTTCTACATTAAGCTCGTGGTCTTGATTAAACAACCAGAAATTTAGAGTACCATAATAGTATCTAGTTCCATCGATATACTTCCTATGCAACTTAGATCTAAGGTGCTAAGAAACTCAAGAGTAATGCACTCAAAGATAGGCGCTTCCTTTTGCATGAACTCTAGCAAACCGATCAAATGGAATATCCTATCTATTTTTACTTTCAAGCCAAGAGTACTAAGGTTGTTTT
Source organism: Lathyrus oleraceus (assembly GCF_024323335.1). Classification (NCBI taxonomy): domain Eukaryota; kingdom Viridiplantae; phylum Streptophyta; class Magnoliopsida; order Fabales; family Fabaceae; genus Lathyrus; species Lathyrus oleraceus. Next base: position 472,978,553 of record NC_066581.1, on the reverse strand, counting down.
CACAAACATACCTTGACGGAGTGATCCTCCGCTTGACGAGTGTTGCGTACCTCTTTTCTTGCGAGTCATCCTCAAAGATGATGTTGTGAGGATTTGATGAACAAGTGTTTCCCCTCTTGTAAGGTCTCGATGACTCCGCCACTTGCTTACCCTTGTCGGGGGAGAATTTATGCAAGGAAGTAGACATGGGATGGTGAATTGAGAAGATTTTGTGAATACGATTTTGTGGTTGGGGGTAGTCGGGGGATAAAGTTGAAAGCTTTGTGGTGGAAGTTAATGGAGTTTTTGGAAAGGTTTGGTGAAATTTGAGAGAATTTGAAGAAGGAGAGAGATTTGGAAAGAGAATAAGTGTGATAATGATGGGTTATAATTTTGATTTGGTGCATTTAAAGAGAATTGCTGGATGATGATTGGTGAGATTTGAGGTGTGTGGTGTCCCAAGAAAAGATTTAAAATTGAACAAATTCAAAATTTCAAATTCTCCCTTCGCATGCCCTACTACGCCCCGTAGCACGTGCTATGGCCGCCCATAGTAGGGCGTTGTTTCCCAAGGCACATAATTGGAAAAATTAGGGTTTTTTGGGGTGGGGCTGCTATGGCCCGTAGCAAAGGTTACGGGTGCCCATAGCATGTCACTTCTTTTTCCATGGAGAATTTTTGTTTCTTGGTCCCTTGGGGGTTTCTTTTGGGCATGTGTAAGACCCCAATTTTGGCCCTAAGATCCCTCATGGCATCATAATATTGCATATGCATAGCCTCAAGGATCATGAGCATCTTGGTTCCCTTTGCCTTTTGATGGGACCCCTTGTGAGTGGTTTGAGATCACCAAGTATGCTTGAATTGTATATTATTGCTTTTCTCATTTTATTTACTAACCAAAAGCACAAAAATATGTCACTAACATTTCTTGTTTGGAGCTTGAGCAATCACAAGGTCTAAAAGCTTCTAGGAGATCCTTTGTGCAATGATATGGTCAAGAGAAGATGAAAGCAAGCATGGTAATGGTTCCCAAATCTCTCATCCATCAAACGTGCCTCCCTAGTATCTCAATTCATCATTTTGATCAAGGAAGTCAAGGGGTTTGAGGTTTGTTTCCCAAGGAAACCCTAATTCATTTGTTCATCAACTGTGCCTTGCTCTTGAAGCAACCTCAACCCATGGTCAAATACAATCAAGGTAAGTTATTTAATTCATAATTTCATGCATATTTGAAACTTATTTGAGTTCCCTCAATCATCAATTCATCAAGATATGAGTGGTGGACTTGAGAAGTTGGTCAGTCAAATTCATTTGACTATTTTAAAATACACTGAGACCTAACTTTTTATGTGTTGGTCAAATGGAGATGATCCCAAGAGCAAAAATGTTTTTAAGGACAATATGAACAAATTTCATATTCATCAAAATTTGATTTGAAGCATGGAAGGTCATCTTCCATTCCAAGACATTATAGGTCATTTTGACTGAAATCCTAATTTTGGGTCAACTTCCCAAGAACATAACTCATTCATTTTTCATGATTTTGAGGTGGGACCAAATGCATTGGAAATATTATTATGGCTAATTAAAATTTTATGTTGAGAAAAATTTCAAAATCTCAAAAGAAATACATGTGATAATGCAAAACATTATAGGTCACTTTGGGCCAAATGCATTGAAATGTGAAAAAGTCCAACTTCAAGTGCCCATAACTTCTTCATTCAAAATACAAATAATGCAAAATTTAAGTCCAAATTGATTTTCTTGAAAAGATCTACAACTTTCATGTTGAAGATTTTATCATTTGGAGCATGCATCATTAAAACAGAAGGGCTTGAACATTGGCCAAATTTGGAAACTTCACATATGCATGTTTTGCACCCTACACTTCAAGCTCAATTTTCTTTAATTTCCAAGGCCCAATTGGAGTTTTGATTAACATAGCATTTGTTCCTTATGCAACAAGCTTTCTAACCATTACTCATAAGGTAGCATTTGGAGTTTGGAAGCACCATTTTCGAAGACATGAAGAATTAGGTGCATTTTGTGAAATTGAATTTAACTGCCATGCATGAGCTGATTACACTTAATGTACACGTCCATTTGCCTTTCACATGAACTCAGCAGGTTATTTCAGCCTTCATTGGGCCTTCCACATGATCACACAAGCCCATGCAATGCAAAATCCATTTGCCATGCACACGAGTTAGCTCATGCATTCAACTCTCTCCATCTATAAATACCAGACCTTACCTTCACAATTCTCCAACCTGAAGGCGCCTGAAATGCTGCAAGATTGAATCCCTAGCCATACCTAAAGGAACAATTCCATTTTTCTCCAAAAATTCAGATCTGAAATTCAATTGCATTTGGTTGAATTTTCAGATCTAAAGTTCCTAGACCTTCATCATTTGATCCATTGAAGCTTCTGTTTGCAAAAGGAACCAAAGAGAGTGACTCAATTCTTCACAATCCAAAGGTTTTGCTCGATTAAAATTTTCTTCGAATCTCATCATACTTTGCTCCATTTGTCTTGATCTTGTGTTGTCTGAAGTCCTCTCTATAGAGGCATCATTATTGTGTGCTTAATTGTTGAAATCGAGCAAGTTCAGTTGAACACGACCAAACTTCTATCTCTGATTTCTCTCTTAATAGGAATCTAGAGTGGAAGTGAGTGGCATAGGAGTGATGTACATCACTTCACCTTTCGAATGGTGCCTGGATCGTTCATTTTAGTTAACATTTGAACCTCTCTGTTTTTTGATCTTCGCCGGAGCTCACCGGAGAAGACGGTGGCGCTGGCCACCGTCTCTTTGCCAGATCAAACATGAGTCGTTGGATGCATTTCCCAGTTTATATCACAACCATCAGATCTTATGACTTTTGATAGTGCGCCATGTGATTCATTTGACTAAGGACTTTGGTAGGCGCGCGCTGATAGCCCTTGGATGTGCCAGCTCAATTAATGAGCCATCATCCGACGCCTCTCTTTTTTCATATTTTCTTATTTCTGATTTTATTTTCTTTTATTTCTTTTAATTCCATTTTATTTCTAAAATCCATATCTCTTTTATTATTGGTCCAAAAAATATGGGACCAATTGCATTATTTCTCTTTTAATTTCTAGTTTCTAAAAATGATTTTTAATATTTTTTATTTTATCATTTGCTATTTTTTAATAATTTTCTCTTTTCTGGTTATTTTTAATTCATTTTAAATAGTTTTTGATATTCAAAAAATACAAAAATATTTTCTCAACCTCTTTGAATGATGATGGATCTATGAAAAATATTCTCATCAATTTATTAATTTATTTGAGATTTATTTGAGATTTTAGTTCAATTAGGTTATTTTTCTTCATTTTTAATTGATTAAAAATAGTTTCTGACTTTTAAAAATGCTGAAATTTTTTGTCAAACTTTGTTTGACCTTGTTGAACTTGGGATAATTCACTTGGACTTTTCAAAAATGATTTGAAGTGAGTTTGAAGTTTGACCTTTCTCTAATATTTTAATTCAAGTTTATTTTCAAATATTAAAAATGCCAAAAATATTTTTTTTTATTTCTTGACTTCCAATCTTCATCTCATTTCTGTTTTTATGGTTTGACCTTGATCTTCCATATCTTTGGTCAACATTGTTAGATTGGTACATTCCATTTCATCTAATGCACTTTATTTTCTTCATTTCCATTATTTTCTTCTTCTTCTTCTTTTCTTTTGGATCAATGAGTTAAAGATTGATAAGTTAGCATTGATTAGGGAGGTTTAATCTTTCTTGATTCAAATCTAATTCGTCTTGATCAAATGATCAAGTGAATGGCTTTGCATTAAGGATAGATTGCTTTCTAAATCATGCAAAGAACTTAAACCAATACAAGATCATTTCTCTCCTTCTTTTTGGCATGGCAAGTTGTTGGAACTTGGTTCACTAATCAAGACTTCTAACTTGTGTTGTTTCCTACATTATTTTTGACCGACCTCAGATAGTTGTGACTCCTACATAAGTCCAATTATGATTGCTTAACATAGCGCTAAATTTTCCTTATGGCACACTAACTACTAACACTAACCACTAACCATTAACATTTACTTTTTTGCACTTTACTTTTATGCAATTTACTATTCTTGTACATATTATTCATTTGCTTTTCCCTTTGCTCATTTGAGCACATGTTTATGTTAATGCAATTTTCCTTTTGCTCACTTGAGCACATAATTGTGTATATATTATTTGTGCTTGTGTTTTGTTTTGATTGTTGTGGACCAAATGCAAAGAAATGGACAAATGGACTTAGTTTCTAGGACTCTCCCTATGCAAATTGGAGTAAAAGGACCTTAATGTGAAGATGGATTAGAAGGACCAAACCTCTAAACTCACTCTTGTCCATTCTTGATTTGCTTCATAAAACTTTTGATGTGTGTGCTCTTGTGCTAGGGAATCCTATGAGAGCTCAAATTGAAGAACCATTGACATGTTCATCCAAAGTGAAAGATACAAGATACATTGAGGATCTCTTAAGAGGCTTGCTTGATTATTGCCTGAGCTTACTATTATTATCTTGCTTGCATATTCCAAAGGATGGGAGCTACTTGGATCATCAATATGATCTCAAGAGAGGAACTCCATTTGTGGTCTTGTTTCGTATCCCTTATCTCTTGTATGATTAGGACTTTAGCCCTTCTTCTTCTCCCCCCACTCTAACCCAAGCCAAAACTTTTGTGCAAACATTTAACACTTCTTTTCAAACATTAGAAACTTAAGCCTTATGCTTTTGATTTTCAAACTTTCTTTTCATAACACTTATTTTGAATTGAACTCTTAAGTCAACTTTGACCATATTTTGTACATACTTTTCATTGATAAATATAACCCATTCAAATGTCTTTTGTGATTTCAATGGCCACTTTCTTATTGAAACTTTTTCATAACCTTTAGCTATTAGGTTTGAGTTATCCTTGAGGTAGATGTAATACTCACCTATATCCTTAGTGATGGACAATGAGTCTTCCATGGTTATTATAGGGTTAACCCCTCACTAGCATGTTGAAGCTATCCTGACATGGTGGATTTGTGGTTTTAGGTTGAGTTTTCTCCCTTGGATAACAAAAGACCTTAAGGCTTTTGGACCAATCAATTCATCAACTCATTTTTGAGATTTTTACCCCGAACTACGAGGTTTTGATCCTAATCTCTCTTTTAAGATGGTACGTAGGCAATGGGTTTATCCATCCAAACACAAAATGTAAATAAACTTGTATATTCTTTCCTCATCTCTTCAATCATGTTTGCACAAATAAATTTTCACAAAATACCAACCTTACACCCAATATGAGAAGGGCTCCCTAGGAGTACCTAGGATGTTTTGGGTGCTTAAAACCTTCCCATTGCATAACCAACCCCCTTACCCAGATCTCTGACATTTTTACTAGTTTTTGATTCGATAAAACTTTTAGGTTTTTGTTCACTTTCTAACCATTCCTTTGGATAAATAGACGTGCGGTGGCGACTCGACTTGTATGGTTTACCTTAGATTTAGTCAATATCTCTAACGGTAACGAATACCCCGCTACAGAAAAATGGCGACTCTGCTGGGGAAATTTGCCTAGTGGGTTTTGCCTACTTTTTATATTGTGTTGTATTGTATTGTATATTGTTTTGTGACATATTTTTGTGCAATTTAGGATTACTGTATTGTATGTAATGATTGAATTGCTTGAATATTAATTCTTTGTATGCTTGGTGATCTTTGTGAGATGAGTTCTATACCCGAGCTCGAGTGCACTTAGGATAGGAGATAGGCATAGTCTTGTTGACTTGTGTGGAGTTATTCCTTAGCAAGTTGACTTGCAAGTCCATTCACTTGTGGAGGTCATGTTGGGATCAATAATGTCACACAAGTAGTTGTGGTTAGACATTACTCTTTCCAATATAGACCTTAGAAGCCGAGGACCTTAGTTTACCAAGCCCATCTTGGCCTATTCTTAGGATGTAGTGCGAAAGTCGTTCAAGTGTAAGATTTGATACAATTGTTATGCGATACCACACTCATAAGAGTCTCTCTTGAGAATATTTTTGGAATACGAGTAGTCGTTTATCCGATAATATCCGAAAGATGGGATGATGACTATGGGAACCTCTTGTAGAACATGTTCGGCAGGTTTAAACCCTAGTACACTCCCTTTAGGTGGTTCTTAACCGAGACTCCATGCTCGTGACTTGCAACAAACCCTTGATTCATGGTTGATCCGTTCTTGTATCCTTAATATCAATGGAACTTGGGTGTTGATAAGGTGTAAACCATAATCCACCAAAATGGATGATTGATATTAAGGATGATATGATCCATCCCATGACCTTTGTTTGGTGTGCTTTGCTTGATCCTTGAGTGTGATTGTTGCATACATGCATTCATGCACCCATTTGCATCCATATCATCAAAACAATAAGAAAATTTTCAAGGAACTAAAGAGGTCTATTTGCAAATTTTCAGACATGGAAAGACAAAGAAGGAATACAAAGAAGTACAGTTTCAGACAACCAGACTTGAAAGAGCTAAGGAATTTGACATCCTATGTATTAGATCCTTTGGGTTTCAAAACTCGTTTTGGGAAGCTTCTATCTGTTCTGACTACTCAAGTGGACGAAGGATTGATGAGTGTGTTGGTGCAGTTTTATGATCCCTTGTACCGTTGCTTCACTTTTCCGGATTTCCAGCTTTTGCCTACACTTAAGGAGTATGCCTACCTTGTGGGTATACCTATTCTAGACCAGTTGCCGTTCAATGGCTTAGAGAGTGTTCCTACTTCTCAAGAGATAGCTGATATGTTGCATATAGATGAATCTCTGGTTGGTGCGCATATGACTACCAAAGATGGAATTCAAGGTCTCCCTTCTGAGTTCCTCATTGCTCAAGCTACTATGTATGGGAAGGCCATGAGTGAGGACGCCTTTGAAGCCATATTTGTACTTCTCATCTATGGGTTGGTATGGTTCCCCAACATCGACAAGTTTGTGGATGTGAACGCTATTAGGATTTTCTCTACTCTTAATCCCGTTCCTACTCTGTTGGGTGACACTTACTTTTCTTTGCATATGAGGAATGCAAAGGGTGGTGGTACCATTGTGTGCTGTTTGCCTCTGTTGTACAAGTGGTTTATTTCTCACTTGCCGCAGACGATCGCCTTCAAGGAGTACAAAGGATGTCTACGGTGGTCCACGAGACTTATGTCTCTCACTAATGATGATATCTTTTGGTACAACCATGTGTATGATGGTGTGCAGATTATCGACTCTTGTGGTGAATTCTCCAATGTGCCTCTTCTTGGTACATGTGGTGGGATTAACTACAACCCTATTTTGGCACGTCGACAGCTTGGGTTCCCCCTAAAGGATAAACCCAATAACATTCTGTTAGAGGGTGTGTTCTTTCAGGAGGGTAAAGATCCCCAAGGCTTGAAGGGCATGATGGTCCGCGCATGGCGCAAGATCCATAGGAAATGAAGGAAGGAGCTAGGTCCGAAGAGCTGTATCGCCTTGGAGCCTTATACTTCTTAGGTTAGGAGGAGAGCTTCCGAATACCTCATGCCTTACGAGTATCCGAGACCTACACCTTTGGTTGTGGCTGGGCCTTCAACCCTCCCTGACCAAGGAGTAGAGGAGTTGAGAGATGAAGACCATTCATGTGCTTGGATCCGTGAACGAGACGAGTTGCTTCAGCAAATCAAGGAGAAGGATGCTTTGATAGAGTTCCTCGAGCATCAGGTTATTGATGATCCTAACGACGCATGGACTTCTCTGCTTCCTCAGTCTTCCAAATTTTGGAAGAGGAAGTACGATCGACTCGCCAAGGAGAAGGCAGATATGGAGGCAACCTATGAGGAGGACGTGAAGAGGCTTCGTGCATCTAATCTTCCTGGGTCCAGAGCTTTGGATGATTGCTTCTAGGGATCCTTAGGATGATCATTTTCCTTCTCTCTTGTATTATATTTGATTCCAAAACTGTATTTCTTTAGTTTAAAAACATTTCCCAGATATTATTGATATTGTATTTCCATATGTGATAAATGTTTAATATTTCCAAATTTACAAATAGAACTCTAAAGTTCCTCTAATATAAAAACAAATCATATGCACAAGCATTGCATGCATCATGTGCATAAGTAGGTTTTGCTCCAGGCTTCTTGTCCTATGGTCTAACTCTGTGTTCTTCATTTATTTTGAAGACAAGCTGACTCACCGGTACTACACCAGAACCAACTCATCGAAACTGATGGATCATTTGGAACAAGAGAACCGCGAGCTGAAAAAGTAAGTAGCCAAATTGACTGCCCTGATGGAGTCATTCATGGCTGCCCAGGGCCAGTCTTCTCCGACACCCTCAACTCCTCCCCAGAGGACGGTCATTTCTGAGATCGTGACTTCTATTGTGCCTGCTGCAACAACCCACTTTGCGCCATCTATGCCAGCCGGGTTCCCGTGGGGAATGCCCGCCAATTTTATGCTAGAGGGTTTTGCTCCTACCCTTGCTTCTTTGTCGGCATCTAGCCCAGTCCTTTTAGTGCCACCTCCCATCGTGCACACATTACCAAGAGTTGAAGATACCATCTACCATTCTGAACCCTCTGAAGGTCCAAATGTTTATGAGAAGATGGATGACATGAAAGACCAATTCCTTGAGCTTCGCAAGGAACTGAAGACTCTGAGGGGGAAAGCCTTTTTTGGTAAAAGTGCTGCTGAGTTATGCCTTGTGCCCAACGTGAAGATCCCTATTAAATTCAAAGTACCCGACTTTGAGAAGTATAAGGGAAACACATGTCCTCTCAGCCATCTTGTGATGTATGCTCGCAAGATTTCAACGCAAACTGATAATGACCAATTGCTCATCCACTATTTCCAGGACAGTCTGTCCGGTGCCGCTCTCCGGTGGTACATGGGTCTGGAAAGTTCGAACATCCGCTCTTTCAATGATCTTGGCGAGGCCTTCGTCAAGCAATATAAATATAATATGGATATGGCTCCTGATAGGGACCAGTTGAGGGCAATGTCCCAGAAAGAGAAGGAGAACTTCAAAGAATATGCCTAGAGGTGGCGCGAGTTGGCAGCTCAGATAGTGCCACCCCTTGAGGAGAAAGAGATGACCAAGATCTTTATGAAGACCTTGAGTTCATTCTACTATGAGAAAATGATAGCCAGTGCTCCCTCACACTTCACCGAGATGGTGAATATGGGAATGAGACTGGAAGAGGGGGGCCGTGAAGGACATTTGACTCGAGAGGAAGGCTCTTCAGCAAAGAGATATGGAAGCTTTGCAAAGAAGAAGGAGGGAGAGGCACATGTTGTATCTTCCCATGTCAAGAGAAGACCCTCTGTAAAGAGGAAGATTGTCCGCCCTGTTAGCAACCAGCATCAGGTGGCTCATATAGCACCTGTTTTCAGAGAAGCCCAACATTATCAACAACAACAATCTCAGCAATATCAGCAACAACAGCAACGTCCACAACAACAGGCCTACCAGCCTCGAAACAACAACAACAATACCAGTACCAGCTACGAGAGGAAGAGGGTCACCTTTGATCCAATTCCGATGACTTATGCCAAACTCTATCCATCTTTGATCAATAGAAAGTTAATTACTCCGCGAGACCCTCCCGATGTACCTACTAACCCCCAGTGGTGGTACAAGCCTGAGCTTCACTGCGTATATCATTCCGGTGCTCCCGGACATGACGTGGAGAATTGTTATCCCTTAAAGACCAAGGTGCAAGACCTTGTGAGAAGCGGGATTTTGTTTTTCGAGGACGTAGGTCCGAATGTGAAGAAGAACCCATTGCTTGAGCATGGGAAATCTGTCAATATGGTCCAGGGCTATCCTGGCAAGTACAAGGTCAAATACGTCAGTCATATTCGACAATAGCTGGTCGAGATACATCGTTTGCTGTGTGATTATAGCCATTATGAACATGACCACGATAGATGTCGAGTTTGTTCTGTTAATCAGAGAGGTTGTCGCCAGGTGCGCAAGGATGTTCAGGAAATGCTGGATGAGGGAGTCATTGAGATCCTTCAAAACAGAAATGTTGACGAAGATGCTGTTGAAGTCAACGTAATTTCTCCGGTATTCCGGATACCTGAGCCTGTTGTCATCAAGTATGATGGTAGCAAGTAGAAGGTTTCTCCTACTCTGACTATTAAGCCAGCCGGCCCTATACCCTACTCTTCTGAGAAGGTGGTCCCCTATCGCTACAATGTTGTAGCATTGGAGAATGGGAAAGAGGTGCCCCTGCCCTCTTCATCTGTCGTTAATATTGCCGACGTCAACGGCCTAACCCGCAGTGGTCATGTTTTCTCGGCTCCGCCAAAGCCGCAAGCTGACGCTCGAAGGAATGATAATGTTGATTATGCTGAAAGCCCGATTGGGAATGCTGTGAACGCTTCGAATCCGGCACTTATTGCTAAACCCGCCTCTACATTGAGAACTCCTATTTCTGCTGGCCCAAGTGGCAATGCGAAAGAAGACTGCGATGAGATGTTGTGGCTCATCAAGAGAAGTGAGTACAACGTGGTAGATCAGGTACTACAAACGCCATCTAAAATCTCTGTATTATCCTTGCTGATGAATTCAGAGCCTCACCGAGAAGCTCTGCAGAAGGTGTTGGATGTGGCGTATGTGGATCACGACGTCACAATTGAACAATTCGACAGCATTGTTGCAAACATCACCGCTTGTAACCCATGGATTCATGAGGCAGGCACCGTGACATCCACCCTACACCAAAAATTGAAGTTTGTGAAGAACAAGAAGCTGGTGGTGGTAGGGGGAGAAAAGGCTCTCCTGGTTAGCCATTTGTCTTCCTTCTCTTATATAGACGTTGAGGATGAAGTTGGAACCCCGTTCCAAACTTTATCTATTGCTGAACCTATTAAGAAGGGAACTCCTTCATTTGCTTTCTATAAAGATGTGAAGTTGGCCATTGAGCATGGTGCAACTGCTGGATTAAGACAAATGATCAAGTTGGAAGACAACAAGTCCTGGGCTGGTATAGGCTATTATTCTGGTGTCTTCAACAAGCAAGGGTTGTTCAAGAGTGGTGGATTTATCCATACCGGTCAAGACGAGGAGGCTGCTGCCATTCTGGAAGAGGATGCAGAGGATTCTGGCAATTTCATCATCCCTGGAGGGATCTGTAATAATTGGGTCGTTGTGGATATTCCAACATTTATCCATAAGTCAAGGTAATGATCATTGTGTTTAAAACCCTTCTCCCATGCCAAAAGGAGGAGTGATGACATTGTTGGCACATAAATACAATGATATTTTCATTCAATAAATTCATGTTAAATGTTTGTTTTTCCAATTATTTTCCCTTTTTGCTTTTTTGCATGAAATTGGTGATCACATAAAACCCTAAAAAATCAAAATAAAATCAATCTTTTCATCTGCATAATGATTTGCCTTGTTTGAATTCTAAAATCCTTTTATATCCAAAATCATTATGCAGGTTGATCAAACCCATTGAACATAATGATCCTACACCATCTCCCAACTTTGAATTTCCTGTATTTGAGGTGGAGGAAGATAATGTTGAAGAGATTCCCGACGAGATTACCCTCTACCACATATTGATATGTTGGTAGACAATACGGCTAAATTCAAGGTCTTCTCATTTATGGACGGATTTTCCGGATATAATCAGATCAAAGTGGCACCCGAAGATATGGAGAAGACAACATTCATCACACCTTGGGGAACATTCTGTTATCGAGTGATGCCCTTCGGTTTGAAGAACGCCGGAGCCACGTATCAACGAGCTATGACTACTTTGTTTCACGATATGATCCACAAAGAGATCGAGGTATATGTTGATGATATGATTGCGACGTCAAGAATGGAAGTTGAACATGTTGAGCACTTGTTGAAGCTTTTTCAACGTTTGAGGAAGTATAAGCTTCGTCTGAATCCCAACAAGTGTACATTTGGAGTCCGTTCCAGCAAGTTATTGGGCTTTATTGTCAGTGAAAGAGGTATTGAGGTTGATCCTACAAAGGTTAAAGAAATACAAGAAATGCATGCGCCCAAGACTGAGAAGCAAGTCCGAGGTTTTCTTGGCCGCTTGAATTATATTTCCAGATTTATATCCCACATGACTGCCACATGTGCGCCGATATTCAAGCTCCTCCGGAAAGATCAATCTCATGATTGGACCGAGGATTGCCAGAAGGCCTTTGACAGTATTAAAGAGTATTTGTCTGAGCCTCCGACTCTGTCTCCGCCTGTGGAAGGGAGACCATTGATTATGTATCTGACAGTTCTTGAAGACTCAATGGGTTGTGTCCTTGGTCAGCAAGACGAATCAGGAAAGAAAGAATATGATATCTACTATCTGAGTAAGAAGTTCACTGATTATGAGTCTCGATACTCAATGCTTGAGAAAACATGTTGTGCTTTGGCTTGGGCTGCTAAGCGCTTACGCCAGTATATGTTGAATAATACGACTTGGTTGATATCCAAAATGGATCCAATCAAGTATATCTTTGAGAAGCCTACTTTAACTGGGAGGATTTTCCGTTGGCAGATGTTGTTATCCGAGTATGATATTGAGTATCGAGCTCAGAAGGCTATTAAAGATAGTATCTTGACTGACCACTTGGCACATCAACCAATTGAGGATTATCAGTGTAACACCCCAAAATTTGCCCTCCTCATTCATGCATTCATTTCATATTGCATTTCATCATGTCAATCAGAATTAGATCCGAAAAAAAAAAAAGGAAAAAAAAAGGAAAAAATTGAAAAAATAAAACGAAAAAAAATAAAAATAATAATAATAATAATAATAATTTCTTACAAAAAAATAAATAAATAAAAATAATAATAAAAAAATAATAAAAAATAATAAAAAAATTTGGACTTGGGTCTCTCTCATTTGAGCCCACAAAACCATGAAATTCAGTCTATAAATACCAAGGCTTCACTTGAGAAAAAGGAAGAGAAGCAAAATACTCTGAGGTTTCCTTGGAACAAAACCCTGGACAAAACCTGAAGAGGAACCTGACAGAAAACTCAGAGCAGCCTCCAAACCCTGAAGGGCCTCACGGGTGCAACTCAATTTCAATCAAGCTCTCCAATCAGGTTTGCCCTATTCCCATTATTTTACGCCTTCAATTTGAATGTTCTAAATGTGTGATGTATTATGAATGGGTGAAACCTATGCCTTGAATGTTTAATCACATGATGTCTGAAATGTATGCCACAGGGTTTGAGGTTTCTGAAACCATACTGTTATCCATGAAAAAAATGCTTATGGTGTTTCACTAACCCTTTTGTTGAGTTTTTGTGAGGGCTCACATGACTTTTGCAGGGATAACTTGCGTGGTTTCCCACTTTATTTGTGGGATAACCCCTGGAGGTTCATTCCGATTACTTGTACTGACTCACCTTTCTTTGATGGCATTAGCTTGGGAGGTCCCTGGGTTTCTTACTCCTTTAATTGTTGTTACTTCGGATCTTCATCCGTGTGGTACTTTTACCTCTTTTCTGCATTTTATCGCTTTCTTAGCTGGAAGACCTCAATAGGAGGCATTTGTTTTCTTTTGTTTATTTACTTCTGAGCCCCTTGTTGGCACATTTACTTTATACATGTTTGTTTTGTATGTGTTCGTATCCCTGCAGGTAGCGCGGTTCCTTCATCAAGGACTGCCCTTTTGCCCTTGAGCATCCCAAACCCTAAAACCCAAAGCAACACGTTAACTCCTTCTACTACAGGCGAGTAAGTCTCCAAAGGTCGAGCATCCGGTAGATTGCGTAGTGACGTCGTTCGTCCAAAACCCAATCCATAACCTCATAGTTAGCCGAACTACGTTTTGCTCTGATTCTCAGGCCAGATGAGATACGTAGGCATAAGACGCGATGTCTTAGCGAGCACACATCCCCCCAACCCATAGGTAGCCGAGCTACGAAGACTCTGATTCTAATATTCAGATGAGATACGTATGCAGTGGATGCGACATCCGCGCGAGTCATTTTCATTTAACCCTTTTTTTTTAAACAGCACAGATAAACTCACACCCTTTAGGTTGCGACAGCTGGCGACTCTGCTGGGGAGTAAGAAGTTGACCTCTTGCTGGTCCATCTTCCCTAAGCGAGTCCCTCCTAGCTTGTGTGATTTCTTGTTTATTGGGTGTTCATGCTTTTGTACATTTATTTGCTTACCTGCTTGCATGCATCTGTTGTATCTATTGGATCTGTTTGTTTGTTTGTTGGGATGGGATGTTCTATGAGAGATAAGCCCATTACCCAGGCTTGAGTGTACACACAGGTTTTAGAGTGGATGATCATGAGGCTTGCGTGGCATGTTGCTATGTTAAGTCGTCCGTGAAGAACCACACCCAGACGAGGTTTCTTTTGGATATATTATGTCCTACGGATGTTCCGTAACGACATGGTGTTCCTTTAGAAATCGTCAACTCTGGTGACCATTTCCCGAGAACTCAGTCGAGGCCTCTCCTCCGAGACGTGATTATGTTAGCTCTGGTGGGCGCATTCTCGCTGATCAATCCGAGGACCCCGAGACTGGGAACTTGCTTTAGGATGTCCTGTTGAGGGGAGTCAGTGGAGGTCTTTTATCCCGTAATAATGCCAAACCTTAAGTGGTAAACGTATTATTCGCGACTGAAGGGCTGAAGCTGACGAACTTCTGTTCTTAGAACCTACCAGTGAGGGGTGGGCTAAATTCAGGAAACCTTAACCTCCAACCAACCCGGTTTTCTGGAACAGAGCTTTGATCTTGTATTATATTCCTCAGTGAATTTCTCTCCAGGCAGTGCAACCTGACAGATGTTCAAGCGGATCCATCAATTCTGATTGACATGCCTTTGCATTGCATAACATCATCTGCATATTTGCATCCAACATCTCATGCTTATTCATTTGCAGGGTATTCCCTTTCAAAACGGGGATGCCTTAAAACTGAACAAGCAGTGCATCGCATACCATGCATATTAACCCTTGTCTGTTTTGCAGGTGTCACCGCAGTGTCTAATGTTTGTTCCCTGTATCAGGCAGTTATTGGTCCCAAGCGAGTCCACAGGTACCCGACAAAGGAAAATCGTCCACAACTAGCGATGGACCAAGTACAGAAAGAGCTGGCTGATATGCGTGAAAGGATGGATCAGTTCATGACATTGATGACTGGTATGGCAGAAGGCCAAGCGAAGCTGAGGGAATTGGTTGAGCAACCGAGACCCGATCCGGAGGTGGAGATACCAAATGCTAAGGGAAACCCTGGTAACCCTGTGAACACTGGTAACGCGGGTAACGCAAATGCTGATGGAAACCCGGGTAATGTTGGCAACACAGGGAATGTTGGGAATGGTATTGGCGGAAGGTACGATGTGAATCAAGGAATTCAGATTAACGGGCACCCCGTTACTGAAGATTATCAGTATGATCAATTTTCTTTGCACGATGAGGCCCTCGAGACCACTCGCCGTATGGATGTGCTTGCTGAGAAGCTCAAATCTTTGGAGTCTCAAAATTCCTTAGGCTTTGATGTCACAAATCTTGGTCTGGTTCAGGGAGTAAGGATTCCTCACAAGTTACAACCCCCTACTTTTGAGAAATACAACGGGGCTTCTTGCCCACGCACTCATCTCCAATCTTATTTGGGAAGGTTGGGAGCTCACACGGAAGATGAAAAGCTGTGGATGTACTATTTTGAAGACAGTCTAACTGGAGCTTCTCGTGAATGGTATTCTCATTTGTCTCGTACTACCATCAAGAGCTGGAAAGACTTGGCAGAGGCCTTTGTCAAGCAATATCAATACAACTTGGACATGGCTCCAAATCGGACCTTGTTGCAAGGTATGTCTCAGACTGCCAAGGAAACCTTTAGAGAGTATGCTCAGCATTGGAGACAGATTGCTGCGTCCGTCCAACCCCCTATGTCTGAAAGGGAGATGGCGGACATGTTCATGAACACTCTTCAAGGCAATTATATTGAGAGATTGGCTACTTGCCCGTCAATCAGCTTTGCAGAGATAGTAATTGCTGGAGAAAGAATCGAGAGTCTGTTGAAGATAGGCCGAATTCAAGACAATAGTGCTTCCAACTCATCAGGTCCCAAGAGACCGTTTGCTGGTAACGGTCAGCAAAGAAAAGAAGGCGAGGCAAGCGTTGTGTATGCCGGCAGAGGCAGGAGTAAAGGACGCCCTAATTATTATCAAGATCAAGTGGCCGCAGTCACTATTCCAACACCTGTTCCTCAACCGCAATATCATCCGCAACAACAACCCAGTGTAGCACCTCAAATTTGCACCTATCATTGTACATACATTCTCATATTAGGTCATAGCATAACATGGTCCACTGCATAGCATTGCATTGTCCCATTTGCCTCAAGTGCAAGCCAATCAAGAAATTAGGTCAAACTGATCAGGAGATCAGTCAACCAAGCAAGCAAGGGTGTTTCTCAAGGAGCCAAGGCCCTAGGGTTGGTCCAACATGTTCACATGACTTGGGTATCCATTTGAAGTGTTTAGGTCAAAGATTGGATGTTCAGAAGTCATCAGTCAATGCACAGTTTGCCAGAAACCCTAAAAGTCAACTGTTGGTCAACTGTCCATTTAATCAGTGATTTGATGATTGGATTTGGTTTGAGAGGTCTCATTCATGTCCATATAGTCTTCATATATCATGTCAAACACCATCATGGAGGAATTTGAAGCCAGATCAGAAATTTCCAAAAAGGGAAACTTGACCTGTAACTGAAATTTACCAAAAATGGAAAGTCTTGATCCTCAAACTTACATCATGATAAAAGCTTCAAATGAATTTTTGCCCAACATGAAAGTTGAAGATCTTGTTCTCCCATTTCCAAAAAGTCCAAGAACACTCAATTCCCATGTATGGTTGGCAAGTTATGATCAATTCATTTTCAAAAATTCTTGAACTTCAAAAGGCCATATCTCTCAAACCATTTGGCCAATTTGGGTGGGGTTTTTTCCTACAAGTCACATTTGACCCCCTCTTTCCAAAAATGTAACTTTCATGTACCAAAACTTTATGGATCAAAATGGCACTTTTGAACCTACATGGATTATTTTCAAGTGAGGTGAAAAATTGAACTTTCCAAATAATCATTCCTAACCATTTCTACCATTCAAATAGGTTCTGAAATGTTGTTTAAAACTTGTTGGAGGCCCATTCTTGTGCAGTACATACACACATTACCAACTTGCTTGAAAATTGGAGAAAAGTACACTTTTTTACCAACTCTATCCCACATTTTCATGGACCTTGATTCAGTACCACAAAACAGCAGATATATATCATTTTTTTCTGCCAATTGAAAACCCTAGCAGCTGCCTCCAAACTCAGAAACTTCACTCATTCTCTCAAACTTCATTTTTTGCATTTTCCAAAATCTGCCAAAATTCTCAAAAGTACTGAGCCTTGCCTTGCTCGATTCACCATCCAAGCATCATTGTGGACACATTTCAACTGCCATTTCACAACTGGAAGGAGTTTTACTCGACTGTTATTCCAACAAATCATCCATGGTAGAACTCGATTCAAGCATCTCCAAGGGTTGCTGAGCCAAGATTCTTCCTCCATCCACCTTGTATAAGCATAAAGAGCAACTGTTTCAAGCGTTAAGGACCAAACAACCACAATCCAGCTTAGTTCTTCAAATTTGGTAGGTATTTCGAATCCTTCACTTCATGAAATAATGCTGTGCAATGTATAGATCCTTTTACCCTGATCATTATGAGCTTTGAATGGTAGAAATTGGTTAAGTATTTAGCAAGATATTTGGAAATAAAGATTGATGTTCATATGAAGTTTTGTTCGATTCTCTCTCAATAGCTTGTTTCCATGAAAATTGATGTTGGATTTGTGTTTGCCATGCTGTGCTGATCACTTATGTATGTTCAATTTGGATTTCTGGATTTTTTTTCATGAAACACGATTTGGGGAAGATGAACATTCATGTTGTATGCATAAACCCTAATTCCATTGAAGCCTTGCCCAGAATTCTGGAAATGTACGTGTGCATGGCACTGTTACGCCGTGCTAGCCAATCAAAACATTTTAATCCGTGGCCTGAAACGCGGTCGTTTGGTTTAGTGAAGTCCAAAATTACGAATGTGCCATCCGGTCTTTTAAAAATCCAATTTAATCCATTTAATTTTCAATAATTATTTCATTTGATCATCAATCTTGCAAAATTCATATTGTATTCATTTCAAATCCAAATCCAGTGGGACTTGTTGCATTGTGTTCATATGGATCCCTAGTTTTTTATCATGATTTTTGCTGATTTTCTGGATGAGTAGATTTTAAATGGCATTAGGGTTTTGTTCATGTGCCCAAATTTTGTACCTTTTGCCAAAACAATTGTGAAATGATGATGCTTTATCCAATGGCCCTGAAATTTTTTGTGCTTAAACTAGACACACTCATGGTGATTTTGGTTTAGAGTTTGTGAATTTATCATTGCTGGTTTGTGATTTATGATTTTTTGAATTAGGGTGTGACAATTTGTGTCACACCATTGATGTGCAACTTCATGATTTTTGATACCATGCTTCTTGACCTCAAATTGATGTGAATTTTTGCATGAACCTACTCTTGGATGTCTAGTTTACATGTGAATTTTCTTGGAATTATTTGTGGCATTTCCTAATTGTTTGGGATTTTCTCCCCTGTTTGGTCTTATGTTGACCTTTTGTGACACATGTTCCCATTTCATTTGTGAAATTCTCATACTTTATTAGATGGACATGAAATTTTACATGAGATAACCAGACATCCTAATCTTTGACATGGTTTTAGTCCCATTCATTTATCATATGCCATCTCTGATTTATGATTTTTCTAAGTTGATGCATGTTTGGTTGACTTCTTTGAGCATGTTCAAAATTGCTTTGACTTTCTGATTTTCATTGACTGCCTTCCTCTTGTCCAAATGTGATGAAATTTTACATGCTTACCATGCTATGTGTTAGGATTGATCATGATTTATTTGGTAATTTTTGGAAATGTTTGAGTTGACTTTTGATGCAAGTCTTGCTGTTGACTTCTATGAGCTTCTAAATGCCATGCCTTGACTTCTTTTGTTCATGAAATGATGATGATGATTGATATGAATGTGAAACCAATTGGGTTTGTTTCTTGATTGTTTGAACATGATTTTGAATGCTTGCCCTTTGCTGTTTTGACTTTTTCATTCTCTTTTGACCCTAGGCTTGCCCTAGTGGTCCTGCTACTCACATTTGAGCTCATTTTTTCAGGTTAAGCAACAATTACCCAATGAGACCAATACAAATTGATTGAGTGTGTTTGTTTATCATTACTAACCTATTTGATTTGTAGGTTGCTTGGCTCACATGCCTTGAGCTTTGTGCATTGCACATTTATCTGCTTGTGTTGACTGTTGACCTTGGTTTCATTTTGATTTAACTTTGACTTGTGTACTAATGTTGTCTGACTGATTTCAGGTACTTTAGTTGCTTATAGTTCCTTGTGAACTTTGCTTTGCTTTGCTTTATAGCAATTTGCATTGAGGTATAATCCCTTTTCTTCATGTAGTCCGGAAGACCTGGCCTGTTACTTGGCCAGGCAACTGTCTGAAGTCCTCCTTAAGAGGCAATGTTTGTGACTGTTTAATTTGTCCTTGTATAGAGTCAAAGACCTCCTAAGTGAAGAGGCAATTGGCAGAACCCAAGGGATATGCAACCTATCCCCTGCTATTCTGTGTGTCATCTGCTTTGCTCACACCACTGTGTTGATGCATTGCAGATACGAACCCAAGATCTTGTACAATTGTACAGTTGAGTCAGTTCTAAATGTGTAGAAGGGTTCCCACTTTCTGAACCCACACATTCTTGTCTTAAGCTCTCCCAGGCCAGGGATAAGAGCTGTGAAGTCTTATCTTCACTCACCTTTCATCTGCTTCACCTTAGCTCCTCAATGGCAAGGTTAAGAGCACCATTTACCCAGTTCCAGATGTTTGTTTGTTGAGGTTGATATGACCCCTCGACTAAAACCTAACCCTTGTTTGAGCCACTTGCTTGTGTATAGTGTGTGCTACTTGTGCTTGTATGTTTGTTTGACTTGCTTCTTGTGCAAGTTAGGGTTAGTTTAGACTTGCTTCCTGTGCAAGTTAGGTTTTGCTTGGCTTGCTTCCTGTGCAAGTTAAGTGTGTGTGTGGCTTGCTTCCTGTGCAAGTCATGTTAGGATAGGCTTGCTTCCTATGCAAGTTAGCTAGAAACCTTAACTTAGGGATGATTTTGCATGATAACATCTAGGCTCGAGTCGTAGTCTCCCTAGTGTTGTGTCTCCCTCTGTTATCTAGTTAGGCTAGTCCTGTGTCCCTCTGTAGGGGAACTACGTCGCCCTGATCCTCATACCAGATGAGGTACGTAGGCAGGAGATGAGCTGATCTCTCCGGGCGCCTGTGTCTTTGTTTTGTCTTGTTGTGTGCTTGGAAGCTGATGTAAGTCCATCGGGTGGCATTTGGGTTCCAGTGTGCGTGTGCTTTGGTTCGGATGCTGATGTAAGTCCAGTGATTGGCATTCAGGCTCCATGTTTGCCTTCTTGTGTGTGTTCTGGTTCGGATGCTGATGTAAGTCCAGTGATTGGCATTCAGGCTCCACGTTTGCCTTTGCCTGTGTTTGTTTGTGTGCGTGTCAGCCGAGCTACGAATGCTCTGATTCTCCTTCGTCCAAGGAGATACGTATGCATAGGATGCGACATCCTAGCGAGCATGTGTCGTTTCCCCAGTCCGAACTACTTCGACTCTGATGTCTATGCCTGATAGACTAAGTAGGCCCAGGATGCGATATCCTGCCGAGTCCGTCTTGTCAGTTTTCTTGTGTCTCTTTCAGCCAGTGTGTGTGTGTGTTTGAGCAGTGTTTTAGCAACCATTTTCCTTCCTATTGTGCGTGGATCCCGTCGAGTACGACGGATGCGTAGGGGTGCTAATACCTTCCCTTCGCATAACCGACTCCCGAACCCATCCTCTTTGGTCGCGAGACCATGTCTTTTCCCAGGTTTACTCTGAGCGTTTCCTTTCCCTCTTTTGGGATAAATAACGCACGGTGGCGGCTCTGTTGTTTCTTGTTTTCCCGCCGGTTTTTCGCGTGATGCGACAGCTGGCGACTCTGCTGGGGACTAAGAGAAGTTGACCTATGCTGGTCCATCTTCCCTAAGCGAGTCTCTCCTAGCGCTCTCTAGGTTAGGGTTTTGGTTGTTGTTTGCTGTTTTTTATTGCATTCATTCCATTTATTGTTTGCATTTATGTTTGCACTTATGTTCGCATTCATTCACATTCATTATTCACCTGGCTGGTTGTCTGTTTCTCTCTGTTGGGGTGGGAGTTACATGAGGTAAAAGGCCCAATACCCAGGCCATGAGTGAAATCTAGGATACTTAGGAATAGAGTGATTCATGGGAAGCGGGTGGTATTGCGCCACTTAGCGGAACATTGATATCACGAGCAGTTCAGACCCTGGTGGGATATTATCATTACATACTTCGGGTGTGTATATGATGATATTCTGCGAAAGGTTATTTATGCTGCGTTTCTCTCGACCTTACCCTGGCCTAGATGACACCCGTGAGTGGGGAGGGAATGATCATTATTACAGGTACAGTTGGTGACTTGTTGGTGACTTGTTGGTGACTTGTTGGTGACTTGTTGGTGACTTGTGATCCTGTTGGTGACTATTGGTTCGGAAGTTTGGGGTCTCAGATGACTTTGGGTTTCAGATGAATTTGTGGTTCCGAGTTCAAGCCGAAGCTTTGATCCTGTGTTCTGAGAGACACAGCCAACCAGTCGAGTCTGCATCATTTGCATCATAGCATATTTATTTTTCAAAAGAAACGCAATAAAAAAGATACAAAAAAAAAAAGAAAAGAAAAAGAAAAAAGAAAAAAAACTAATCCCTGCATGCATATCATTTCTCAGGTACATTCCAGAGCTTGTTCACTGATAGAGATGGCAACAGTCCCAGAGTTGAAGCGGAAGACTTGTTCCTACAGCTTTCACCGTGAACCTTTGACGTCTCTGATTGAGTTGAGCAACCTTATGACCAGTGGTAACCAGAAGGGGTTTGTTGACCAGTATGGAGATATTCTGACACTGTTGAAGATGGTAGTCGATCCGGTGCCGTTGCAGACTCTTCTACAGTTCTACGACCCAGAGCTTCATTGTTTCACCTTTCAAGATTATCAGTTGGCGCCTACTCTTGAGGAGTACTCCATTCTGCTGAGTGTCCCGGTCCGGTATCAGGTTCCTTTCTTGGATGTGCCCAAGGAGGTTGATTTCAGAGTTGTTGCCAGAGCTCTCCATTTGGGTATCAAGGAAGTCAGTGATAGTTGGAAGTCCAGTGGGGATGTTGTAGGATTGCCTTTGAAGTTTCTGTTGAGGGTAGCTAGAGAAGAAGCAGAGAAGGGAAGTTGGGAAGCCTTTCATGCTCAGTTGGCCGTCATGATCTATGGGATCGTCCTGTTTCCGAGTATGCCCAATTTTGTTGACTATGCTGCAGTCAGTATTTTCATTGGAGGAAATCCAGTTCCTACTCTATTAGCTGACACTTACTATGCTATTCACAGTAGGCATGGTAAGGGTGGGGCTATCAGGTGTTGTCTCCCGCTTTTGCTCAGATGGTTCTTGTCTCTCCTGCCAGTCAGTGGACCTTTTGTGGATGCTCAGAGCACGCATAAGTGGACTCAGAGGGTTATGTCTCTTACCTCCTATGATATCAGGTGGCAATCTTACCGGATGGATGTGCGTAACGTCATTATGAGCTGTGGAGGATTCCGTAATGTGCCACTCGTAGGGACTAGGGGTTGCATCAATTACAACCCGGTTCTTTCTCTTCGCCAGTTGGGGTTTGTGATGAAGGGAAGACCACTTGAGGCTGAGGTAGCTGAAAGTGTGTATTTTGAGAAGCAGAGTGACCCGGATAGATTGGAGCAGATAGGAAGAGCTTGGAAGTCTATTGGTGTGAAGGATGGATCTGTCTTAGGGAAGAAGTTTGCCGTTGCTATGCCCGATTACACTGATTGGGTCAAGGAGAGAGTAGAAACTTTGTTGTTACCCTACGATAGGATGGAGCCGTTGCAGGAGCAACCACCTTTGATCCTTGCTGAGAGTGTGCCTGCGGAGCACTACAAGCAAGCCCTGATGGAGAATCGCCGTTTGAGAGGGAAGGAGCAAGATACTCAGATGGAGCTGTACAAAGCCAAAGCTGATAGGTTGAACTTGGCTCATCAACTCAGAGGAGTGCGAGAAGAGGATGCTAGCAGACTGAGAAGCAAGAAGAGATCCTACGAGGAGGTGGAGAGCATGTTAGATGCAGAACACCGGGAGTGCTTGAGGTTGCAGAGAGTTGAGGCCAGCTATCAGAAGAAGATCAGAGACTTGGAGAAGCAACTCAGAGATAAAGACATCCAGTTGAAGAAGGAAGTAGACTTGAGACAGGCATCAGAGAACCACCTTGGAGGAGAAGTGGTAGAGCTTAGACGACAACTGAAGGAGAAGATCACTCTTTTGCCAGAATGTTCAGAATGTGACCTGTTGATAGACCAGTGTCAGTACTTGAAGACTCTCATTCCGGGAGGCCGTTTGTCTTAGCTTGTATCTTTGATATGTATGTTGAGAATCACCTCCAGGCTTGTTGGATGGGATTCATTGTTGTACTCCGATTGTTTGGATTTTCTTTGTCGACTTTGTTGTATGATCCTGTTACTCATATAGATGAGGTTGTTGGTTTCACCTTGTACTCATCACTCTTGTGTATGTTGTTTCTGTGCTTCTATGTTGTTCTTGCTGCAGGTTGCCATCTTTTGAGGATGACTCAGGCTCTTTGAATGCCTGAGAAATGAACATATCATGTGCATCATACGCATCATTAGCACCATACTCATATCATTTTGCATAACAGGTGTTCTTGGTCGTGACTTCTCACTCTTGGTTCCTGTTCAGGCAGGATAGCTGATCAACGTCCGCACCGCTACTCAACAAGACTGAATCAACAGAGAGGTATGGATCAAGTTCAAGCTGAGTTGGCTGAGATGAAGGCTAACATGGCCCAGTTTATGAATATGATGCAAGGGGTTGCACAAGGTCAAGAAGAACTTCGAGCCATGGTTCAGAGACAAGAGGCTGCAATTCCACCGGTCAACCATGCTCCGCCAGAGGGAGGCCCGGTCAATGATAATAATGTTGCTGCTGCTGTACCCATCAACAACTATGCTGTAGGTGATGAGTTGGGGGGTATTCGAATCAACGGTCAACCTATTGTTCCAGATGCCGCTAATGCCAGAGCAGTCCGTGCCCCGGCCCGTAATCCTGCTCCGATTGTTGACAGACAAGAGGATATGTTTTCTCTGCTCAGTGAAGACGAAGACGTTCTGGGAAGGGTTAATGAGAGGGATCGTAAAGTTGATGCCCTTGCTGAGAAAATTAGAGCTATGGAATGTCAGAATTCTCTCGGTTTTGATGTTACCAATATGGGGTTGGTGGAAGGTTTGAGAATCCCTTACAAGTTCAAAGCACCGTCCTTCGATAAATACAACGGTACTTCTTGCCCTCGCACCCATGTGCAGGCTTATTATCGAAAAATCTCTGCGTATACCGATGATGAAAAGATGTGGATGTATTTTTTCCAAGATAGTCTATCTGGGGCTTCTTTGGACTGGTACATGGAATTGAAGAGAGATTCTATCCGCTGTTGGAGGGATCTGGGTGAGGCCTTTTTGAGGCAATACAAACATAACATGGACATGGCGCCTAGCCGGACTCAGCTGCAGAGTCTATGTCAGAAATCCAATGAGAGCTTCAAGGAGTACGCCCAGAGGTGGCGTGAACTGGCTGCTAGAGTTCAACCCCCTATGCTGGAGAGGGAGTTGACAGATATGTTTATCGGTACTCTTCAAGGTGTGTTTATGGACCGGATGGGGAGCTGCCCATTCGGTAGTTTTTCTGATGTTGTCATTTGTGGAGAGAGGACTGAGAGCTTGATTAAAACTGGGAAGATCCAAGATGCTGGTTCCTCTTCTTCTAAGAAGCCGTTTGCTGGGGCACCTCGTCGAAGAGAGGGTGAAACTAATGCTGTTCAATACCGCAGAGATCAGAACAGAAGTCAACGCTGTCAGTTGCTGCAGTGACCATTCCGGCACCTCAACCTCGTCAACAACAACAACAAAGAGTTCAACAACCGCAACAACAACAACAACAGCAACGTCCGTATCAGCCCAGACAAAGGATGCCTGATCGACGTTTTGATTCGCTACCCATGTCGTACGCCGAACTGCTGCCCGAACTACTCAGGTTGGGGATGGTTGAGTTGCGTACAATGGCTCCGCCTACAGTATTGCCTCCTGGGTACGACGCCAACGTCCGTTGTGACTTTCACTCTGGGGCACCAGGGCATCATACTGAGAAGTGTCGGGCTCTCCAGCACAAGGTCCAAGATTTGATCGATGCCAAGGCGATCAACTTCGCTCCAGTGCCTAACGTCGTAAACAACCCTATGCCTCAGCATGGTGGGCATAGAGTGAACAATATTGAGGGGAAAGAAGCTGAAGATCTGGTTGTTAATGTTGATGATGTTCAGACTTCTCTGCTAGTTGTGAAGGGCCGTCTGCTGAATGGGGGTGTCTACTCGGGCTGTGATGAGGATTGTTTGGGCTGTGCAGAATCTGAGAATGGTTGCGACCAGTTAAGGGCCGGTATCCAGGGTATGATGGATGAGGGTTGTTTGCAATTCAGTAGGGCTGTAAAAGATCGTGGGACAGTGTCAACTATCACCATTTACTTTAAACCGTCTGAAGGACGTGGACAAAGGGTCGTTAGTGCACCTGCAACAAATGGTACCCCAGTTACCATTTCCGTGCCTGTAACCATCAGTGCTCCAACTACTATCGCCGCGTCTGGAAGAAGGGCTGTTGAGAATAGTAGAGCCGTGCCGTGGAAGTATGATAATGCTTACCGCAGTAACAGAAGGGCTGAAAGTCAGACGAGACCAGTGAATCAAACTCCAGTGACAATTGGTTTACCGAATAGAGTTCCTGCAACTGTTGGTCCGGCTGTGGATAATGTAGGGGGTCCAGGAGGTTTTACCAGAAGCGGTCGTCTGTTCGCACCGCAGCCTTTGAGGGACAATAATGCTGAGGCTCTCGCCAAAGCAAAGGGTAAGCAAGCTGTGGTTGAGGAAGAACCTGTCCAGAAGGAAGCGCCCGAGGGGTCATTTGAGAAGGACGTGGAGGAGTTTATGAAGATAATCAAGAAGAGTGACTACAAGATTGTAGATCAGTTGAATCAAACTCCGTCCAAGATTTCTATACTTTCACTGTTGTTGTGCTCTGAGGCACACCGTAATGCCTTGCTGAAGATGTTGAATCTGGCTTACGTGCCTCAGGAGATTTCTGTCAATCAACTGGAGGGTGTGATGGCCAATGTGAGCACCAGGCATGGTGTAGGATTCACCAACCTGGACTTACCGCCTGAAGGGCGAAACCATAACAAAGCCTTGCACATCACCATGGAGTGCAAGGGGGCAGTGTTGTCTCACGTATTGGTAGACACCGGGTCGTCGCTGAATGTGCTGCCTAAGCAGATTCTGAAGAAGATTGATGTGGAAGGGTTTGTGCTTACTCCCAGTGACCTGATCGTTCGTGCTTTCGACGGATCCAAACGTTCTGTGTGTGGGGAAGTTACCTTGCCTGTGAAGATAGGTCCTGAGGTATTCGATATCATCTTCTATGTTATGGACATCCAGCCCGCCTATAGTTGTTTATTGGGGCGTCCATGGATTCATGCAGCAGGGGCAGTCTCGTCGACTCTCCATCAAAAGCTCAAGTATGTCTGGAACGGTCAGATTGTGACTGTGTGCGGTGAAGAAGAGATTCTGGTGAGTCATCTATCCTCGTTCAAATATGTTGAGGTGGATGGCGAGATCCACGAAACCTTATGTCAGGCGTTTGAGACTGTGGCTCTTGAGAAAGTGGCGTACGCTGAGCAGAGGAAGCCAGGTGCTTCAATTACTTCTTACAAGCAGGCTAAGGAGGTTGTTGATTCTGGCAAAGCTGAAGGCTGGGGCAAGATGGTGGACTTGCCTGTTAAAGAAGACAAATTTGGCGTTGGTTACGAGCCTCTCCAAGCAGAGCAGAATGGTCAAGCGGGTCCGAGTACCTTTACCAGCGCTGGGCTGATGAATCATGGCGACGTCTCTGCAACCGGTAGTGAAGACTGTGACAGTGATTGTGATTTGGACAACTGGGTTCGCCCGTGTGCACCAGGGGGGTCTATCAACAACTGGACGGCTGAAGAAGTGGTTCAAGTTACTCTTCTGACAGAGTAATTTTCTGTTGTTTTGTCATTTTGCATGAAAATCCTACGATCTGCCCAAGACGTAGTGATTCATTGTAGGGCCTCATCATGTTTTAATGATTATCATTAATGAAGGACATTTTTTTGCAATCAAACTTTGTGATCCCTGTCTTTCTATTTTTTGTTTTCATCTTTTTTCAAAAAAAACAATAAAAATGGCAATGTTTTTGTTTTTTGTGACTTTATTGAACTCTTTTTCTAAAACAAAGCATTAAACATGAAGAAGCGATCTTATGGCATTCACTATGAACAGTTCTGTTATGGCTCAGTATGATTTCGACAATCCCATCTACCAAGCTGAAGAGGAGAGTGAGGAAGACTGTGAACTCCCTGCAGAATTGGTCAGATTGCTGAAGCAGGAGGAAAGGGTCATCCAACCTCATCAGGAGGAGTTGGAGGTTGTTAATTTGGGTACTGAGGACGCCAAAAGAGAAATCAAGATTGGGGCTGCTTTAGAGGACTCTGTCAAGAGGAGGCTGATTGAGATGCTGAGAGAATATGTGGAGATATTCGCCTGGTCATATCAAGATATGCCTGGGTTGGATACAGACATTGTGGTGCATCGATTACCTCTTAGAGAAGGATGTCCTTCGGTCAAGCAGAAGCTTCGTAGAACGAGTCCTGACATGGCAACTAAGATCAAGGAAGAGGTTCAGAAGCAGTGGGATGCAGGTTTTTTGGCTGTTACAAGTTATCCCCCATGGGTGGCCAACATCGTTCCTGTGCCGAAGAAGGATGGTAAAGTCAGAATGTGTGTCGATTACCGGGATTTGAATAGAGCGAGTCCGAAAGATGATTTCCCATTACCTCACATTGATGTATTGGTTGATAATACGGCTCAATCCTCGGTATTCTCTTTCATGGATGGTTTCTCTGGATATAATCAGATCAAGATGGCGCCAGAGGACATGGAAAAGACGACATTCATTACACCTTGGGGCACGTTCTGCTATAAGGTGATGCCATTTGGGCTAAAGAATGCTGGTGCTACCTATCAGAGGGCAATGACGACTCTTTTTCATGACATGATGCACAAAGAAATTGAAGTGTACGTAGATGATATGATTGCGAAGTCGCAGACAGAAGAGGAGCACCTGGTTAATTTGCAGAAGCTGTTTGACCGGTTGAGAAAGTTCAAGCTGAGGTTGAATCCGAACAAGTGTACGTTTGGGGTGAGATCAGGGAAGCTTTTAGGCTTCATTGTCAGTGAGAAAGGGATTGAGGTTGATCCAGCAAAAGTCAAAGCTATTCAAGAGATGCCTGAACCAAAAACGGAGAAGCAAGTCCGTGGGTTTTTAGGGAGGTTGAACTACATTGCAAGGTTCATATCTCACCTAACTGCCACGTGTGAACCAATTTTCAAACTGCTCAGAAAGAATCAGGCGATCAAGTGGAATGATGACTGTCAGAAAGCTTTTGACAAGATAAAGGAGTATTTACAGAAACCTCCAATCCTTATACCTCCAGTTCCAGGGAGACCTCTGATAATGTACCTGTCAGTGACTGAGAACTCGATGGGGTGTGTATTGGGACAGCATGACGAGTCTGGTCGAAAAGAGCATGCCATATACTACCTTAGCAAAAAGTTTACCGACTGTGAAACAAGATATTCACTGCTCGAGAAAACTTGCTGTGCTTTGGCCTGGGCTGCTCGCCGACTGAGGCAGTATATGTTGAACCATACTACCTTATTGATTTCTAAGATGGATCCAGTGAAGTACATCTTTGAGAAACCGGCTCTCACCGGACGCGTTGCTCGTTGGCAGATGATTCTAACAGAATATGATATTCAGTACACGTCACAAAAGGCCATCAAAGGTAGTATTCTGTCAGACTACCTCGCCGAGCAACCGATTGAAGATTATCAGCCTATGATGTTTGAATTCCCTGATGAAGACATCATGTATCTTAAGATGAAAGATTGCGAAGAGCCTCTTGTCGAGGAAGGACCGGATCCGGATGACAAATGGACACTGATGTTTGATGGGGCTGTGAATATGAATGGTAACGGTGTTGGGGCAGTACTGATCAATCCTAAAGGTGCTCATATACCTTTTTCTGCCAGATTGACGTTTGACGTCACCAACAACGAAGCTGAGTATGAGGCTTGTATCATGGGGATAGAAGAAGCCATTGATCTGAGGATCAAAACTCTTGATATATTTGGAGATTCTGCTCTAGTGGTCAATCAAGTCAATGGAGATTGGAATACGAATCAGCCGCATTTGATTCCGTATAGAGATTACACCAGAAGAATACTGACGTTCTTCAAGAAGGTGAAGTTGTATCATGTCCCCCGGGATGAGAATCAGATGGCTGATGCTTTGGCAACTTTGTCGTCTATGATCAAAGTTCATTGGTGGAATCATGTGCCACATGTTGCGGTGAATCGACTCGAGAGGCCTGCGTATGTGTTTGCAGCCGAGTCTGTTGCGATTGATGAGAAGCCGTGGTATTATGACATCAAGAACTTCCTCAAGACTCAGGAGTATCCTGAAGGTGCGTCGAAGAATGACAAGAAAACCCTGAGAAGGCTAGCTGGAAGCTTCTATTTGAATCAGGATGATGTGTTGTATAAGAGAAACTTTGACATGGTCTTGCTCAGATGCGTGGACAGACCCGAGGCGGACATGTTAATGCAGGAAGTTCATGAAGGTTCCTTCGGTACTCATGCCGGCGGACATGCAATGGCTAAGAAATTGTTGAGAGCGGGTTATTACTGGATGACTATGGAATCCGATTGTTTCAAGTATGCTCGGAAGTGCCATAAGTGTCAAATTTATGCTGATAAGGTGCATGTACCACCAAGCCCTCTGAATGTCATGAATTCGCCTTGGCCGTTTGCCATGTGGGGCATTGATATGATTGGGAAGATTGAGCCTACTGCTTCGAATGGACATCGCTTCATTTTGGTAGCGATTGACTATTTCACCAAATGGGTGGAAGCAGCTTCCTATGCTAACGTTACCAAACAAGTGGTTACCCGGTTCATCAAGAAAGAAATCATATGTCGTTATGGAGTTCCTGAGAGAATCATCACTGACAATGGTTCGAATCTCAACAACAAGATGATGAAAGAGCTTTGTAAAGATTTCAAGATTGAACATCACAATTCTTCTCCTTACAGACCGAAGATGAATGGTGCTGTAGAAGCGGCGAACAAGAATATCAAGAAGATTGTGCAGAAGATGGTCGTTACGTACAAGGATTGGCATGAGATGCTGCCTTTCGCTTTGCATGGGTACCGTACCTCAGTACGTACGTCGACCGGGGCAACCCCTTACTCCCTTGTGTATGGTATGGAAGCTGTCCTACCTGTTGAAGTGGAGATTCCTTCTCTGAGAGTTTTATTGGATGTCAAGCTGGACGAAGCCGAGTGGATTCGAACAAGGTTTAATGAGTTGAGCCTTATCGAGGAGAGACGGCTAGCAGCTGTATGTCATGGACAGTTGTATCAGAGAAGGATGAAGCGAGCCTTTGATCAGAAAGTGCGTCCTCGAAGCTATCAGATCGGTGATCTAGTTTTGAAGAGGATCCTCCCTCCCGGTGCAGATAACAGGGGCAAGTGGACTCCTAATTATGAAGGTCCGTATGTTGTGAAAAAGGTATTCTCCGGTGGAGCCTTGATGCTTACAACTATGGATGGTGAAGACTTTCCGTCTCCTGTTAACTCAGATGTAGTCAAAAAATACTTCGCATAAATTGACCCGTTGGACAAAAAGAAAAAAAAAGAGTCCAGGCAAAAAAGGGCATCCCGGCGAACCAAAAAAAAAGAAAGAAAAGGTTCGGGCAAAAATTAGGGATAAAATGAAAAGAATTTGTACACCCGGTAAGTCGAAAACCCGCAAGGGCGACTTAGGCAAAAATGGGTATCCCGGTGGATTGAAAACCCGAAAGGGCGATCCAGCCAAAAGAGGGATTAAAGCGAAGACTACAGTCTGAGTTGTCTGTACTTCATCAAGCTTTGTCGTCTGCCATCTCGAAAGATGTGATCCGTCCAGTCATTCTTCTCAGAAAGCAAGGAGTTGGGAGTAAAACTGATGATCTGTGAGTTATAACAGAATTGGGAAATAGTGGATGCCGTGTTCACATTGCCATTAGGATAGATTTTTCCTTTTGTGCGCAACTACCTCTTTCTAGGAATTGCCTCCCAATGTATTTGCCTTTTCAGGCACATTTTCAATCAATAAAAGTCGTTATTCAGATAAATAGCCCTTTGGTTTTTATTTTTACTGTTTTGTTTGCAAAAATGTCCGAATTTTTGATAAGCATTGCATATAAGAACATGAAGGCTAAACAATAGCTTGCAGGATGATGAAACATTTGAAAATCATTTTGAATGTTGAGGACACTTGAGCGTATCTTGTCCATGTATCCCCTGGGGGCATTTTGTTGTGCTGTTTTTCAGGATTGGCATCTGTGAGGACGTTTCCTCAGCAGATTTTTTCCCAAGCAAGTTTGGAAGCTATCAGAGCTATGTTCCCCTGCGGAGACGTCTGTGGATAGTGCCTTCTATTCCCCAACAGATCTAAGGATTGCCTATCCCCAGCAGGCCTGTATTTGCCGATTTCCTCCCCGAGTGAGGCAGGTTCATTGAAATTTATCTCCAGCATTTATCCTATCTGTGGACTGAAGGATATCCCCAGCGGAGTTTACCTTTCCCCAGCAGCAGTGCTATTCTCCAACATGAGTGAGAAGTCGTTGCTCTCCCTGCAGAGTCTACCCGCAGAGTTGGAGTATCCGATCAGTTTTGGCTCCCCAGCCGGAGTTTTTTCATCATTTTTGCATTTTTTGCATTTTTAGTGATCATTGCATCCTCAAACCGCGTAGCATTTCCATTCCATATGGAGCATTACGCCATAGAAAAATTCAAACATATGCATTCATGTGTTAACCTCACCAGACCGTATCCCCGGCAGAGGCGGATCATTTCATTCAACATCAGCACAGCAAGTCTGCTACAGTGGCTCCTGACAGCACTCAGGATTGATATTCCCCAGAGAGGTTTATTTCCTCACCCGTCCGAGGACGGAAAGTTTGTTTCTCCTCAGTGAGACTCCGCAGCAAGTGATCAGCCTTGCCTTGACGTATCTAAGATGTCGTTCTTGTGATACCGGTAAGTGTCATGCCAGCACCCGCGTGTGTTTCATTTTTGGTGTCGGTAAACACCATTGTTTCGGTGTCCGTAAACATCGGGTGTTCTCCCCAGTCATCAGTAAATGTCTGGTCATCATTTTTTGGTGTCGGTAAACACCATTGTTTCGGTGTCTGTAAACATCGGGTATTCTCTCCAGTCATCAGTAAATGTCTGGTCATCATTTTTGGTGTCGGTAAACACCATTATTTCGGTATCTGTAAACATCGGGTATTCTCCCCAGTCATCGGTAAATGTCTGGTCATCATTTTTGGTGTCAGTAAACACCATTGTTTCGGTGTCTGTAAACATCGAGTCTTTTCTGCAGTCATCGGTAAATGTCTGATATTCCCCAGCTAGATCCCCAGTAGAGTCATCGGTAAATGTCCTGTCTGGTTTCCGGTTGCGAATATTTGTTTTTCTCTTCCCAATAAATTTCTCATCCCCAGTCATCGGTAAATGTCTGGTCATTTCTTTTGATGTCGGTAAACATCATCTTTCGATGTCGGTAAACATCAAGTCTCATCCCAGTCATCAGTAAATGTCTGGTTATGCTTTGTTTCCTTGTTGGTAAAATCAAGATCCCCAGAAGTCGTCGGCAAACGTCTTGTCTGATTACACCGCAAAGATTTTGTTCCTCCCCAAGTGGAGACGCCATCGGTAAATGGCCCTGTATGCTTCGATATCGGTAAATATTGAATGCCCAGTTTTATCCGCCATCGGTAAATGGCCCCGTTTTCTTCGATATCGGTAAATATCGAATTCCCAGTTGCAGTAGCCATCGGTAAATGGTCGAGCTGAAGTTGATATCGGTAAATGTCAAGTTTCTTTGAAGCCACCATCGGTAAATGGTCTTGCTTCCTTTTACATCAGAGTTGTTTCCCAACAGCCATCGGTAAATGGTCTTGCTGAAGTTGATATCGGTAAATATCAAGTTTCCAGCTTCTAACCATCGGTAAACGATTTCGCCTTTCTGAAGTTGTCAATGGCAGGCGTCATTAGTAAATGACGTGGTTCTTCTTGTATCATAGCCGGCAGAGTGCAAATTTCTACGGTTCTTGGTATTCAATCCCTGTTTATCCTGAAAGTCTGACAGCCGTTGCTCTCATCCGTTCGGGTTCCCAGCTGATTGAATAGGGGCAGCTGTAGCACCTCAAATTTGCACCTATCATTGTACATACATTCTCATATTAGGTCATAGCATAACATGGTCCACTGCATAGCATTGCATTGTCCCATTTGCCTCAAGTGCAAGCCAATCAAGAAATTAGGTCAAACTGATCAGGAGATCAGTCAACCAAGCAAGCAAGGGTGTTTCTCAAGGAGCCAAGGCCCTAGGGTTGGTCCAACATGTTCACATGACTTGGGGATCCATTTGAAGTGTTTAGGTCAAAGATTGGATGTTCAGAAGTCATCAGTCAATGCACAGTTTGCCAGAAACCCTAAAAGTCAACTGTTGGTCAACTGTCCATTTAATCAGTGATTTGATGATTGGATTTGGTTTGAGAGGTCTCATTCATGTCCATATAGTCTTCATATATCATGTCAAACACCATCATGGAGGAATTTGAAGCCAGATCAGAAATTTCCAAAAAGGGAAACTTGACCTGTAACTGAAATTTACCAAAAATGGAAAGTCTTGATCCTCAAACTTACATCATGATACAAGCTTCAAATGAATTTTTGCCCAACATGAAAGTTGAAGATCTTGTTCTCCCATTTCCAAAAAGTCCAAGAACACTCAATTCCCATGTATGGTTGGCAAGTTATGATCAATTCATTTTCAAAAATTCTTGAACTTCAAAAGGCCATATCTCTCAAACCATTTGGCCAATTTGGGTGGGGTTTTTTCCTACAAGTCACATTTGACCCCCTCTTTCCAAAAATGTAACTTTCATGTACCAAAACTTTATGGATCAAAATGGCACTTTTGAACCTACATGGATTATTTTCAAGTGAGGTGAAAAATTGAACTTTCAAATAATCATTCCTAACCATTTCTACCATTCAAATAGGTTCTGAAATGTTGTTTAAAACTTGTTGGAGGCCCATTCTTGTGCAGTACATACACACATTACCAACTTGCTTGAAAATTGGAGAAAAGTACACTTTTTTACCAACTCTATCCCACATTTTCATGGACCTTGATTCAGTACCACAAAACAGCAGATATATATCATTTTTTTCTGCCAATTGAAAACCCTAGCAGCTGCCTCCAAACTCAGAAACTTCACTCATTCTCTCAAACTTCATTTTTTGCATTTTCCAAAATCTGCCAAAATTCTCAAAAGTACTGAGCCTTGCCTTGCTCGATTCACCATCCAAGCATCATTGTGGACACATTTCAACTGCCATTTCACAACTGGAAGGAGTTTTACTCGACTGTTATTCCAACAAATCATCCATGGCAGAACTCGATTCAAGCATCTCCAAGGGTTGCTGAGCCAAGATTCTTCCTCCATCCACCTTGTATAAGCATAAAGAGCAACTGTTTCAAGCGTTAAGGACCAAACAACCACAATCCAGCTTAGTTCTTCAAATTTGGTAGGTATTTCGAATCCTTCACTTCATGAAATAATGCTGTGCAATGTATAGATCCTTTTACCCTGATCATTATGAGCTTTGAATGGTAGAAATTGGTTAAGTATTTAGCAAGATATTTGGAAATAAAGATTGATGTTCATATGAAGTTTTGTTCGATTCTCTCTCAATAGCTTGTTTCCATGAAAATTGATGTTGGATTTGTGTTTGCCATGCTGTGCTGATCACTTATGTATGTTCAATTTGGATTTCTGGATTTTTTTTCATGAAACACGATTTGGGGAAGATGAACATTCATGTTGTATGCATAAACCCTAATTCCATTGAAGCCTTGCCCAGAATTCTGGAAATGTACGTGTGCATGGCACTGTTACGCCGTGCTAGCCAATCAAAACATTTTAATCCGTGGCCTGAAACGCGGTCGTTTGGTTTAGTGAAGTCCAAAATTACGAATGTGCCATCCGGTCTTTTAAAAATCCAATTTAATCCATTTAATTTTCAATAATTATTTCATTTGATCATCAATCTTGCAAAATTCATATTGTATTCATTTCAAATCCAAATCCAGTGGGACTTGTTGCATTGTGTTCATATGGATCCCTAGTTTTTTATCATGATTTTTGCTGATTTTCTGGATGAGTAGATTTTAAATGGCATTAGGGTTTTATTCATGTGCCCAAATTTTGTACCTTTTGCCAAAACAATTGTGAAATGATGATGCTTTATCCAATGCCCCTGAAATTTTTTGTGCTTAAACTAGACACACTCATGGTGATTTTGGTTTAGAGTTTATGAATTTATCATTGCTGGTTTGTGATTTATGATTTTTTGAATTAGGGTGTGACAATTTGTGTCACACCATTGATGTGCAACTTCATGATTTTTGATACCATGCTTCTTGACCTCAAATTGATGTGAATTTTTGCATGAACCTACTATTGGATGTCTAGTTTACATGTGAATTTTCTTGGAATTATTTGTGGCATTTCCTAATTGTTTGGGATTTTCTCCCCTGTTTGGTCTTATGTTGACCTTTTGTGACACATGTTCCCATTTCATTTGTGAAATTCTCATACTTTATTAGATGGACATGAAATTTTACATGAGATAACCAGACATCCTAATCTTTGACATGGTTTTAGTCCCATTCATTTATCATATGCCATCTCTGATTTATGATTTTTCTAAGTTGATGCATGTTTGGTTGACTTCTTTGAGCATGTTCAAAATTGCTTTGACTTTCTGATTTTCATTGACTGCCTTCCTCTTGTCCAAATGTGATGAAATTTTACATGCTTACCATGCTATGTGTTAGGATTGATCATGATTTATTTGGTAATTTTTGGAAATGTTTGAGTTGACTTTTGATGCAAGTCTTGCTGTTGACTTCTATGAGCTTCTAAATGCCATGCCTTGACTTCTTTTGTTCATGAAATGATGATGATGATTGATATGAATGTGAAACCAATTGGGTTTGTTTCTTGATTGTTTGAACATGATTTTGAATGCTTGCCCTTTGCTGTTTTGACTTTTTCATTCTCTTTTGACCCTAGGCTTGCCCTAGTGGTCCTGCTACTCACATTTGAGCTCATTTTTTCAGGTTAAGCAACAATTACCCAATGAGACCAATACAAATTGATTGAGTGTGTTTGTTTATCATTACTAACCTATTTGATTTGTAGGTTGCTTGGCTCACATGCCTTGAGCTTTGTGCATTGCACATTTATCTGCTTGTGTTGACTGTTGACCTTGGTTTCATTTTGATTTAACTTTGACTTGTGTACTAATGTTGTCTGACTGATTTCAGGTACTTTAGTTGCTTATAGTTCCTTGTGAACTTTGCTTTGCTTTGCTTTATAGAAATTTGCATTGAGGTATAATCCCTTTTCTTCATGTAGTCCGGAAGACCTGGCCTGTTACTTGGCCAGGCAACTGTCTGAAGTCCTCCTTAAGAGGCAATGTTTGTGACTGTTTAATTTGTCCTTGTATAGAGTCAAAGACCTCCTAAGTGAAGAGGCAATTGGCAGAACCCAAGGGATATGCAACCTATCCCCTGCTATTCTGTGTGTCATCTGCTTTGCTCACACCACTGTGTTGATGCATTGCAGATACGAACCCAAGATCTTGTACAATTGTACAGTTGAGTCAGTTCTAAATGTGTAGAAGGGTTCCCACTTTCTGAACCCACACATTCTTGTCTTAAGCTCTCCCAGGCCAGGGATAAGAGCTGTGAAGTCTTATCTTCACTCACCTTTCATCTGCTTCACCTTAGCCCCTCAATGGCAAGGTTAAGAGCACCATTTACCCAGTTCCAGAGGTTTGTTTGTTGAGGTTGATATGATCCCTCGACTAAAACCTAACCCTTGTTTGAGCCACTTGCTTGTGTATAGTGTGTGCTACTTGTGCTTGTATGTTTGTTTGACTTGCTTCCTGTGCAAGTTAGGGTTAGTTTAGACTTGCTTCCTGTGCAAGTTAGGTTTTGCTTGGCTTGCTTCCTGTGCAAGTTAAGTGTGTGTGTGGCTTGCTTCCTGTGCAAGTCATGTTAGGATAGGCTTGCTTCCTTTGCAAGTTAGCTAGAAACCTTAACTTAGGGATGATTTTGCATGATAACATCTAGGCTCGAGTCGTAGTCTCCCTAGTGTTGTGTCTCCCTCTGTTATCTGGTTAGGCTAGTCCTGTGTCCCTCTGTAGGGGAACTACGTCGCCCTGATCCTCATACCAGATGAGGTACGTAGGCAGGAGATGAGCTGATCTCTCCGGGCGCCTGTGTCTTTGTTTTGTCTTGTTGTGTGCTTGGAAGCTGATGTAAGTCCATCGGGTGGCATTTGGGTTCCAGTGTGCGTGTGCTTTGGTTCGGATGCTGATGTAAGTCCAGTGATTGGCATTCAGGCTCCATGTTTGCCTTCTTGTGTGTGTTCTGGTTCGGATGCTGATGTAAGTCCAGTGATTGGCATTCAGGCTCCACGTTTGCCTTTGCCTGTGTTTGTTTGTGTGCGTGTCAGCCGAGCTACGAATGCTCTGATTCTCCTTCGTCCAAGGAGATACGTATGCATAGGATGCGACATCCTAGCGAGCATGTGCCGTTTCCCCAGTCCGAACTACTTCGACTCTGATGTCTATGCCTGATAGACTAAGTAGGCCCAGGATGCGATATCCTGCCGAGTCCGTCTTGTCAGTTTTCTTGTGTCTCTTTCAGCCAGTGTGTGTGTGTGTTTGAGCAGTGTTTTAGCAACCATTTTCCTTCCTATTGTGCGTGGATCTCGTCGAGTACGACGGATGCGTAGGGGTGCTAATACCTTCCCTTCGCATAACCGACTCCCGAACCCATCCTCTTTGGTCGCGAGACCATGTCTTTTCCCAGGTTTACTCTGAGCGTTTCCTTTCCCTCTTTTGGGATAAATAACACACGGTGGCGGCTCTGTTGTTTCTTGTTTTCCCGCCGGTTTTTCGCGTGATGCGACACCCAGGTACAACAATCAACAACAAGGAGGTAATTCGGGTCAGCAGAGACACTATCAACAACGTCCAAGGCAGACGGACCGGGTCATCGAGCCAATCCCAATGCCTTATTCAGTATTACTTCCCAAGCTGATTGACATGAATCTGGTTACATTGAGAACTCTGGCCCCACCAATCGATCCCAATAATTTGCCTAGAGGTTATGATGTCAACGCCAGATGTGCTTTTCACTCCAACGCACCTGGCCATACTACAGATAATTGCAAGGCTCTCCAGTTAATGGTACAAGATTTGAGAGATGCCCAGGCTATCAATTTTGCTCCGGTGCCTAATGTTATCCAGAACCCGATGCCGGCTCACGGCGGGCAGAGGATTAATGTTGTTGATAGTGGGGAAACTTTGAATTTGGTTTCTGATGTGACTAAGGTGAAGACTTCGCTATCGGTGGTTAAAGACCGACTTCTGAAAGGACAGATTTTCCCGGGCTATGGGGAAGAATGCAGAAATTGTCAAGCTGCCGAAAACGGATGTGACAGTTTGAGAAGGGGTATTCAGCAGCTGATAGATGAAGGTTGTCTTCAGTTCGATCAGGCCCGTCCAGTGAAGAATGATGTATCGACGGTGACATTTTATTTCACTCCTGAAGAAATATATGTTCCCGAGAGACTCGCTCCGACAACAATATATTTCCCAGAAAGTACAGAACCAGCAGCGGTGAACATCGAAAGTTCAGCACCAGTCGCAATTTACTCTGACAGCCCTCAACCGACTTTGGTTGGTCCAATCACCATCACGGTACCAGGACCTGTTCCGTATGAGAAAGACAGTGCTATCCCGTGGCACTATGGGGCTGATATCTACTGCCAGGGGCAGAAAGTTAACGAAGAAGACATTGACATTGGTAGCTCCGCTGTAGACAATGTTGGAGGGGTTGGTGGCTTCACTTGCAGTGGACGCCTATTTGCACCATCAACATTACGCGCGAATACTGAAGCCGAGGCAACTGCCAAGGCTAAAGGGAAACAGGTATCCACCGAAGAGGTTACTACTGAGGAAGATCCTCCTAAGACCGCATTCGAGAAGGAAGTGGATGAGTTTATGAGGATTATCAAGAAAAGTGACTACAAGGTAGTCGACCAGCTAAATCAGACACCCCCAAAGATCTCCATTCTCTCACTATTGCTGTGCTCTGAGGCACACAGAGCAGCCTTGTTGAAAGTACTGAATATGGCCTATGTTCCACCGGAGATAACTGTTAACCAGCTGGAGTCGGTAGTTTCCAATGTAAACGCTAGTCGGGGGCTAGGTTTCACCGATAATGACCTGACGTCTGAGGGCAGGAATCACAACAAAGCCTTGCATATCACAATGGAGTGCAAAGGGGTGATGCTTTCCCATGTTTTGGTTGATACAGGCTCTTCTCTGAATGTTCTTCCAAAGAAAGCCTTAACGAAGTTGGATTGCGATGACACCATCCTGAGGCCAAGTAACTTAGTTGTGAGGGCTTTTGATGGCTCTAAGCGAGCTGTCTTTGGCGAAGTTGAGTTGCCAGTTAAGATTGGACCGCAGGTGTTCAAGAGCACCTTTTATGTGATGGATATCCAGCCTGCCTACAGCTGTCTGCTAGGTCGGCCTTGG
Source organism: Lathyrus oleraceus (assembly GCF_024323335.1). Classification (NCBI taxonomy): domain Eukaryota; kingdom Viridiplantae; phylum Streptophyta; class Magnoliopsida; order Fabales; family Fabaceae; genus Lathyrus; species Lathyrus oleraceus. Next base: position 472,938,402 of record NC_066581.1, on the reverse strand, counting down.
ATTCATGCTGCCGGTGCTGTTACTTCTACCCTCCACCAGAAGCTCAAATATGAACTAGAAGGTCAGATCGTCACTGTATGTGGTGAAGAGGATATTTTTGTTAGCCACCTGTCTACATTTAAGTATGTAGAGATGGACGGTGAGATGCATGAGATGCTGTGTCAGGGCTTCGAAACTACAAACATCAATGAGGTCGCGCCCGAAGCTGTCTTTTCACCTGAGTTTGAGAAGGTCGGGACTTCTATCTCTTCATACAAGCAAGCTGTCAAAGTGGTTAAAGCTGGTAATGCCCAAGGCTGGGGAAAATTTGTGGAGCCAGTCATCAAAGAAGACAAGTTTGGATTGGGGTATACTCCGGGGTCTCAGAAGAATGAAACTGGTACTTTCTCCAACGGGGGTTTGGTTTCTCCCCACACCGTCAATGTTGCAGATGAAGACAAGGCTGACAGTGACTGTGACTTAGATAGCTGGATTCGCCCGTGTGTCCCGGGAGAAAAGCTCGACAATTGGTCGTCTGAAAAAACCATCCGGGTTACTCTACTGAAAAAGTGATTTTTATTGTTTTCCTTTATTACATGCATAATAAAGTCTTACACTTTGCCCAAGGTGTAACGGCTCATTTGTAGGGCCATCCATTTAGTTACATTTCGCAATTATTTTTATCATCAATAAAGGACAGCTTTTGCAAACAATTTTGTGTTCTCTTTCTTTCAGTTTTTTGACTTTTACAAAAAAAATGGCAATGTTTCTTTTTTCGTTTTTTCTTTCTTTCCAAAAAAAAAATCTCTCATTCTAAGGAAAAGCATGATCCTCCATCATGCAGAGCCGACCACTGGGATCTCACTGCTAACGACACTGCTATGGTCAAGTATGACTTCGACAATCCTATCTATTAAGCCGAAGAAGGGGTTGAGGAAGATTGTGAATTGCCTGAAGGGTTAGCCAGATTGTTGAAACATGAGGACCGAGCTATTACACCTTATCAGGAGGTGATTGAGACCGTCAACATTGGTACCGCAGACGACAAGAAAGAGATCAAGATCGGGGCAAGTCTACAGGCCGAGAGGAAAGACCGTTGATCATGTACTTGACTGTGTTAGAAAGGTCAATGGGTTGTGTGCTCGGTCAGCATGACGAGTCAGGTCGAAAAGAGCATGCAATATACTACCTTAGCAAAAGTTTACCGACTGTGAACAAAGATACTCATTGCTCGAGAAAACTTGCCGCGCTTTGACATGGGCTGCTCGCCGACTAAGACAGTATATGTTGACTCACACGACTCTATTGATATCAAAAATGGATCCAGTCAAGTATATTTTTGAAAAGCCATCACTTACCGGAAAAGTTACTAGGTGACAAATGATACTGACAGAGTATGACATCCAATACACTTCATAAAAAGCCATCAAGGGAAGTGTCTTGCAGAGCAACCGATTGATGATTACCAACCTATGAGGTTTGACTTTCCTGATGAGGACATCATGTTTCTCAAATCGAAAGATTGAGAGGAACCACTCCCGGAGGAGGGGCCTGACCCTGAATCCAAATGGGTTATGATGTTTGATGGTGCGGTCCACGTCAATGGTCGCGGAGTTGGTATAGTGTTGATCACACCGGAAGGGGGTTCATATGCCATTTGGTGCCAGAATAACTTTTCCCTGCACCAACAATGAAGCCGAATACGAAGCTTGTATCCTAAGACTTGAGGAAGCCGTCAATATACAAATTAAAACCCTGGATGTATACGGGGATTCAGCTTTGGTCAACAATCAAACCAACGGGAAATGGTGCTATGCTGGAACTACGTACCCAGAATTGACGTATCTCGGTCAAAGACGAATGAAGAAAGCATTTGGTCAGAAAGTGCACCCTCGGAGGTATCAAGTCGGTGAATTGGTACTCAAAATATTTCTTCCTCCCAACACAGATCACAGGGGCAAATGGACACCGAACTATGAGGGTCCGTACGTGGTTAAAAGGATTTTCTATGGCGGAGCTTTGATGCTAACAACCATGGATGGCGAAGGATTCCCGTCCCCTGTCAACTCAGACGCAGTTAAAAAATACTTCGCATAAAATAGACCCGCTGGACGATAAAAAGAATAGTCCAGGCAAAAAAAGGGCATCCCGACGAACCAAAAAAAAAGAATAAAGAGGTTCGGGCAAAAATTAGGGATATAAAAAAGAGTACACCCGGTGAGTCGAAAACCCAAAAGGGCGGCTCAGGCAAAAATGGGTATCCCGGTGGATTGAAAACCCGAAAAGGGGGCGATCCAGGCAAAAGTTAGGGAATAAGCGAATGACTGTGATTTGAGTTCATCAGTGTTATATCACCGTTTCATTCAATCCGGCAATCTTCGAAGGTTAAAGATCGACTAATCATCCACTTCAGAAAGCAAGATGAGCAGCGCGTCTTGAGGACATACGAGCCATAGCAGAGTCGAAACTCGGTGGGACCCCGTTTCCCCATTGCCATTAGGATAGTTCTCTTTTTATAGCGATCACCTCTTTTCAGGGATCAGCTTCCTGATACCCTCGCCTATTCCTGGCACAAATTTTCTCCCTAGTAAGAGTCGAATAATTCAGTTAAAGAGCCTCTTTATTTTTCATTTATCAGTTTGTTTGCAAAAATGTCCGAATTTTTGATAAAACATATTGCATATGAACATAATGGTGGCTTTTGCAGATGATTTGCACAGGAAAACATTTAAAATTGCTTTGAATGTGCTTAATCCCGAACGGTGAATTCAAACCGAGTAATTCCCCCGAGGCATACGTGTATTTTTGGTTGCAGGTCACAGGAACCGGATGCCAAGTCATGAATCCTCATCCCCAAGCGGTTGACAAAGTCTCTCCTCAGCAGAGCATGTTCCCCAACAAAGTTGACAGTATCCAGACTGTCTATCCCCAGTAGAGTTGACAGTATCCAGACTATATATCCCCAGCGGAGTTGACAGTGTCAGACTGTATCTTCCTAGCAACAGCGGAGTGGTTGCATACCCAACGGACAAGAGGGTGGTGTTCCCAGTGTTCATCTCATCCCCAACAGATTATTTTTAACAGATTTGTTAATCCCCAGCTTGAGGACGATTAGCAAGTTCATATCCCCAGCAAAGGCCGTTTCCTACGACATTTCCCCAGGAAGTGTTTTCCCCACAGACTCTCCTCACAGAGCCTCGCCGAACAAAGTTTCCATAGTTGATACTCCCCCCGCAAGGTCAACTTTTCAAGCAGCCAATTTATTTTTGGTGGCTCATTGGTCCCGGCAGACGGATCATTCCCCACAGAGCATTTAAGGATTGATACAGCGATATGTTCCCTACCGGAGTTTGCTTCCCCAAGAAGATTTCTTTTTACACCATGCATAACATTTGCATTTGCATGCATATCATATCAAGCATACACATAAGCTGATAAACAGGTTCTTCCAAGCAGACTGAAGAATTACTTTATAACCAAGGTCATGAGATCCAGCCAGAGGATCAAGCGTGAGTGATCCAGCCTGAGGGTCATTTTGAAGATTCAGCCTAAGAATCGTGTTCCAGTGATCCAGCCTGAGGGTCATTTCGAAGATTCCCCAGTGAAGTCGCCTACAAGCTTTATTTCCCCAGCAAGTCTAATTGAGGAGTCGTTACAACATGTTTTAGCCCGAAGAATATGTACGAAGCCCAAAAGTGGAATATTCTCGAAGCTGCATATCTAATATGAAGGTTGGGTGTAGATTTCAAAAGAGGGTCAACCAGCGCATGCCTCAGATGCGGGATCCTAATGATGGGAATTTATCATCAAAACAATTCAGATCTAGCCAGAAGATCGAAGTAGATTCAGCCAGAGAATCAAAGGAAATAGATTCAGCCAGAGAATCGAAACAAAGGAGATTTAGCCAGAAGATCGAAGAAGATCTAGCCAGAAGATCGAAGTCAGGTCTAGCCCGAAGACCGGAAATAGATTCAGCCAGAGAATCGAAACAATTCAGATCTAGCCAGAAGATCGAAGTAGATTCAGCCAGAGAATCAAAGGAAATAGATTCAGCCAGAGAATCGAAACGAAGGAGATCTAGCCAGAAGATCGAAGAAGATCTAGCCAGAAGATCAAAATCGTATCCAGCCCGAGGATCAAAATTAATATCCAGCCAGAGGATCGAAACTCCAGATTAAGCCAGAGGATCGGAAGAAAAAATAAACAGCACGGTGTATTTCCGCGTTTTTGGGGTGTTCTCGGAGCGCAAATTTTCGGTCTATCTTTGGTATTCAATCACAGCTCACCCCGTTTGTCTGATAAGCTGTTCGCTTTCATCCTACTCGGTTTAGTTGATGATTGAATAGGGGCAGCTGTAACACCCCAAAATTTGCCCTCCTCATTCATGCATTCATTTCATATTGCATTTCATCATTTCAATCAGAATTAGATCCGAAAAAAAAAAAAGGAAAAAAATGAAAAAAAAACGAAAAAAAATAATAATAATAATTTTTTACAAAAAAATAAATAAATAAAAATAATAATAAAAAAATAATAAAATATAATAAAAAATTTTGGACTTGTGTCTCTCTCATTTGAGCCCACAAAACCATGAAATTCAGTCTATAAATACCAAGGCTTCACTTGAGAAAAAGGAAGAGAAGCAAAATACTCTGAGGTTTCCTTGGAACAAAACCCTGGACAAAACCTGAAGAGGAACCTGACAGAGAACTCAGAGCAGCCTCCAAACCCTGAAGGGCCTCACGGGTGCAACTCAATTTCAATCAAGCTCTCCAATCAGGTTTTCCTTATTCCCATTATTTTACGCCTTCAATTTGAATGTTCTAAATGTGTGATGTATTATGAATGGGTGAAACCTATGCCTTGAATGTTTAATCACATGATGTCTGAAATGTATGCCACAGGGTTTGAGGTTTCTGAAACCATACTGTTATCCATGAAAAAAATGCTTATGGTGTTTCACTAACCCTTTTGTTGAGTTTTTGTGAGGGCTCACATGACTTTTGCAGGGATAACTTGCGTGGTTTCCCACTTTATTTATGGGATAACCCCTGGAGGTTCATTCCGATTACCTGTACTGACTCACCTTTCTTTAATGGCATTAGCTTGGGAGGTCCCTGGGTTTCTTACTCCTTTAATTGCTGTTACTTCGGATCTTCATCCGTGTGGTACTTTTACCTCTTTTCTGCATTTTATCGCTTTCTTAGCTGGAAGACCTCAATAGGAGGCATTTGTTTTCTTTTGTTTATTTACTTCTGAGCCCCTTGTTGGCACATTTACTTTATACATGTTTGTTTTGTATGTGTTCGTATCCCTGCAGGTAGCGCGGTTCCTTCATCAAGGACTGCCCTTTTGCCCTTGAGCATCCCAAACCCTAAAACCCAAAGCAACACGTTAACTCCTTCTACTACAGGCGAGTAAGTCTCCAAAGGTCGAGCATCCGGTAGATTGCGTAGTGACGTCGTTCGTCCAAACCCAATCCATAACCCCATAGTTAGCCGAACTACGTTTTGCTCTGATTCTCAGGCCAGATGAGATACGTAGGCATAAGACGCGATGTCTTAGCGAGCACACATCCCCCCAACCCATAGGTAGCCGAGCTACGAAGACTCTGATTCTCATATTCAGATGAGATACGTATGCAGTGGATGCGACATCCGCGCGAGTCATTTTCATTCAACCCTTTTTTTTGGCAAACAACACAAGATAAACCCACACCCTTTAGACGAAAACTACAAAAGTGGATCCCGTAGAGTACTACGGATGCGTAGGGGTGCTAATACCTTCCCTTCGCATAACCAACTCCCGAACCCAAGATTTGGTTGCGAGACCCCGTCTTGTCCTTTCCTTTTTAAGGTTTACTTCGAGCGTTTCCTTTCCCTCCTTTGGGATGAATAACGCACGGTGGCGACTCTTCTGTCTTTTTCTTTCGCCGGTTGTTTTTTTTCGCGCACTGTATTTTTCAGGTTGCGACAATCAGTCAGTTCAGTATGACTTCCCAGATGAAGAGATTCTGTATTTGAAAATGAAAGATTGCGATGAGCCTACGCTCGATGAAGGGCCAGAGCCTGGTTCCAGATGGAGTATGTGTTTGATGGCCCTGTAAATCAATATGGAAATGGTATTGGGGCAGTGATTATTACTCCTCAGGGCACACATTTTCCTTTTACATCAAGGCTAACTTTCAAATGCACGAATAATATGGCTGAGTACGAAGCATGTATCATGGGATTAGAAGAGTGCATTGATCTAAGGATCAAGCATCTTGATGTTTATGGTGATTCGACCCTTGTTGTCAATCAGATTAAAGGTGAGTGGGAAACGAATCAGCCTGGCCTCATCCCATATAGAGATTATGCAAGGAGGATTTCAACTTTCTTCACCGAGGTTGACTTCCATCATATTCCTCGAGATGAGAATCGGATGGCAGATTCTCTTGCTACACTTGCTTCGATGATTGTGGTAAGACTTTGGAATGAAGTTCCCAATATCACTGTGATGCGTTTGGACATACTAGCTCATGTATTTGTAGTAGAGGAGGTGCAAGATGATAAGCCATGGTATTATGATATCAAGTGCTTTCTTCAGAGCCAGATTTACCCGCCTGGGGCATCTGTGAAAGATAGGAAGACTTTGAGAAGATTATCTAGAAGTTTCTACCTCAATGGCGATGTGCTTTATAAGAGAAATTTTGATATGGTTCTGCTTAGATGCGTGGATAGACACGAAGCAGACCTGTTAATGACTGAAGTCCATGAGGGTTCATTTGGTACTCATTCCAATGGACATGCCATGGCTAGAAAGATGTTGAGAGCAGGCTACTATTGGGTGACAATGGAGTCTGACTGCTGCCAATATGTGAAGAAATGCCATAAGTGTCAGATTTATGCGGATAAGATTCACATTCCTCTGACACTTCTGAACGTGATTTCATCACCATGGCCTTTCTCTATGTGGGGAATCGACATGATTGGCATGATAGAGCCGAAAGCGTCCAATAGTCACAGATTTATTCTCGTAGCAATTGATTACTTCACCAAATGGGTTGAAGCGGCATCGTATGCAAATGTGACCAAGCAGGTGGTCATGAAGTTTATCAAGAATTAACTCATATGCCGGTATGGTGTGCCAGATAAGATCATTACTGATAATGGATCTAACTTGAACAACAAGATGATGAAGGAGCTGTGTAGTGAGTTCAAGATAGCACATCATAATTCTTCTCCTTACAGACCCATGATGAATGGGGCTGTTGAAGCTGCTAATAAGAATATCAAGAAGATTATCCAGAAGATGGTAGTTACGCACAAAGATTGGCATGAGATGTTTCCATTTGCTTTGCATAGATATCGTACGTCTGTCCGAACTTCAACAGGGGCAACCCCTTTCTCTCTTGTTTACGGCATGGAGGTTGTACTCCCAGTAGAGGTGGAGATCCCATCAATGAGAGTTTTGATGGAAGCCAAGTTGGCTGATGCTGAATGGGTTCAGAGTCGTTATGACCAACTAAATTTGATTGAAGAGAAGAGATTGACTGCCATGTGCCATGGTCAGTTATATCAATAAAGGATGAAGAAAGCCTTTGATAAGAAGGTCAAACCTCGTGTGTTCCGAGAGGGTGACCTTGTGCTCAAGAAGGTCTTGTCTTTCGCACCCGATTCCAGGGGCAAGTGGACTCCAAACTATGAAGGTCCATATGTTGTCAAGAGAGCCTTTTTAAGCGGTGCTTTGATACTAACAACTATGGATGGGGAGGATTTCACTCGTCTTGTGAATTCAGATGCAGTCAAGAAATACTTCGCCTAAAAATAAAAACAGAATAGCTCGCTAAGTTGAAAACCTGAAAGGGCGGCTTAGGCAAAATGAGCGTCTCGGTGGATTGAAAACCCGAAAGGGCGATCCAGGCAAAAGTTAGAGACATAAAAATAAATATGTATCCCGCTAGATTGAGCACCTCATCTTGGGGCAATCTAGGAAAAAAAATTAGGGATTTGGCAAGTAACTGCATCCTGACAAACTGTCATCCGTCAGAGATTCTTGCTCAGTCATCATCAACCGAAGCTTCAAATACATCGAATTCAGAATTGGTGGAGAAATGGTCATTATGTTCAATGTAGCCCTTTTCCAATATATATCACCAATTTCAAATTTGTAAAGATCTATGGAGTCTTGCCATTTGCAGACTACCATTCCATCAAATAAATTTGAGCCTTTATCCAATTATTTACACTCTTATTTGTTTCTATTCAACAAATGTTTTGCATGTCTTAATTGAGAAATATCATTGTTTTTAAATAATTAAACTTTTCATAACTTGTTTTTAAACAAAGTGAACATTCACAATGATAAAAGGATACTGGGGATATCTTCAGTGCTCTCCCAAAGATGGTAGGATTCTCGACAGGGTAAGACAGTTGTTCATATTCCTGGAATATTTGTATCCTCTTCCTCCGGAGCCTTTTGTGGTTTTTCCTCCCGAGCGGAGTGTGTGGTAAAGGTATTCAGCCTCCTTCCTCCTCAGCAGACGTGAGCTCTTGGTTAGGTGACCTTGGAAGCTTCTGGTTATTGGTTGTTCCCCACGAAGATCCATCCCCCTTTTTGATAATTTCCCCGGTGGAGTGGCTTCCCCAGCGGAGTTCATCTGTGCCATGATCTTGTTCCCAGTTGGATTGGTTTTTGTTCATTCCCCTGCAGAGGTCTTTGTTTCCTGGTACCCCTGATCCCCAGCAGATGGGATGTTCTCCACTAGGCTTGGCTTTCTCTCTTGAGATGTAGTACCGAATGTTTATTCAATCAATCAAAGGACTTGTTTGTGTTAGATATGTCTGTTCTATCAACATTCATCATACATAAACCACACATATATGCATAGTTTTAACATTCAGATATTCATGTTGCATCCATTGCCATATATCTTTGTTTGTTATCTCCTGCTAGTCGGTAATATGCTTCCCCAAGCAGTTTGTTTGCGTCTGATCTCCCCATGAAGAGTCAGCCCCATAAGCAGAAAATGTCTACACTTTCTTCCATATTCCCCACCGAGTTATGTCCTCGTGGATGATGATTGTTTCTGTTTCCTCCCAACACATATATTGGGATGGAACCCCCCATTGAGTTATATCCTCATAGGGATGAGTCTTATTCCATTGCGCATCTCTAGTTTGTTCCTAGATTTGGCTTCTGGAGATTATCCTTGCATTTCCCCGTAGTTCGGATGAATGATTGCTCAGTAACCAGTAATTATCCATCTTTTCCACGGTGGAGTCTGTGGTTTACTACCTTTGTACCGGTAGTTGTAAACCCTATTTTTTATCCCCTTGGAAGAGCTAACCTTTGTGTTCATCCTAACCGATGACAGTTACTTTTCCGTGGTTTTCTACCCAGTATCTGGTAGATGTAATCCCCTCCTTGACGGTTATCATTATCCAATATTCGGTATTGATAGTCCTTCACCCTTTTTGAGTATATCTCCCGGATCATTGCCTTTGTCAATGTATCCCCAGTGAGTTATCTTTCATTTACCGTTTGTCGGTAATGATCGTTTCTCCCTTTGATTGGTTATTATTTTATACCTGGTTTTCGGTATCCCCGATGTCTTTTCTTCTTGGTCGATTTATCCTTTATTAACCCAGTAACCGGTTGTGGATAATCTTCCATGCGAGTATGTTATCTACGTTCTGACGGTAATAGATAATATATCTCATGCACTCTTCAGTCGAAGTCTTTGTTCTTCCCCAGTCGAGTAAGATTCGTACCCTTTTTGCGGAGTCGAATGTCCATCATGTAATCGAGTTCGCTTTTCGGCCCTCTTTCGGATGATGAGTGTCTTGGGAATATTCCCCAATTCACGCCTTGGTTGGCCACCTATTATATGCTCAGTAACCGGTATCCCTGGTGTTTCTTCCCTTCTGCTCCCTATTATGACCTTTGTCCCCTATGGAGTCAGATCTTCCTGAGTTTAAATATACCTTTTCAGGTCTTCCTCAGATGATTTTGGATTTTCGATATCTCTCACCTGTATACTAGTCTTAGATATTCATTCTCCTCGAGCATGTTGTTCTTTCACCCTTATACCGGTGTTCGGATCACATGTCTCGTTGAGCTTATTACCCAATAACCGGTAATACCTCACCCTGGTGTTTCCCCGGAGGAGTCCCGTTTGTTTGTTCACCAGCGAGATCCCTTAGTAGATTCTCCCCGGAGGAGTCCGGATTTTCATCCGAAGTATCATTTATGGATAGTCCCGCTGTATTGGCATATTCCCCAATACGTGCGCCTTTGAGTCAGCTCGGGTCTTTCCATTGATTTATTCTTTTGGAATTCTACTCGTGTCTTTCGCTAAGTTTTAAGTCGTGCCCTGCTCACGCCATTTACCCCTTTCTTATCCCCATTAAAGTCCCTAGAGTCTCTGTCCCATTGGATGTGTTACTCATATGGATTGTCAGTTTCTCCTGATTTCTTTTCTCTTTGTGGACACATATCCCCACAAAGTATTACCCTTTTTGCATACATACATCTGCATCATGAGGTCTCTTAGGGACCAAAATTCGTCTCTTTGTTATTATTTAAGCCCATTCTACCTCGTCGAGACCAAGATTTTAACCTTCACTTCTCCGGCTAGAATGACCTTCAATAGGGGCATCTGTAAGACCCCAATTTGGGCCCTAAGATCCCTCATGGCATCATAATATTGCATCTGCATAGCCTCAAGGATCATGAGCATCTTGGTTCCCTTTGCCTTTGGATGGGACCCCTTGTGAGTGGTTTGAGATCACCAAACATGCTTGAATTGTATATTATTGCTTTTCTCATTTTATTTACTAACCAAAAGCACAAAAATATGTCACTAACATTTCTTGTTTGTAGCTTGAGCAATCACAAGGTCTAAAAGCTTCTAGGAGATCCTTTGTGCAATGATATGGTCAAGAGAAGATGAAAGCAAGCATGGTAATGGTTCCCAAAGCTCTCATCCATCAAATGTGCCTCCCTAGTATCTCAATTCATCATTTTGATCAAAGCAAGTCAAGGGGTTTGAGGTTTGTTTCCCAAGGAAACCCTAATTCATCTGTTCATCAACTATGCCTTGCTCTTGAAGCAACCTCAACCCATGGTCAAATACAATCAAGGGAAGTTCTTTAATTCATCATTTCATGCATATTTTAAACTTATTTGAGTTCCCTCAATCATCAATTCATCAAGATATGAGTGGTGGACTTGAGAAGTTGGTCAGTCAATTCATCTGACTATTTTAAAATACACTGAGACCTAACTTTTTATGTGTTGCTCAAATGGAGATGATCCCAAGATCAAAACTGTTTTTAAGGACAATATGAACAACTTTAATGTTCATCAAAATTTGATTTGAAGCTTGGAAGGCCATCTTCCATTCCAAGACATTATAGGTCATTTTGACTAAAATCCTAATTTTGGATCAACTTCCCAAGAACATAACTCATTCATTTTTCATGATTTTGAAGTGGGACCAAATGCATTGGAAAGCTTATTGTGGCTAACTAAAATGTTATGTTGAGAAAAATTTCAAAATCTCAAAATAAATACATGTGATAATGCAAAACATTATAGGTCACTTTGGGCCAAATGCATTGAAATGTGAAAAAGTCCAACTTCAAGTGCCCATAACATCTTCATTAAAAATCCAAATGATGAAAAATTTAAGTCTAAATTGATTTTCTTGAAAAGATCTACAACTTTCGTGTTGAAGATTTTATTATTTGGAGCTTGCATCATTAAAACATAAGGGCTTGAACATTGGCCAAATTTGGAAACTTCACATATGCATGTTTTGCACCCTACACTTCAAGCTCAAATTTCTTTAATTTCCAAGGCCCAATTGGAGTTTTGATCAACATAGCATTTGTTCCTTATGCAACAAGCTTTCTAACCATTACTCATAAGATAGCATTTGGAGTTTGGAAGCACCATTTTCGAAGACATGAAGAATTAGGTGCATTTTGTGAAATTCAATTTAATTGCCATGCATGAGCTGATTACACTTAATGTACACGTCCATTTGCCTTTCACATGAACTCAGCAGGTTATTTCAACCTTCATTGGGCCTTCCACATGATCACACAAGCCCATGCAATGCAAAATCCATTTGCGATGCACACGAGTTAGCTCATGCATTCAGCTCTCTCCATCTATAAATACCAGGCCTTACCTTCACAATTCTCTAACCTGAAGGCGCCTGAAATGCTGCAAGATTGAATCCCTAGCCATACCTAAAGGAACAATTCCATTTTTCTCGAAAAATTCAAATCTGAAATTCAATTGCATTTGGTTGAATTTTCAGATCAAAAGTTCCTAGACCTTCATCATTTAATCCATTGAAGCTTCTGTTTGCAAAAGGAACCAAAGAGAGTGACTCAATTTTTCACAATCCAAAGGTTTTGCTCGACTGAAATTTGCTTCGAATCTCATCATACTTTGCTCCATTTGCCTTGATCTTGTGTTGTCTGAAGTCCTCTCTATAGAGGCATCATTATTGTGTGCTTAATTGTTGAAATCGAGCAAGTTCAGTTGAACACCACCAAACTTCCATCTTTGATTTCTCTCTTAATAGGAATCTAGAGTGGAAGTGAGTGGCATAGGAGTGATGTAAATCACTTCACCATTCGAATGGTGTCTGGATCGTTCATTTTAGTTAACATTTGAACCTCTGTGTTTTTTTATCTTCGCCGGAGCTCACCGGAGAAGACGGTGGTGCTGGCCACCGTCTATTTGCCAGATCAAACATGAGTCGTTGGATGCATTTCCCAGTTTATATCACAACCATCAGATCTTATGACTTTTGATAATGCGCCATGTGATTCATTTGACTAAGGACTTTGGTAGGCGCGCGCTGATAGCCCTTGGATGTGCCAGCTCAATTAATGAGCCATCATCCAACGACTCTTTTTTTTTTCATATTTTCTTATTTCTGATTTTATTTTCTTTTATTTCTATTATTTCCATTTTATTTCTAAAATCCATATCTCTTTTATTATTGGTCCAAAAAATATGGGACCAATTGGATTATTTCTCTTTTAATTTCTAGTTTCTAAAAATGATTTTTAATATTTTTTATTTTATCATTTGCTATTTTTTAATAATTTTCTCTTTTCTGGTTATTTTTAATTCATTTTAAATAGTTTTTGATATCCAAAAAATACAAAAATATTTTCTCAACCTCTTTGAATGATGATGGATCTATGAAAAATATTCTCATCAATTTATTAATTGATTTGAGATTTATTTGAGATTTTAGTTCAATTAGGTTATTTTTCTTCATTTTTAATTGATTAAAAATAGTTTCTGACTTTTAAAAATGCTGAAATTTTTTGTCAAACTTTGTTTGACCTTGTTGAACTTGGGATAATTCACTTGGACTTTTCAAAGTTGATTTGAAGTGAATTTGAAGTTTGACCTTTCTTTAATATTTTAATTCAAGTTTATTTTCAAATATTAAAAATGCCAAAAATATTTTGTTTATTTCTTGACTTCCAATCTTCATCTCATTTCTGTTTTTATGGTTTGACCTTGATCTTCCCTATCTTTGGTCAACATTGTTAGATTGGTACATTCCATTTCATCTAATGCACTTTATTTTCTTCATTTCCATTATTTTCTTCTTCTTCTTCTTCTTCTTTTCTTTTGGATCAATGAGTTAAAGATTGATAAGTTATCATTGATTAGGGAGGTTTAATCTTCCTTGATTCAAATCTAATTCATCTTGATCAAGTGATCAAGTGAATGGTTTTGCATTAAGGATAGATTGATTTCTAAATCATGCAAAGAACTTAAACCAATACAAGATCATTTCTCTCCTTCTTTTTGGCATGGCAAGTTGTTGGAACTTGGTTCACTAATCAAGACTTCTAACTTGTGTTGTTGCCTACATTATTATTGACCGGCCTCAGATAGTTGTGACTTCTACATAAGTCCAATTACGATTGCTTAACATAGTGCTAAATTTGCCTTATGGCACACTAACTACTAACACTAACCACTAACCATTAACATTTACTTTTTTGCACTTTACTTTTATGCAATTTACTATTCTTGTTTATATTATTCATTTTCTTTTCTCTTTGCTCATTTGAGCACATGTTTATGTTAATGCAATTTGCCTTTTGCTCACTTGAGCACATAATTGTGTATATATTATTTGTGCTTGTGTTTTGTTTTGATTGTTGTGGACCAAATGCAAAGAAATGGACAAATGGACTTAGTTTCTAGGACTCTCCCTATGCAAATTGGAGTAAAAGGACCTTAATGTGAAGATGGATTAGAAGGACCAAACTTCAAAACTCACTCTTGTCCATTCTTGTGGTAGGGAATCCTATGAGACCTCAAATTGAAGAACCATTGCCATGTTCATCCAAAGTGAAAGATACAAGATATATTGAGGATCTCTTAAGAGGCTTGCTTGATTATTGCCTGAGCTTACTATTATTATTTTGCTTGCATATTCCAAAGGATGGGAGCTACTTGGATCATCAATATGATCTCAAGAGAGGAACTTCATTTGTGGTCTTGTTTCTTATCCCTTATCTCTTGTATGATTAGGACTTTAGCCATTATTCTTCTCCCCCCACTCTAACCCAAGCCAAAACTTTTGTGCAAACATTTAACACTTCTTTTCAAACATTAGAAACCTAAGCCTTATGCTTTTGATTTTCAAACTTTCTTTTCATAACACTTATTTTGAATTGAACTCTTAAGTCAACTTTGACCATATTTTATACATACTTTTCATTGATAAATATAACCCATTCAAATGTCTTTTGTGGTTTCAATGGCCACTTTCTTATCAAAACTTTTTCATAACCTTTAGCTATTAGGTTTGAGTTATCCTTGAGGTAGATGTAATACTCACCTATATCCTTAGTGATGGACAATGAGTCTTCCATGCTTATTATAGGGTTAACCCCTCACTAGCATGTTGAAGCTATCCTCACATGGTGGATTTGTGGTTTTAGGTTGAGTTTTCTCCCTTGGATAACAAAAGACCTTAAGGCTTTTGGACCAATCAATTCATCAACTCATTTTTGAGATTTTTACCCCGAACTACGAGGTTTTGATCCTAATCTCTCTTTTAAGATGGTACGTAGGCAATGGGTTTATCCATCCAAACACAAAATGTAAATAAACTTGTATATTCTTTCCTCATCTCTTCAATCATGTTTGCACAAATAAATTTTCACAAAATACCAATCTTACAACCAATATCTCTAATGGTAACGAATACTCCGCTACAGCATGATCCCACAATTAGTTTTTCTCATCCTTTTCCAACTATTTGACACTTGTCTGGCGTCGTTCTTGCGAGCTCTTTATTAAATGAAAAAAAGAAACAAACAAAAAGAAACAAATTGGTGCGAAAAGCGTGGGTTGACTACAACGAAGCATTTTGTTTAATGTTGTTATAACTCGACGATCGATGAGTGTAGGCACTCATGGTGGCTCTTTAAAAAATGATTCATTAACCTCACTCTCAACAGTATTTGTTGTTCATGCGCACTTATCAAGCCATCTCTCAAACCCACTACTCTTGTTTTTCTTCTTCATATGGGATGGTTCAAACTTTTGAACCTCTAGGGGTGGTTCTGGTTTTATCATAAGTATCAACTTTTCGGTTTCGGACTCAATCCCCCCCACCCCCACCCCCCACCCCCCACCCCACCTAAAAGGTCAATATTCTTGTCTTAAATTCAATAATTTTCCCAGTTTCATGGTCCTCTAATATTCTCTTTTTAGATAGGACCTAGGTTAATGGTACATCGGTAAGGATATTTTCCATTATTTGTACATACCTTTTGGATTGGGTGTCTACCTTAGCTTCCACAACTCTTTATGGGAAAGTAATCAGTGGCTTGTATGGAGAAGGATCAACATAATATGCTTCTTTCTCTACCTCTTCGACAACCTCCTTTTCAGAATGTGTCGATTGATTTTCTACCTTTTTCTCACCAGAACTTTCCTTAACCTTTTTATCATTCTCCCTAGAATTTTCAACTTATTTTTTTGCTTCTGGTTGTTACAACATTCACATGTCCCTTGGGATTTTATTCGGGTGGCCCGAGAATGACCTGGGGGGAACAAAAGTAGAAACTTGTTGTACTTGGGAGGTTTGAGTCTCCAACATTTTGGTATGAGTGACAACATTGCCAACCTTAGTGTTCAACAGCCTAAGTGCCTCATTGGTGATGAGGTTTTGATTTCTAAACTCTTCATGCAGGAGAGTTTATGTTGCCACAAAACACTCCATCATAGGTTCCAGGTTAGATTGATTTTGTGTCTCAATAAAATTCGCCAATAGCATTTCAAGGTTGGATTGTATGGAATTTGGTGGTTCCTCAAAATACTGAGAGTGGTTATTGTAGATATAATTTGGGTGATCAGCCTACCCCAAATTATAGGTATCGGGATAAAAAATTTCATTATAATTAAACATATTTTGGATATACCTCATGCATACCATAAACGAAACAACAAAAAAAGGAAAATGTTGCTCTACTCTCTACGATAATAAAATAAAATAATAAAAATGAGTTCTTCGCATACAGAGGTAGCGCGAGAGCTATACCAAAATAAACACAGAAAAATAAAGCTCTAGTCTATATGGTGATTAAACAATAATACAATATTAAACACAATTGATCTCTGACAATGGCGCCAAAAACTTGATACAGCCACAAGTGCACGTCTGTCGCAAAGTAATAAAATAGATATCGAACCACATAGACCAATTATTTAAGTATCTAATTCTTATCCAATCGATGTATATCTAGAGAAATCAAAAGTAGGGAGTTTAGTAAACAACTTAAAAGAAAAAACAATTAAATAGAAATAACGGAAAAATAACTTAAATCTCAAATAAGGGCAAATAAGATTCGGGGTTACAGTTCATGTTTCTAACACAATCATACAATCCATGTCACATTTGTTGCGAGTCTTTTGCATAAATTATAAATAATATATAAATTTTGGCACTACCTGCTTGCGTCGGCGTATTTCCTGATCATCGACGAATAATCTGTCAACTTTCACATCGTCTGAATTATTATTCAATGAGTCATTAGTTTTGCCTAGCTATATATTTTCTCAAATTCGCATGTCGGCCTTCACATCTTCCGAATTAAGTTGTTTAAAAATCTACCTCTGGTATCGACACATGTCCTTTCAGACTACGGTCGATACCTGAGAATCACTTACTTTTGTAACGAAGTTGGAATGCATGGACTCAAATTATAAAATAAGTGTAATTAAATTATTGCAATCGATATTAACATATCATACAATAGGTATTGAAACAATCGCCATAACCCCTAGTCCTTAGGAAACTACTCACTCATGGTGAGGGCAAACATAATCACAGAGGTATTCATCACCAAACTCATATCAATCAAACAATACAGATGAACAATATAAGAAGAATGAATAGAAAACCTGAATTGAATTATAAACCCTATTACACAAATTTCTCCCTTGGAGACATGAGTTACAAAGAAAAGTAGAAAAATAGAAACTTGGAAACTATGAATGAAAATACAAAAGTTGGGAACCATAAACTCACATGTTATGAGTTTTATAGGAAAATAATGAAAGTGGAAAATATCATTGGTTCAATGTAAAATATTTAGATTTGATTCAGATTGAATCATGCGTAAGAGTAATAATTAGAGGAGATCTTTATATTTATGGAAGCAAAACAAAAATTGGAAATTTATCTCGCCTCCCTGCTACGGCTGGCCGTAGCAGGTCACCGCCTCTTCTACTAAAAATATTAAAAAACGGGACCTTGGGACATCATGCTACTATGGCCTGTAGCAAGCTGCTACGGGTGGTCGTAGCATCCCCCTAATTTTTATATGGGAGAAAATTCTATAATACCATTTTGCTTGCCTTTGATCCCTTCTTGTTTTGGATGCTCATTAGAACTTAGAATTCACAAAAAAAAAAAAAATACAAAGCAAAGTATAAAACATAACAAATGAAAGAAATGAAACAAACTATGATAAAATACTAAATGAAAACAACTAGGAAGAACAATACAAATACCACTTATCACATAGTAACGATAAATGACAGCTTCAAATAAAACAAATACAACTGCAACTATTCTATTTATGAAAGACAGTCATTAAGGTGCATGGGTCTTTTAATCGCCCTCTTTCCACGACCCAAATTCTCCTGGTTGTCAAGCAACTATGAGTGTTGCTATCACTTGTTGTCAAGCAACACAATCTCTAATACAATAAATTATATTTTCTTTTATGTAGAAGCACACAACTAGAATTTCTTGTTAAGCTTATCTTTAGATTAAAAAAAACAACTTATCAGCAAACAATATATCATGCATAGGTTACCTTCTACTATTAAATATTAAAAATTAATTTCTTTCAATGTCTACGCTTTTTTCAAATCTAATCTTTCAGACACTCACAAAAAGTTCTCTTAAGTGTTTATCATGTTTATCAAATCACTAATTCCTAAAATCATCCATCAATCTACAATAAATTTAAAATTACTTATTCACAACTATCACAATGCAATAAATACAGACAAGCTCAAAGGTCTTTCATGATTGTATGAGGGCTTAAGTAAAGATGAGATATTTTTGAATAATAGATTTATATTACTTTTGAGTTAGGAAAATTGTCTTGAACATCTTCTTGACTTTTTATTCTCATGATGGAGTTCCTATAAGGGTATCAATATTTTGAGCCTTAATTTATTATTCCATGAGCATCACCTTTCATATAAACAATAGCTATGGATAACTGATTTTCTATAAGAATTTGATAATAAGCAAAAAAAATTTATTTACGATTAATTAGAGCAAAATCAGAATTAAGAATACATAATTTTAAATTCCCGTATTTGTGAGCAAGCAGCTGAAACCAAATATTATCGTCTTCTTCAAATATCCGCCAAAGCCACTTAGACAATAGAGTTGTATTAAATCTCGAACAATGTTCCACTCTAAGATCGCCCAAATATTTTGGCTTGCAAAACTTATCCAAAGCCATCAAACTAATTTTCCTTTTCGATTTGTTACCTCTCAAAAGAAAGTACATTGAATTGAAATGATTTACTGACGAACCTTCTTCGGCACTTTGAAAAATGATAGGAAGTAAATGGGAATATTATTTAATACTGCATTAAGCAAAGTCACTCTTCCTCCTAAAGACAAATATCTACCATTCCAGGAGGACAACCTTCTTCTTAGCTT
Organism: Lathyrus oleraceus; assembly: GCF_024323335.1. Taxonomy (NCBI): domain Eukaryota; kingdom Viridiplantae; phylum Streptophyta; class Magnoliopsida; order Fabales; family Fabaceae; genus Lathyrus; species Lathyrus oleraceus. The sequence continues at coordinate 472,919,186 of NC_066581.1, read as the reverse complement.
TGAAAGAATGGGATTCCAAGCTGCATACCTTTTATGATTTGAACCTACGAAAATACCTAGAAACACAAACGGAATAAAGACAACCTTGCTTGCCAAAACATCCGCAGCTGCTTGGAGAAAATTAGGTATCAATTTAATCCTTTTTTTTTTGCTTTTATTGAGATTCACACAAAGCTCAGTTCAAAGCCCCTCAAAATTTCCTTTTAGCTCCCTATATTGGTCCAACTCCCATTGCAAACCACCATCATATCGTGAGTGAATTGAAGTAATTCAAACTGAAAATTATCATTGACTTTGAATCCTTTAAACTCCCTAGACCATCCACCGCCATAAGAAATAAGAAAGGGGATAAGGGTCCCCTTGACGAAGGCCTCTCGAAACTAAAAAGTTCAAAGTTATACTACCATTAACAAGGACATATATTGAATTGTTAAACACCAAATCATTCATCCATTTAATCTATTTATCTCCAAAGCCCATTCTTTCCATGATTTACTTGAGGTATTCCTAAGAGACACAATCGTAAAGTTCACCTTAATCAAAAGACATGTTTTTTTTTTATCTCTTTTAGCAAGATCCATCAACTCATTCACACCCACAATCTCATTTAACATTTGTCTCCCGACTAAAAAATATCGATTGACACTTAAAAGTCAACTTATTCATGAATTTCTTGAGCCTACATGCCAACAACTTAGCAATGATCATGTAGAGGCTGACAACCAAACAAATGGGTCTAAAATCGTCCAGATATTGAGGATTATCATCTTTGGGAATTAAGGCAAAAAACGAGGTTGTTACTACTTTAGGAACTTTAGCTTCCCTATAGAACTCGTTGACAAACTTAAGAGCATCGTCCATAAGAAATTCCCAACATAATTTGAAAAAACCAAGGTTGTACCCATCAGGGCCCAGACTTTTGTCCTTATCTGTCTGCCAAATCAAACATCTGATCCCTTCCAAAGAAAAAGAAGCTTCAAGAACTTCCTACTCTTCCACTATTAGTTGCTTATAGTTTACTCCATCTAAAACAGGCCTAGTTGACATCAAGTCTTTAAATCTGGACTCAAAAATGTTGCTTAACCTCCATCTTAATTTCATCCACTTTCTCAATAATGCCTCTAGCAGTAGTGAGACCTATCGCTACCGCAAAAATGGAGTGAGGAAACTGGGACTAAAAAAAATGTCAAAGGGAGGCAAGATCAGAAGAGTCGCAACAAAATTTTATTTGTGTGCCCCTATCGGAGAGATGGGGGAAATAGTCGATAAAACACTCAAAAAGATACGTGCACGGGAAGTGCTCAAAGAGGATAAGGAATCGGTCTCGCAACTGAGATTTGGGTTCAGAAGTCGGTTACGGAAGGGAAAAGTATTAGCACCCCTCACGTCCATGGTACTCTATAGGAACCATTTAGGTTGTTTAACATACATGGGGATTTATCTATCATTGCATTATTTTCAAAAGAAATGTGTATGAAAGAGGGGTGTTTTGTTATTATAGTGCTCGTCAAGGATTGAGGCCCTTGTGTCTACGTATCACTCATTTGAGGATGAGGAATCAGAGCTCTGTAGTTCGGAGTATAAAATGTTTGTGTGTTGATTAATTTTACCTTTGAGAAAAGGGTTTTCGGGATAGTTCCCTAAGGAGCAAAAATGAGTTGGATGAGTTCTATTATTTTAAACTTGAATAAAGGTTTTATGAAAATAATGTTTGTGATTATATTGTACTAAAGTCTATGGGCGGTGGTGATTATTCTAGACAATAAGTCAAGCATCTTGCGTCTAAATTAATCAGAGTAAGTGTAAGAATGCTTCATTCTTACTCATTCTCCACCACTTAAGGCTTGTGGCGCGCAATAATAATCGTAATTTTATTGTATTTTGAGTTTGATTATGAAAATAACACTTGGCGTTGAATCAAGAGTTTGGTTTATTTGATTATGATATTTGACTTATGCAACATGAATGCGAAGTAACTAACAAGAAAATAGATAGTACCATTGTAAGGTAGCACAAGAGAAAGCCTTGTGTGTGCAAAAATGACCTAAGTCAAACAAATGATAATGGTATTACAAATATGCCCTCCTAAGGTGGTGCTATGATGTCATTCTTACAACATGAATGTAAGTTACAGATGGAAATCCAACGCTTACAAAGTATCACAAAGATAATGGAAAAAGGCCTCCAAGCAAAGGTCCTAGGATGAGATCCTCTAAGTCCAAATTGATTAAGTGAAATAGATTGTATTTGGTCTTATCATTTTATCATGTTTTTTGTTGTTTTTGATGTATGATGATAATAAAATAAATAACAAGTAAATAAACATACATGATGAGTTTGTACAATGATGATGATGGTGATAATGAGTACTTGAATTTAAATTACAAGGTAATGACATAAAATGAAATCACACGGTAAACATAATAATAATATCACAATAACAATGGTTAGTGGTTAGTAATATGTGCAAAGTGAACATTTTGAGGACTATCTATCCATAGGTTAAAAGACTCAAAATATGGCGCATCAAGGGATAACTTATGATTGATGCAAAGTATTGAAGATGATTAACAAACATCTAACAATATATTTGTAACAATGAAAGTTATACAACCCTAAGTCCATCTATCAATAATTTGACAAATAGAAAATTATATCACTCAAATAATTATAATTTGTTTTCTTTCTTTGTTTTTACTCTTTTTTTTATTAAGCAAGGTGGTAAGGAAACAAATAAGTTGACACAGTGTAAATGATATATGAATAGATAATAATGAACATAAACATAAAGTACTTGAAATAAAATAAAAAATAAAATAAATTGTGAGCAAAAAAATTGCAAAGAAATAAAGTGCAATAATATAAATGTTAGAAGTTAGTGGTTAATGGAGTCACAATAAGCAAATGGATTAGCAAGTTAGTATACACAAATATGGTTTCATCTATGCATCAAATGCTCAAGTATGGTTGAAATAGAGGCAACCTATCAATGTCTCAAAGTATCATGAATGATCCACTGATCATTCATTAATAGGTTTGAAACATTGAAGGTTTTATCAACTCTAAACAATCATGGTCATGATCTAATAGATTTAATCAACCAAAATATAATCATAATAATAGGTCAATAATACACAAGAAATGGCAATAATAATAAAGTGTGATTGAAAATGATAAATGAAAGGGAATAAGAACAAAAAATCCCAAAGAGAGTGTAAACCAAACAAAACCTACTTATCTCAAACTTGACTCAAATCCCTCTAAAAAAACAACCCATGAACAAACATCCATTTTCAACATAAAAATAAAACTAAAAGGTTAATGAACTTGAGTTGCAAAAATGAGGGGGTGAGGCTCTATTTATAGAGGAAGCAAAGTGGTTGAAGTGTGTGAAAAAGGATTCACTTTGGAGTGAAAAATAAGTTATTGTTGTTGTTCTGCGCAGGATAACCGGTTACCAGAATCAAGGTAACCGATTACCTGGGCCAAAAATGGTCTAGGGAGCCTGCGTTACACTCGTGTAATCGATTACCAAAATCAAGGTAACCGGTTACGTGGGTCAAAAATGGCATGGAAACTGCTTTTAAAAGGGGATGTAACCGGTTACCATAATCAAGGTAACCAGTTACCTGGGCCAAAAATGTGACTTTTTCCTTATTTTTGTTTTGTTACACATTTTTTCTCTCAATTTTTTAGATGTGAACATCATGCCTTGAGTCTGTGCAGTATGTCTTTTGTTATGAAGGTTAATGCAATTATGGTGATTGAACAATGAATGCATGTGTAATAGGGGCATGGATCAGATGAAAGTTGTATAAGAGGTAGGGTAAATTTTGGGGTATGACAAGACCAACAAGAATATTTCTTCTCTATCTCATTTTCATAGAGTTATGAAAAAAATTGGAATTATTATCCCCTTCTTTAATCCATGTAAGCCTCAAATTTTTACTAAGCATACTCTCTCTATAATTCATAAAATGCTAAACCTTTTTAGAAGCCAAGGCTCGAGATTTCACAAGTTCCTCGTCCTCCATCACCTCCTGATCAGAAGACGCTGCCACTTTATCAAGATCATTCAAACTCCTCATGACATCCTCCATTTCAAGATTCAAAATTCCAAAGACCTCTTTCTTCCACTTTCTCAAAATTTCTTTCAAATATTTCATCTTCTCCTTCAATACAAATGCAACCTCACCTGGATTTCGATGGACTTCCAGAAATTTCTCACCAACGAAACGAAATCCTCATGCTCTAGCCAAGCATTGAAAATTTTAAATGGCTCTGGGCCCCAATTTTTTAAACTACCTCTGTGCCAAATTGGGTAGTGATCTGAAATATCCCTCAGCCCAACATGTTGACATTCAATATTCTAACGATCTATCAAACCTGTCGAAACAATATTCCAATCAAGATTGAACGAAGTGTATTTGCTTCTAGAGTTTGGAACATCTATTAAATTATTGTTGAGAATAAAATCACCAAATTTCGACATCTCAGTTTTGTTAAGAATAGGACTTTGCCCCTTTCTTTCAGGCTCCTTCTTGATTGCGTTGAAATCACCTGCAATGCACCAATCACCAATAGGAAAGTTGGCTTTGAGATAAGTTAATTACCTCCACAATAATCTTTTTTGTGTGTGTAGATAACGGGAAGAGCACACATTTACAATGTAAAAAGTTCTATCTTGCCAAAGCACACTCAGACCCAAAAAACTTTCCCCCAGAAAGATGAAAGTTAGATAAAAAATACTAGTCTTCCACAAGGTTAGAAACCTACTTGATCTTCCAATTTATCCTTTGAACGACCACACCACATCCACCCCCCCCCCCCCCCCCCCCCCAACGAATGAATAACCTTATCATCAATACTTTGAAGCTTAGTTTCTTGAAACATACAAATATCAATAAATCATTTCCTAATTAATTGACAAAGTATTTACCATGAAAATTTGTAAACAAACTCTGGTCTCCAAAAATGGTTTGCTTTACAGCAACATCGTCAATAAACCTATAACATAAATCAGTTTATACTACAACAACAAGATTAAACCTCTAGGATTTAGGGTCTCAACAACAACAATAACATCAACAACAACAACAACGTCAATAAACATATAACATAAATTTGCTTAAACAACAACAACAATATTAAATCTCTAGGATTTAAGGTCTCAATAACGGGTCTCAACAACAACAACAACAATATCAATAAACCTGTAATATAAGTCTGTTTAAATAACCACAATAACAAAAAGATAAAATCTCTTGTTTTTCAGATCTCAACAACAACAACAACAACAATATGAATAATAATGTTTGACGTATCAGATCTTTGAAGAAGAAGTAAAAGAAAATGATTTGGATCTTTGAAGAAGAAATGAGAGCACTAAACACATAATATATTCGTATTGAAGATGATGATATGTGTTTATGACTCTTTGTTAGAGTTCTGTTTGTGTTGTTTAAACAAAAAACTGAATGCTATAGATTAATATATATATATATATATATATATATATATATATATATTATATATATATATATATATATATATATATATAATATATATATATATATATATATATATATATATATATATATATATATATATATATATATATATATATAATATATATATATATATATATATATATCATAGAAATATAAATTGATGTTGATGAGATTCGAAACATGTATACTTAATAAGTTTATCCCTCGATTTTTAAAATAATTGATAAAATATATTGGATTTTTTATTTTAAAAAATAGGGCACGTCCAGGAATTCTATCTCAGTTTTTCAATACGTGAGATGAAATTATCGTCATAAAATATATTATTTATAGTAATGAATGTAATGTGTTAAAGTTGTAAAAGTTGAGTGTGCATATAATGTAAAGTAGAGTTTATGGTGGGGTTGGTAAAAGCGGAGTGTATGGTGTATATAGTATTGAAATGTGGTTTTGTTGTGTTGCTTGGAAATATATGATTTTGTTGTGTTGAGTGTGTGAAATATGTGGTTTTCTCGAGGATAATAATTTTTTGGCTTAAATAGTCTGTTGTTTTCTATAAATTAACGAGTTTTTGAATTTGGTCCTTGTATTTTTTTTTCTGGGTCCCCTATATCTCATTTTTGTGTTGGTGTTAGTCCTTGAAATTAAAATTTTGTTTAAAAAAGACTGACTGAACTAACGGTGCACACATGGACCTGCTGAGTAGATCAACATCGTTGACGTGGCATTTTTTTTAAAAAACATTTTTTATAACCAGTACTTCCACGTCAGCTTTTTTTATTAAACTATTTCAACTAATTAGTTTAAATATAAACTATTAATATTTAATATTTCAAATTTTATATTAATATTTTAAATATTAATTAAACTATTATATTAATATTAAATATTAAATAGTTTATATTAATATTAATATTTGATAGTTTGATATTAATATTTCATTGTTAGAGTTGATTTCATATTAATATTTCATTGTTGGAATTGATTTTATATTAATATTAATAGATTAATAGTTTAATTAGTATTTAAAATATTAATATAATTTTTTTGAAATATTAAACATTAATAATTTATATTTAAACTAATTAGTTGAAATAGTTTAATATCTAAAATAGTTTAATAGTTGAAATATGAAATATTAAAAATTAATTATTTAATTAACTTAAAAATTTTAATACTAAAATATTAAATAATTGAAATATTTAATAAATTAATTATTTAATAAATTAATCATTTAATAAATTAATTATTTAATAAATTAAATAATTAAAACAAACTATTAAAAATTAAATAATTAAACTAATTAATAAACTATTTGTATATCAATTATGTAATATATATATATATATATATATATATATATATATATATATATATATATATATATATATATATTTGTTGTAACTAATTTAACAAATGTGTATTTTGGTTTAGTGGTAACATGGTTCTGTGTCAATGCATGATGTTCGGTTCATTTCCTCTTGCCACCATTTTTCAAAAACTGCACTTTAGGATTTAACATCAAAACATGTTTTTTCTTATGTAAGCCAATTTTTTTCTACTAACTTCTTTTTTTAAAAGGCATAAATGTGTGATACGTCTCGTGACTGTATATAAAATATAGTCTATCGGATACTTGACTGCAAGTGCACAGTCCAGTCGTTTTACTTTTAAAAGATATCGAATCCACAGGGACCGATGGTCAAACTAATGCTATCGATGTTACTATGTTTAGCTAATGAGATGATTTTTAGAGGTTTGGTTGAACAAAAATTAAATCTAAAGGAAGTTAAGTTTTTAAGAGAATTTTAATGGAGGGATATCAGTATGCAACACATTAATCGTCAGGGTTTCGATAAGTCACCAGTGTATATTTTAATTACCAAATATCTTTTAGTAGAAAATACTCATTTAAAAGGCTTTATCTCACACTTCGTGATTGTTGACTCGGACTATACTTTTAAGTCAGAATGTACGCTCTCGCTGTCCCATTTGAAGTTAAAAATATTTTTTGAAAATAAATAAGTTCTAATTATTTTTAAAGTGCTCTCGATGTTTATAAAATCAATGCCTAGTTTTTACTATCCAGCTCGACCCTCAACCTCTCGCGATTGTCGGTTCTAACCTTAGTTAATTTTCCACTCTCGTGATAAAACCGTATTAAATAGCTTCTCACTCTCGTGACAAAGTTAATTAAATTTAAATTAAAAACCACAGCCAAAAAGGTTATTTGAGAAAAGAAGTTTACACCGATTATTATTAAATCTCGTCTAATTAAATTGTTTACATACCGATACCAGTAGTTTAGTCGAACATATTAATTAATGCAAACATAGACGAACATAAACAACTTAACAATAAGGCAAACATGATTATTTAATAATAAAGCAATAATAATAATAATTGAATAAAAACCTGGAACTTTGATTAATCGAATATGTTGAATCTTGAAGTACTTGAGCAGTTCTCCACAGGTTGGTAGGATTCTGCTTCTTCGAAACAATTGCTTCAACTAAATTAAATAAATTGCAGTAGTTCCCCAGTGTAGAAAACTACTACTTTTGGCTAAATGAAAAACGGAAAGGGAAGAGAAAAAATCAAAGCTCTGAATGGAACGGTAAACAAATTGCGGTAAAAGAAAACAGTGTTGCTGAAGAAAAAATAATAGAAAACAAAATTGCTGTGGAAAATAAATGCAGAGAAAGATCTTGAAAGTTGGCTTCAGGGAGGAAAATCAAGCGTGCCCGTAGGTTTCCAACTTCCCTCCTTTTATAGTATCCATTTGGTCTTCATAGTTGAGAGAAATAAGGGTGACTTGGTTGAGTGGGAGATTCACGGGAAAATGGGTTGAGGAGCGAAAAATGGGGCGTATGGATCACTTCTGTTGAACAATTCATTACGCTGCTTTTGGCCGTGTGACATTCGTGGTGGGCCTGTGACGTTCGTCACAACCAGGGCGTGACGGTCGTAACGAGGTTTGTGACGGTCGTCACCTGCACAGAATTTATATTTTTTTCTGGTTTTTCTGCTGTTTCTCTTCTATTTCTTCTTATTTTCCTTCCTTTTCTATACTTTTCTCATTTAAGCATGTGAATTGAAATACCTGCAAAAATAACCCGAACACTTGCGGAATAATCGGAATATAGATGAAAATGGTACGATTTTTGAATGTAAACCAAAGCAAATATACGATGTATTTTCGCGTTATCAAACTCCCATATACTTGAATCTTTTCTTGTCCTCAAGCAAATAGTCAGTATAAAATTCGAAACACTAGTTAAACGCGAATACATGACACATTTCCAATTCGTACGTGGTTGTTAGGTATTCCGTTAGAATAACAGATACTCAAGTAAAACATTAAAGATACAGTGACGACACAAGCAATAAGCATTAACATAGATCTCTCTTTTGTACAAACCAGTTCAAATCATGCTATTATAGCTCAACCTAATGTCTCTCGTTCCTATTTCACCCGGTTTCATTCTAGCGCAATCACATTAAGCCCTTTGCCTTTACACGCACTTAGTGAAGTAGCCGGTTAGTGGCTTTGATCCTTTTTTAGCACGGGGTCTGGTACACTAGTGTGGTAACCCTTTATATATCCCATTTGAAGGTTGTGGAGGATCGAACCGTAGGTCTCCCTACCGAGTCCAGTACCAGGTACCTCTGAACCAACCGACAATGGGTTTTTCTTTCCTTTTGTATATCTTGCAACCGTTTGTATGGTGCATTTTCAATTTTTCGATGGCAAAAGTATGAAGGATCTTCTTAATTCGTAGGCATCAATCACTTATATTCATCGGCTCTTCACATGGTTTGTGTTTAAGACGGTGTTAACTGCTAGTATAAACTACTAGGGGTTAATCTAGAACGGAGACTTAAGGTATCGATATATTGGGTATTCAAACTGATCTCGTAGAAGTGAGAGATCTAAGGTGTCAGGACGATATCAATCTTGTTAGATTTTTCTCAGTTTCCTAACAGAATCTATGTAAGACAACCTATATACTCGTAGGGTGTGCATTTAACATAAAAACAAAAAAAAATTGTTATGGCAAATTAGATAGAAATAAATGAAAGATTAGATACGAACAAATAAACGAAAGATAAAATTTTTGTTATGGCTAAAAATAGGAACAAATAAAGGAAAGACAAGTATTCCCTCCCACACTAAAACAAAGCATTGTCCTCAATGCGACAAAATAAAGTGGGAAAAGGGAAGAAATAGGAGGATCGCTACTCTTCACCACAACGTTGGGCTCTGTGTGCTCTAACTCTTTCTCGTGCACGTTCACTTCTACCATGCTGGGTAGGACCCAATCCCACATACTAAGTGTACTCCTGGATGGCATCAACACGGTGTGTCAAGGCACTCATCTCTTCGGAAAGTTCTGTCATCCCTTAGTCATGCCAGTTTGCATAGTCATGTTGATCCCTCTGTATTTGCTGGATCGCTTGCATCATTTCTATCTGACGCTCTTCCATCCTCTGGTTATATCGCAACATCTCAGCATAGATGTCTTCCATGGTGGCAGGTCGGTGCTCATTTCTTCATTGGCTTCTCGAAGATGTCTCTGCAGCATGCTCAGGAGGTGGCTATGGCACCTGTCATTCCATCTCTTCTTCAATTTCATCGGTTCCATTATCATTAGGATCTTCTTCATTGGGCTCAGGAGCATTTAGATCGAAAATCCAATTTTCCATATTCTGCGGATCTGTACGGTTCCTGTTGGGCATAATGATGCATCGAACTATCTTGTTCTGAACCACTGGGTGGTATCTCCCATCGTCTCTGATCTTGATGAGGTGCGAGGAACGACAATAGTCGATGTTAAGGAACTCGACCGGCAAGGCACGTAAGTTGGCGAGTCTATCCCCCAGATTTAGGCCTAATGATATAGAGGTGATGATTCCTCCAAAACAGAACGCCGTGTTGCCTCTCATGCAGGCAGCCTGGATGTTGGCCAACAAGAACGAGGTGGCATTGAACACCACCGGAGTGAACACACAGTGAAGGAAGAAAAGCTCCTTAGAGTTTACCTTATGGTTGTTGACTCTTCCGAAGACCGTGTGTCCTAAGATCCGGTGGAAATATCTGATAGTTGGGTTGTGAATGTACGTTGCGTTGAGCACATCCCAACTTGTGACGTTCACATTGGTGAGGATGTGCCACACTCCAAATGCTATTTCTGACCATCCGTCAGGGATACAGCAGTAAACTCCATCTCCATGTCGAAAACCAAGTATTCGCGCTATTTGAGTTTGGTTCAAGGAATACTCAGTACCGAACATTCTAAATGTGGTGGCTCCGGTGAGGAACTGAGTTGCACTAGGAGGTGTTATATAAGAGAACGAACTCAGGAATTCCAGGGTCAGCGCCTCATAAGTTGGTTGTGGGTTGGTGCAGAGTTGCGTCAAACCAGAGGAGTTCATCATCCATTCCACACCATCTGATAGCCCCAACTCTGTCAGACAGTCATTATCAACGTACCTCGTAGGTTGGAATGAACGTTCATAGAACCTGAGGTAGTTGTCTCTTTGTCTTTCGCCGGCTTCTCCCTCTCTGAATGTGATATTTGAAAGGTCGGGAGCAGGTCTCTCTTGACGGGCCATTGAGTATGCGAATTGCAAATATAGGTTTTGGTGGAAGAGATGGATTTCATGAGTTATAGGGAACTCACTTGTTTTTTGCTTAAAATAGGAGGTGGTGGAAGGGTTAATGGAGAAACAGAGCGAACGTTCTGGATCCATGACGAGCGTCACAGGGTTGTTACGGTCGTCACACGTAACGGTCTTGCGTAACGGTCACATGCAACGGTCATATGTAACAGTCATATACTTCATGTGTGACGGGCGTGGCGCTTCTATGACGGGCGTAACACATAATGTGACGCTCGTCACATGCAACGGTCACAATTTTGCGAAAACGCCAAAAAATATATAAATTAAAATAAAAAGAAAAAAAATTTATTGCATGCTTAATTTCTAACTGTTTGCATGTTATGAGTGTAAAGACAGTAACATTATAGAAACACAATAAAGACATTAGCCACACGGTAATAAAATAATTGCAGCAGCAGTATAAAATAAAATAGCAGCAATATGGAATTAATAGCAGTAACAAAATTAAACTGACGGAGGTAAATTAAATTGATCATAGAAGCAAAATAAATAACAATGTCATTTATATTAAATGTAAATACTAAAGTTAAATGTGACATGAAGCATTAAAAGAATAATAGCAATAAAGTGCTCCCTCCCCACACTAAAACATAGCAGTGTCCTCATTGCTTTAATGTGAGTAGGAAAATTCAGCGATCGATGTAATTAGCCACGGTGTTGTTCCAAAGCAGCTACAGCCTGGTTCAAGTGATCAAAATGTTCAACGGCGACATCCATGAAGCCTAAGACATCAAGGCGCATGCTTTTTAGTTCCTCTTTCACATTAGTAATGTCAGTATGGAAACCATCAAAACAGGTAAGGATTATGGTCAGATTTTCGGCATAGGATGGAATTTCTGGTTCATCCAGATTATAGTAGTTTGGAGGTGTTTAAGGGTCAGACTCATCAACAGAGATATGATCCTCTAAATACTCATAAATAGGTGGTGTCTCAGGAGGTGATGGTGGAGCAATGTGGTGTTCATCTAAATCATATAGCCAGTTATTTCGGTTATGAACACTTGTTCTCTCATGGTTTGGTAAGGTAAATAGCTGGAAAACTTCATTATTAATTAGGTAGTCAAAAGTATCTGACCCAAGGTTTCCTATAATTCTTCGGTCGAAGCAAAAGTCAATATCCATGGGTCGGATATGTCCAAAAGGTGTACGCTCGTTAAGTGGGCGTCTAAGTCCAATGGCATCAGCTATCATGGTTACTAGGCCGCCTATTATGATTGGGGCGCGATTTTTCTTTGCAAGGTGAACAAATCTTTCCATCATAAATGTTACAGCATTGACATGTCGACCTTGGTCGACACAGAGTAAGATGAAAAGTTCATCCCTTGACACTAAGGTGTTGTTCGCTTCTTTTCCAAATAGGGCGTGGGCTAGTATTTTATGGAAGTAGCGGATAACAGGGTTGTGTATCATTTGGGAGTGCATCTCGTGTGGGTCAGGGTGGTGGTCTCCAGTTAAACTACCCCAAAAGTAATCTAAGTCGATATCATCGATTAATTCCTCCTGGCGGGTAGTGAATACAAATGGGCCACTAGGAAATCCTAGAAGGTCAGCAAGGTCTCTACGGTTATAAGTGAAATTCATACCAAACAGCCTAAAGGAAATCAACCCTTTGTTGAGTCCGTAACCATGCTCGGGGTTGTAAACTAGGGAGCTAAGGAATTCTAGGGTAAGCTCACAGTATGTGACAAACCTTCTCTTAATAATAGCATTCTCCCAACCTAGCCGGTTAAACATAAACAAGATGTTATCGCGGATACCTAACCTATCTATGGCAGGTCCATCATAATATATGGATAAATCCATATCCTTCTGAGCTAAATAATCATAACACCTTCTCTGAACTCTGCCTCTGAAAACCGTATCTACTGGTTGCATGATGAAAGTTAGTTACTAACTAGTTATAAATTCGCATGTTAATCAGTATCCAATATTTCTAAATTAGTAACAAGAAACAACAAGTACATTACTGCATAGAATCAAGGAAAAGGAGAAAAATAAAAGTAATAGTCAAAGAAGGAAAACGCTTAAAATGCAAAACATAAAAATAACAAAATCAATAGCAAATTAAAAAGAGGCGGGTTGTCTCCCACTAAGCACTTTGTTTAATGTCGTAAGTTCGACAGTAACGTTGCGATATATCAGTTTTGGGGTTGAGTGGAGAACTCTATAAGTCTTAGACTATTTGAATAGTCTCTATTGTCAATATTATGATAATGTTTTAATCGCTTCCCGTTTACCATGAACGGTTCACTATTTCTACCCTTGATTTCTATCGCACCACTTTTAAAAACTTTTGTAATTTCGAAAGGGCCTGACCACCTAGATTTAAGTTTTCCCGAAAAAAGCTTAAGTCTTGAATTAAATAGTAGCATTGCGTCACTGACATTAAACTCTTTCCTAGATATACGTTTATCGTGCCATTTTTTGGTTCGTTCTTTGTATATCTTGGCATTCTCATAGGTGTCTAGTCTAAGTTCTTCCAATTCGTGAATGTCTAAAATTCGCTTCTCACCTGCGGAAGTATAATTTAGATTTAGGGTCTTAATTTTCCAATAAGCTTTGTGTTCTAACTCCACAGGGAGATGACATGATTTACCATAGACTAATTTAAAGGGTGTGGTCTCTATTGGGGTCTTGTAGGCTGTCCTATATGCCCACAGAGCTTCATTTAGTTTAGATGACCAGTCTTTTCTAGATATTCCGACAGTCTTTTCTAGAATTTGTTTGATCTCTCTATTCGAAACTTCGACTTGCCCACTAGTTTGTGGGTGATAAGGTGTTGCTACACGGTGCCAGACTGCATACTTCATAAGAGATTTTCCAAAGATATTTGATATGAAATGGGAGCCATCGTTACTAACTACTAGTTTTGGCATACCGAATCTAGGAAAGATTATGTTCTTGAACAGCTTAATCACTACTCGTGTGTCATTTGTCGGAGAAGCTACAGCCTCAATCCATTTTGAAACGTAATCGACAGCTACGAGTATGTACTTATTACCAAAAGAAGACGGGAATGGTCCCATGAAGTCAATCCCCCACACATCAAAAACTTCCACTTCTAAGATGCCTGTTTGTGGCATTTCGTCGCGTCTTGAAACGTTACTAGTGCGTTGGCACCGGTCGCAATTTATAACCATATTATGGACATATTTCCATAGAGTAGGCCAAAAGAGGCCAGATTGTAAGATCTTAGCACAAGTTTTTGAAGTGCTTGCGTGCCCACCATAGGGAGCGGAATAGCAATGAGAGATTATATCGTCTATTTCATCCTCAGGAACACATCGATAGAAAATACCGTCGGTACCTCTCTTGAAAAGCAGAGGTTCATCCCAGTAGTACTATTTTAGATAATGAAAGAATTTCTTCTTTTGTTGGTATGATAGGTCCGACGGAAGTGCTCCAATAGCTAGGTAGTTGACAAAATCAGCGTACCATGGCAGAGTTATATTCGTATGAATTTCTTCCACGGATTCTTCTATTTCGGTATCATTTAAGGTTAGTTCAGACATGTCGCTTTCCATTTGGGCTATAAGTCGTTCGTAAGGGAAATCGTCATTGATTGGAATTTGTTCAGGCTTATTCCCTTCTATTCGTGATAAGTGGTCTGCTACTACGTTCTCAGTACCCTTCTTATCTTTTATTTCTAAGTCAAATTCTTGTAAGAGTAGGATCCATCTTAAGAGTATTGGTTTGGCATCTTTCTTACTTAGCAAGTATCTAATAGCAGTGTGATCAATATAGATGATGATTTTTGCTCCTACTAAGTAAGAACGAAATTTGTCTAAAGCAAACACAACGGCTAGCAGTTCCTTTTTAGTGGTGGCGTAGTTCATTTGGGCAGGATCTAATGTTCTACTTGCGTAGTAGATCGCATGAAGTTTTTTATCCTTCCTTTGTCCTAGCATTGCGCCTACGGCATAGTCACTCGCATCACACATGATTTCGAATGGTAATCTCCAGTCAGGTGGTTGCATGATAGGTGCGGTGATTAAAGATGTTTTTAATTGTTCAAACACTGTTAAACATTTCTCATCAAAGATAAAGTCAACGTTTATCATTAATAAACCAGACAGTGGTTTGGTAATCTTCGAGAAATCTTTGATAAAGCGTAGGTATAAAGCGGCGTGTCCTAAGAAGCTTCGTATTTCTCGTACGGTTTTTGGAGGTTGAAGATTCTCTATGATTTCGATCTTAGCTTTGTCTTCTTCAATTCTTTTATCAAATACTACATGTCCTAGCACGATTCCTTGTTGGACCATGAAATGGCATTTCTCCCTGTTCAAGACGAGATTCACCTTTACGCATCTTTCAAGTACCATTTCAAGGTTTGATAGACATCCTTCGAAGCTCTGCCCACAAACAGAAAAATCGTCCATAAAGACTTCCATAATGTCGTCTATAAAGTCAGCGAAGATTGATATCATGCATCTTTGGAATGTTGCGGGAGCGTTGCATAGTCTAAATGGAATTCGTCGATAATAAAATGTACCATAAGGGCATGTGAAGGTTGTTTTCTCTTGGTCGTCAGGATGGATATGAATTTGAAAGAATCCTGAATAACCGTCTAGATAGAAGAAGTGGGAATGCTTAGCCAATCGTTCAAGCATTTGATCAATGAAAGGCAGAGGAAAATGATCCTTTTGAGTGGCTTTGTTTAGTTTCTATTAATCGATTCACATTCTACTTCCAGTCACAACTCTTTGTGCTATAGATTCGCCCTTTCGTTCTTAACAACTGTAACACCCTCTTTCTTGGGTACTACATGAACGGGGCAAACCCATTGACTATCGGAGGTCGGGTATATGATTCTTGCATCTAATAACTTCTTTACTTCATCCTTGACTACAGTACTTAAGATTGGGTTGATCCTTCTTTGGTGTTCTCTAGAGGTTTTACAATCTTCCTCTAGTATAATGCGATGCATACAGATAGAAGGAATCATTCCTTTTAGGTCGGAGATGTTGTATCCTAACGCAGTTGGATATTTTCTTAAGACATCTAGTAACTTTTCAGTTTCCATCTGTCCTAAGTCTATGTTGACTATTATTGGTCTTTTGAGTTCAGTGTCTAGGAATTTGTATCTTAGGTTCTTTGGTAGTGCTTTTAATTCTAAGTCTAGTTTCTTCGGGCATGGCATGTGATTGGGTGTAAGTGTTAAGCATTCCCTTATACTGTCATTTTGGTATGGTTCACGCCAATTATCATCTTCAAAGAATGGAGGGATTTGGATTTTCATTATATCAGAATATATGGTTTCTTGCATCTCCCTCTCTCTTACACACTCGTCTATGACATCAAGTAGATAACATGTATCGTCTATAGCTGGCGCTTATAAGAATTGTGTCAAGATGAATGCAACCTTTTCTTCTCCAACTTCGAATGTTAGCTTACCTCTTTTCACGTCTATTATGGCTCTGGCGGTAGCTAAGAATGGCCTTCCTAATATAATAGGTGTAGTGGCATCTTATTTGATGTCCATGATTATGAAGTCTGTAGGAATGTAGAATTGTCCTACACGTACTGGGACATTCTCTAGTATACTAACAGGATATTTGATTGAGCGGTCAGCTAGTTGAACAGACATCTTGGTTGGTCTTAGTTCTCCCATGTTGAGCCTTTTACAGATGGTTAAGGGCATTACACTAATGCTGGCTCCTAAGTCGCATAGAGCTTTGTCTATGACGAACTTTCCAATGACACAGGGTATGGAGAAACTACTTGGGTCTTTTAGTTTGGGAGGCATGTTGTTTTGGATTATTGCGCTACACTCAGCAGTAAGTGTAACTGTTTCGTTATCCTAGATCTTTTTCTTATTAGATAGGATCTCTTTAAGAAATTTGGCATATGAGGGCATTTGTGTGATGGCTTCTGTAAAAGGAATTGTAATATTTAGTTGCTTCAGAAGTTCAACAAATTTCAACAAATTTCCTAAATTGCCCTGCAGTTTTAGAATTTGTGAGTCTTTGAGGATACGGAATGGGTGGTTTATAAGGTGGTTGAGGCACATAAGGTTTTTATTTCTCTTCGGCCTCTTGGGTATTATCTTCCTTCTCCTTCGGTTCACTTACCTTCTCAGTTGTTGTTTTGTCAGGTTTTTGGTACATGGCTGGATTTTAGAGTCTTGGATCCACGGGTCCGTCTAGTTCTTTTCCACTTCTCAATATAACGGCATTTGCATGTCCTTTTGGATTAGGTTGTGGTTGTCCAGGAAATGTGCCAGCGGGAGCAGCAGTAGATGCTTGTTGTTGAGCCACTTATGAAATCTGTGTTTCAAGCATTTTGTTGTGGGTGACTAAGGCGTTTACTTTGCTCGCTAATTGTTTAAGTTGCTCACTAGTATGTATGTTTTGGTTCAAGAAGTCTTTGTTTGTTTGAGCTTGGGTAGCTATGAAGCTTTCCATCATTAGTTCAAGGTTGGACTTCCTACGCATGTTAGGAGCATTAGTAGCTGGCTTTTGATATCCAGGTGGAACAGCGGGTGCTTGGCCAGGTGCATACAAGGCGTTGTTGTTCTTGTACGAAAAGTTGGGATGGTTTTTCCAACCTGGGTTGTAGGTATTCGAATAAGGATTTCCTTGTGCGTAATTTACTTGATCAGTGGGGACTCCTGCTAATATCTGACATTCTGGTGCAGTGTGTCTAGGAATTCCACATAACTCACAGTTTGGAGTTACGGCAGCCACGGTGGTTGCGGGTGGTATGGTCAAGTTGTCTAACTTTTGAACAAGGGCATCTACCTTTGCATGGATGTGGTCAAGGCTACTGATTTCATACATATCACCTTTCGTTTGGGACTTTTCTACTGGAGTTCTTTCACCTCCCCATTGGCAATGGTTTTGGGCCATGTTTTCGATGAGTTGTATGGCTTCGTTGTATGGCTTGTCCATAAGTGCACCGCCTGCGGCAGCGTCTACTATCAGTCTTGTGTTATATAAAAGCCCATTGTAAAATGTGTGAATGATCACCCAGTCTTCGAGACCGTGATGAGGACATATCCTCATCATGTCTTTGTATCTCTCTCACGCGTCGTAGAGAGATTCTGCATCTTTTTATCGAAATCCGTTGATTTGAGCTCTCAGCATAGCAGTTTTGCTTGGCGGAAAATATTGGGCTAAGAAAACGTTCTTCAGTTCTTCCCATGTAATAACTGAGTTGGATGGCAAGGATTGTAACCAAGCCCAAGCTCTGTCTCTTAGAGAGAAAGGAAAAAGACGTAGTCTTATCGCATCCTGAGATACACCATTCGCCTTCACAGTGTCTGCGTACTGCACAAACTTGGTCAAATGTTCATTAGGGTCGTCCGTAGGATTTCCAGCAAATTGATGTTGTTGGACAACTGATAATAGTGAGGGATTCAACTCGAAATCGTTTCGATCGATAGCAGGGGAAACAATGCTGTTGTGAGGTTCTTGTTCGGACGGAGTAGCGTAGAACTTAAGAGGACGATTATGTGGTCCTACTGCAGCCAGGGTTGGTTTTTCAACTGGTTCAGTAGTAGGAAAGAAGATATCGGGAATATCGTACCTTCATTGGTACTCTAATATTCGACGTCTTAAATATAAGAAACGCTCTATTTCTGCGATTGGTGGTGCTAAGTTTTCGCCTTGTGAGCGAGTACTTGGCATACAATCGGGAAATAGGGGAAAGGAGATTAGTTTTTACCTTAATCTATACTGCGCAACGAAAGAATCGTACTATTTGACTAAATCAGGTCCCCGACAACGGCGCCAAAAACTTGATATGTGTCATGACTGTATATAAAATATAGTTTATCGGGTACTTGATTGCAAGTGCACAGTTCAGTCGTTTTAGTTTTAAAAGATATCGAACCCACAGGGACTGATGGTCAAACTAATGCTATCAATGTTACTATGTTTAGCTAAGGAGATGATCTTTAGAGGTTTGGTTGAACAAAAATTAAATCTAAAGGAAGTTAAGTTTTTAAGAGAATATTAATGGAGGGATATCAGTATGCAATGCATTAATCGTCAGGGTTTCGATTAGTCACTGGTGTATATTTTAATTACCAAATATCTTTTAGTAGAAAATACTCATTTAAAAGGCTTTATCTCACACTCTCGTGATTGTTGACTCGGACTATACTTTTAAGTCAGAATGTACGCTCTCGCTGTCCCATTTGAAGTTAAAAATATTTTTTAAAAATAAATAAGTTCTAATTGCTTTTAAAGTACTCTCGCTGTTTTTAAAATCAATGTCTAGTTTTTACTATCCAGCTCGACCCTCACACTCTCGTGATTGTCGGTTCTAACCTTAGTTAATTTCCCACTCTCGTGGCAAAACCGTATTAAATGGCTTCTCACTCTCGTGACAAAGTTAATTAAATTTAAATTAAAAACCACAGCCAAAAAGATTATTTGAGAAAAGAAGTTTACACCGATTATTATTAAATCCCGTCTAATTAAATTGTTTACATACCGATACCGGTAGTTTAGCCGGACATATTAATTAATGCAAACACGGACGAACATAAACAACTTAACAATAAGGAAAACATGATTATTTAATAATAAAGCAATAATAATAATAATTGAATAAAAACCTGGAACTTTGATTAATCGAATCACTACGCCAAATAAGGGAAAAGAGGGCGCTTATTTTGGCCTATAACAACGCTTTTAAGCGCCCTCTAAAGTGGCGCTGGCATAGGTAAAGACAGCGCTTTGTTTTCCTGGAGAAAGCGCTGTCTAAAGTGGCCACATTATAGTGCGCTTTCAGAAAAAAGCGCCCTCTGGAGTGGTCCATAAAGGGACACCTTAGAGGGCGCTTTCTGGAAAAAGCGCCCTCTAAAGTTGTCAATGTAAAGTGTTTAAAGGGCGCTTTCAGGAAAAAGCGCCCTCTAAAGTTGTCAATGTAAAGTGTTTAGAGGGCGCTTTCAGGAAAAAGCGCCCTCTAAAGTTGTCAATGTAAAGTGTTTAGAGGGCGCTTTCAGGAAAAAACGCCCTCTAAAGTGTTAGTTATTTTAAAAAAATTTGTTTGAAAAACAGTGGATATTTAATTGGTAACCTGTTCGCATGCTGCAAAAGTGTAAAATTCATATTGAATTCATCCTTTAATCCAATGTTATACACCATTAATCCATTGATATATACAACATGAATCCATTTATATACAACATTAATCCTTCATATATACAACATTAATATATGATTCTTTGATCAACAATATACAACAACATATTCATGATTTAGTAAAAGTACAACAACAATATACACTATTAGTCTCGAAAGATCCATAGCAACCAACACCCAGTGACCACTGTATCCAAAAGCTGTCTAGTAGTTCTAACCAATACTAAACAAAGTAACGCCCATCCACCCATGATGAATAATAGCAAGTGTGCATAATAGGCAGGAGGAACTGAATACAAGATAACATTTTTGTTAAACTAAAGTTTTGTATAGCCTAAAACAAAAATAAGCAAAGGGAATCGAGTAACAAACCTATTGAGACAGATCGAGTACACCTCGCATAACTGAATGGAAAAAAATAGTATCAGAAGGCTTCTAAAATTAAATGAAAACAGTACAAGTTTAGAAAACATTAATTAAGATTAAAAAAGCAAATCATATCATTACGTGTAGCACAAGTTATTGGTCAAACTCTGTAGCTGGTCTGCAGTGAATTTATTTTCATCATACAGCACATGATAATGCGTTGGTCGACTAGTCCCCTGCAAAAAGAACACGTCCAAATGCAAATAACACAGAACTGTCAAAAGGCGATTGAGCAACAAATAGTAAACAATGGCATAAAGTTAAATGACATAGCTAATATTACCTGAATTCCTGCATGGCTGTTAAGGTAAAAATCAAATTCCCTAGGGTGACAAATGCTGGTGTCTACCACGGTTCCTTTGACAATTTAGAACAACAAAATCAGCAAAAAGTGATAAATTCAAATGATAATATATACCAGCTACGTTGAGAAATATATTGAAAAAACCTGGCATAATATTTCCACTTCTATTGGTCTCTTTGGGGTTGACAGGAAAGAGACGGGTGTGATGTCTCTTTTGGACCACTACAAAAGTAACTTTAGGTAGATACCCATCCTCTATTGAGACACAAGCCTGATGAAAAAAAATTAGTTGGTCTTCAGCACTCCAATGTACTTCAAATTTTACACCCTTGTCTCTTGCACGAATGATTGACTTCATAATAGCCATTTTACCTGTAATAAAGAAAACAATTAAAATCAGATGACAAATGTAAAAACAATTAAAATCATAAAAGTCATTTTACCTGTAATAAAGAAAACAATTAAAATCATTTGACCTGTACCTTTTTCACTAAGTTCTCTTTCTTTTCTTGGTTGGAATATATTCTACATGTCTCTTAACAACACGGACGGTTGGATTGATCCAAATACCCTCATTATGATCATTTCTAATATATGAATCATTTGATATAATATTCTCATCTTGATCATTTCTGGTAAACGATTCAATCTCAACATCAATATCACCTTGATCTCCAGTGTTTTCATCAATTACTTTGTTGGAAAAAAGAACTATAGACCATTTTGTACTTTTCGGATCATTGACATAGAACACTTGTCTAGCTTGAGAGGCTAGAATAAAAGACTCATCTTTGTATCCCACCCTATTAAGATCCACTTGCAAAAATCCTGACTTATCCATTCGAATGCCGTTATTATTTTCAACCCACTTGCAACCAAATATAGGAATCTGAAACTTCTCATAATCAAACACCCAAATGCGCTCGATAACACCAAAATACGACAAATTTGCAAATTTGGGGTTTAAGTCCTTCACACTTGATATGTGCATTGCTTCAGCTACCACGGTGACACCACTATTCTGCATAGTACTTTTATCATCTTGTTCTTTGGTATAAAATGTGTATCCATTAATCGCGTATGCGCTATAAGAAAAAACATGGAAACTTGGACCATATGCTAAGCATCTCAACCTTTCTGTTATTGAAGCGGGATCTGAATAATACTTTGAATAAATATGATCCTTAAACCAAGGTATAAAACATCGATTGTGCTCTCGTACTATCCAATTTTCATTTCTATTGGGATTTAAACCTCGGAGAACATCCTTGTGAATTTCAACATACGGCTCAACCTCATTCTCATTGTGCAGAACATACAAATGCACTTGATCCCGTTCGACCCTTGATACTGCCACGATTTTATTTCCAATTAGATTTTTTCCTTCTTTCTTTTCGACAAGCTGAGACTTGGGGAGTCCGATTGACTGAACATTAGACAAATATTCAGTACAAAACTCAATCGCTTCTTCAACAATGTATCTTTCAACCATACAACCTTCTGGTCGACTTCGGTTCTTCACGTACCCTTTTAATATTTTCATATAATGTTCAACAGGGTACATCCATCTCATATAAGCTGGTCCACACAATTGTGTCTCTTTCACAAGATGAACAACTAGATGTACCATTATGTCAAAAAATGATGGAGGAAAAAACATTTCAAGCTCACACAAAGTAATAACGATTTCTTTTTGCAACATTGGTAAGATCGCAGGATTGATCACCTTACTGCAAATTGACTTGAAGAAAGAACACAACTTAGTTATAGAGCTTCTTACTTTTTCTGGAAGAATAGAACGTATACCTATTGGGAGAAAATGTTCCATTATAACATGGCAATCATGGGTCTTTAAACTCTTTAACTTGAGGTCTTTCATAGACACAAGTCTTCTAATATCTGAAGAGTACCCTTCTGGAACTTTAACTTCACTTAGAAACTTACACAGTGTTTTTTTTCTCCTTTCTAGATAGAGTATAAGCAGCAGGAGGTAGATATGTTCGTTTTCCTTTCTTCAAGGGTCCTAATTCAGTTCTTATTCCCATCGCTATCAAGTCCTTTCTTGCCTTAAGGCCATCCTTAGACTTTCCTTGTATATTGAGTAACGTGCCAATAACACTTTCAAATACATTTTTTTCAATATGCATAACATCAAGAAAATGTCTCACATACAAGGACTTCCAATACGGCAATTCAAAAAAAACTGACCTCTTCTTCCACCCACTTTTGACAAGTGTGTGGGCAAAAGGCTTGCCAAACTGAGTATCCAAATCTTTCACCTTTTCAAAAATTTGATCACCCGTCAATATACGTGGAGCTCTGCCTTGTTCTGTCTCTCCATTTCGGGACAATCCTTAAGATCTCCTTCAAGTGCTTCTGCAATCTCTTCAACTCGATCAAAATCGTATGTATCTGCGCCACTATAGTTTGAGGCATAGGTCGTACTATCCCCCGGTTCAACATTATCGTTACTTTTCTCACCATGCAAATTCCAACATGTATAACTTCGATCAATTCCATGCCTCATTAGATGCGATGTCAACTGAACTGCGTCAACCCGTTTCCCATAACAACAACCCAAGCAAGGACATATCATTCTACTGGGGTCTTCGGCGTGCGCAACGGCAAACTTAACGAATTCTGATACCCCATTCTCGTACTCTCTCGACAATCGATTGGAAGACATCCATGTATTATCCATTACTAATTAGAATAAACAAAAAACAATTTCAGAAGAGTTCAAACACATTTGGACCTAGGTTTCTAATGATACTGGTGTTGACACAAAATCATATGTTCATAGGTCGTATAACCCATTACATCCGCTATCATGGTCACTAAAAACCAACCGTCAATTTCCTATTGCATCCGCTATCATGGTCGAAACAAACGTAGAAGGAGGAAACGCGCAGTAATAAGGTAAAACAGAAATTGGGCAAAGCTAAAACAAAGCAATAACATAAAACAGAAATTGGGAAAAGCGTGTACCTTTGATTGGTAGAAGGAGGAAACGCGCATGTAGATCTAACAGAGGTGGAAGGAAAACGCCTCAGAACCCTAACGTGAAAAAGAACGCTAATAACAGATAGTGAAATAACAAAACGCGCAGTATGTTATAATTTTAATGTTTACTAAAGGGGACATTAGAGGGCGCTTGTGGAAAAAAAGCGCCCTCTAAAGGGGGCCTAAGAGGGCGCTTATGAAAGCGCTCTCTAAGGCTTTCCAGAAGCGCTTTATAAGCTGGAAATGCACGTGGACTTATAACAGCGTTTTATTAAAAGCGCCCTCTAAGGGTAACCTTAGAGGGCGCTTTCTAAAAAGCGCCCTCTAAGGGTAACCTTAGAGGGCGCTTTCTAAAAAGCGCCATGTATTGTTGTCCCTCTATCTCCTCCTTATTTTTTCGTTTCACCTTAGAGGCCGCTTGTGGAAACAAAGCGCCCTCTAAAGGGGGCCTAAGAGGGCGCTTATGAAAGCGCTCTCTAAGGCTTTCCAGAAGCGCTTTATAAGCTGGAAATTCACATGGACTTATAACAGCGCTTTATTAAAAGCGCCCTCTAAGGGTAACCTTAGAGGGCGCTTTCTAAAAAGCGCCATGTATTGTTGTCCCTCTATCTCCTCCTTATTTTTTCGCTTCACCTTAGAGGGCGCTTTATTACAAAAGCGCCCTCTAAAGTGCGCTGTCTATTGCTCCTTATTTTTCGCTTCACTTTCGAGGGCGCTTTTGTAATAAAGCGTCCTCTAAGGTGCGCTGTCTATTCCAGTTTTTGGCGTAGTGAATATGCTGAATCTTGAAGTACTTGAGCAGTCCTCCACAGGTCGGTAGGATTCTGCTTCTTCGAAACAATTGCTTAAACTAAATTAAATAAATTTCAGTAGTTCCCCAGTGTAGGAAACTACTACTTTTGGCTAAATGAAAAACGGAAAGGGAAGGGAAAAAATCAAAGCTCTGAACGGAACGGTAAACAAATTGCGGTAAAAGAAAACAGTGTTGTTGAAGAAAAAATAATAGAAAACAAAATTGTTGTGGAAAATAAATATAGAGAAAGATCTTGAAAGTTGGCTTCAGGGAGGAAAATCAAGCGTGCCCGTAGGTTTCCAACTTCCATCCTTTTATAGTATCCATTTGGTCTTCATAGTTGAGAGAAATAAGGGTGACTTGGTTGAGTGAGAGATTCACGGGAAAGTGGGTTGAGGAGCGAAAAATGGGGCGTGTGGATCACTTCGGTTGAACAATTCATTACGCTGCTTTTGGCCTTGTGACGGACGTGGTGGGCCTGTGACGTTCATCACAACCAGGGCGTGACGGACGAGGTTTGTGAAAATGGTACGATTTTTGAATATAAACCAAAGCAAATATACGATGTATTTTCGCGTGATCAATGTGTCCTCCTAATTGATGGTCATTAACAATTAATTATTTTAATTAATGTTTTTAGAAATTAATTATTTAAAATTTAGTGGGCCTAAACCCAATTGATAACAACATCCATCCATTATATGTAGCATTTGTCCAACACACAACATCACGATAATCCATGTGTGACTAAATTTTATAAACACTTATTTTATTTGCAAACAAATCAATGTGGGACTTTGTTGATAAACAAAACAACTCAGTCACCA
The DNA here is from genome assembly GCF_024323335.1 of Lathyrus oleraceus. Lineage (NCBI taxonomy): Eukaryota > Viridiplantae > Streptophyta > Magnoliopsida > Fabales > Fabaceae > Lathyrus > Lathyrus oleraceus. The sequence goes on along the minus strand of NC_066581.1, from coordinate 472,893,546 downwards.
CTTATTCCATCCCCACACACATCAACACCAATGCCTTTGAGCAATTAAAAGAAGCAATGATCAAAGCACCTATGTTAGCACTCTAGAACTAAGTACTTACGTGTCCTTCTATAAATGATGACTCAATTACTCACCAAAAGAAGTGAAATTGGAATAATAAGAAAACTGACACAAATTTATTTCTGTTTCTAAGATCGCCAATCACATAACATGAAAAGGTTTAGGGGAAAATATGTAAATGATTGCTACATAGTGTTATCCATGTCTCTTACTCATCATCATTTACAATAAAACCATACATGATGCTATAAAAATTGAAACACAAAATTGCAAGTTTCAACAAATGCATGATCTGCTACTTGTGTAAAGCTTCAACAAATGCATGAACTGCTGCTACTTGTGTAAAGTAGTTGCAACATTTCATGTTTTAAGATTTAGGTTTATGTATTTGCTATAGTTTGTGAGTATTAGGGAAAGGAAATACATATCACATGTTGCATTCTTTTGGTAGTTATTGGGTTGTAACTTTTATGTTGAACTTTTATATTGTTTTAAAAATAAAAGTGTGATGTGGCGGGATACACGTGTCTCATTGGTTGACAGTGTAAAAATATTTTACACTGTCAATGCATATTTCTTTTTCTGAAATATTAATTAAAATAATTAATTATTAATTTATTCTATAAAAATTATTAATCTTTGTCATCAATGACATATCATTAAAAATTGTTTTTTTATCTCAATCATCAATGTCACGTATGTAAAAGTGGGGATCATAAAAATTCAATGACCATCAAAATTAAGGGATCAGAATCATTGATTTTGTAATAGGGAATCAATAGTTTAAAACGCACAAACTAGTTTAAAACGCACAAACTATGGAAATTAAAAATGCATTTAAGTTTTTTTTTTTTTTAAATCAGTTTTCTTTTGTATGAGATAGGTATATCTCTCACTTTTCTTTCTTTTTTTTATAATACCGTCTAGATGTTTTTTTTAATAAAACATCTCATTTTTAAATTAATTAAAAGATAAAATTTTAAAGTTATTGATATTATTTATAATTTAAATAAATGATAACTAATTCAAAAAAGAATTGCATTTTTTTTATTATAAAGTAAATTTATAAAATTATTTGAGACGGCTCGAAATCGTCGCAAAACACCTTTACCTCATGTGTGTGTGTGATAGGTCATGCTTTCCATTTTTTTCTAATTTCACATTCACATAGTATCTGCTTTATCTTTGAACGTATGAATTAAGGAATCTGCCAGAATGTCTCGAGAGTCGAGCCATATACTCAAGTCTTTTCACACGCATTTTTTTCTACTTTACAAAAATCAACAGTAAAATAGTAAATATTAAATTAGAACAGCTTTGATCAAACAGTAAAGCGATAGGACAAAAGGAAGGAACCTATCTCCAGCCTCCTAATATAACAACATAATCCCTTGTAAAATCTTAAAGATTTGTCCCTATTCAAATCTATAATCACATTTATTATTGTAATTGTTCATTTTATATCAAATGTATGTTTATGTAGGTCAAACTCAAGTCACCATCCAAAAATGGTTCACACATATCAATTTTTAAGGGTTAGTCTTTCCATCTTATATACCCACCATCTTATATTCCCACACTCCAACGAAAAAGTAAAAAATGTCATTAGAATCCAGTAGCTTAGCTTAATGAGATGAATATTTCAAAAATGAGATAACACAAATTGAAAAAAAATATATTCAAAATAAATGTAAGAATCATTGAGATATAAGATATAATCTAAGTTGTACCCACGTCCAAAATCAATTAGAGTTTAGTGTTTGTTACTTAGTTTGTAATATTTGTACTTAGTAATCAAGTAACTTTATATATAAATACATGCATATGTAAATCAGTTTGTAAAACAATTATTCTTCAATAATAGAATTCTTATTTTCATATTCTCTCTCTCTCTCTCTCTCTCTCTCTCTCTCCTCACAAAAGTGCCTCATGCACTAAAAAATTGTTATCAGAGCTCCGGTTAAATTCTTGATCCTGTTTTCAAGAATCACACGTTAGTGATTGTGTTTCCCGGATTGTGGGTTGTTAATCGCGTTTTCTGCAAAGATGAATGACACCAATGACATTCCAAATTCTCTTCCAATTCTTGAAGGCAAGAATTCGATTCGATGGAGAAAACAGATGCAATCTCTGTTTAGCTTTCATGAAACCTTTTAAGTGGTTACTAATGGTGTCCCTTAGCTTGTTGAGAACGCAACTGATGCTTAGAGAGTCGCGAACAAGGAGACCAAGAAGAAATATTGCAAGGTTGCGTTTTGCAAGTACTATGAAGGAGACATGTAATATTCTTGTCAAGTACTATGAAGGAGGTGAAAGTCAAAGTTGTCAAATTGCAGACTTTGTGACGGAAATATTGCAGATGGGAGAAGATGAAAAGATTGCAGGATATGTGTCCAAAGGTCAGAATCTCATCCATCTCATGAAGGATTGTGGTGAAATCCTAACTGATAAGATGATAATTGAGAAGGTAATATGTATGTTGACCTCTCATTTTGATCACGTTATCCTTGCTATTCAAAAATCTAACAATCTTGAAACCATAAAATTGGAAGATTTTGTTGGTTTGTTGGAGGCGCGTGAGATTAGGATTGTCGAAAGGAAAAAAGGTTCAAGATTTGATACAAGCACTGCAGGATCAGGCTTCAAAGGAGCATGGTAGTTCCGAAAAGTTGAAAGGAAAAGGAGACAAGACTCAGAGCAAGAATTCTTCGTTGAATCCTTAAAAGAACAAGGCCGATGATACGACTCCTGAATCCTCGAAAAGAGGAAGAGGGGACTTCTATCAGAAAGACAAAGAGAAAAAAGGTGTGAGGTGCTATAACTATGAAAAGTGGGGTCACGTGGCCAAGAATTGTTGGTACAATAAAGATAAGGGAACGACAAAAGGCAATGAGGAATGAGCGAACCTTACATGCCAAGATTTAGATGATTCTAAAGATATGGTGGTTATGACTGCAATTGTAGATGACCATGTCGAATCCAAGATTTGATTCCTCGACTCGGGTTGCTCGAATCACATGATTGGTTAAAAAGTGTGGTTAGCAGATTTCGACTCGTCGAAGAAGAGCAAGGTCAAACTTGCTGATAATAACTCGTTGCAAGCCAAAGATATTGGCGACATAGTTTTTCAAAGGAGTAATGGAGGAAAAACTATGATCAAAGATGTACTCTATATACCTGGAATGAAATGCAACCTATTAAATGTTGAACAACTAGTCAAAAAAGGTTTTTCAGTGATTATGAACGATGGAGCCTTAGAGTTGTTCGACACCCAGAACAATCTGGTCTTAAAATCTCCTTTGTCGAAGAACATGACATTTAAGACCATGATCGGTTCAACTTAAGTACAATGTCTAAAAACTATTGTTGACGACAAGCATAATTGGTTGTGGAATTTGAGGTTTGAACATTTAAATTTTCGATCACTCAATCAACTGATTACTCAAGATATGGTAATTGGTATACCAAATCTAGAGATGCCCGACAAACTCTGTGAAGGTTGTCTTGTCAGAAAATTATCCAGAAAGTCTTTTGTTTCGACTATGCCAATGAGTTCCTCCTGCATACTCAAAGTTGTACATTCAGATGTATGTGTACCTTTTGAAGAGCATACCATTGGTGGAAACAAGTATTTTTATTTATTTATCGACGAGTTTAGTCAAAAGTCATAGATTTATGTGATCAAGCAAAAGGACGAAGTATTTGAAATCTTTAAGAGATTCAAGATGCTTATCGAAAATCAGAGTGAGAAGAAGATCAAAGTTCTGCGAACGGATGAAGATGGAGAATATACATCAAATATATTTGAAGAATTATGTGCAGAACATGATATTGATCATGAGGTAACTGTTTCTTACACGCCTCAACATAATGGAATGGTAGAAAGAAGAAACATGATCATATTGGAAATGGTGAGATGCATGTTGAAGCAGAAGAATTTTCCAAAATCCTTATGGAGTGAAGTTGTTTCCACTGTTGCTTATATTTTGAACAGGTGTCCTACCAAGAAGTTGGAGAACAAGGTTCCTGAAGAAGTTTGGAGTGGAAAACGACCATCCGTGACTTATCTGAAGGTGTTTGGCTCTATTTGTTACAAGCATGTTTTTGATGCTAGAAGAAGAAAGCTTGATGACAAAAGTGAACCTATGATTCTGGTAGGATATCATAAAACTGGAGCATACAGACTGTTCAATTCAATTAATCTGAAGATCGTGATAAGTCAAGATATTGTGATTGATGAAAATTTTGCTTGGGATTAGAATTCTGGTAATCCAATTGACAAGCATTGATGAGCTACGATTTTGACAAAGCAAGTAATGATGTCGAAGTCAAAGATATTGTCGATATTCCAGTCAAAGTCGAAGCAGTTGCTGACATGCCCGACACAATCTAAGTCGAAGATGGTGTAGCTAGTACTAGTCAAAGACCTCAAAGAACTAGAGCTCGTCCAGTAAGACTTCAAGACTATGAAGTGACTGGTGATGATGAAGTCACACCAGATGGAAAATCAGTTCATTTCGCCTTACTTGCAAGTGTTGAACCAATCAACTATAGCAAAGCCTTAAATGATAAAAAGTTAAAGTTATCTATGGTCGAAGAGTTACAAGCAATTGAAAGAAACAACTCATGGGAGTTAGTCGAATTGTCAACACATACAAAAGCTATCAAAGTGAAGTGGGTGTTCAAGTTGAATCATAATGCTGATTGGTAGCTCGAGGTTTTCTTAAGACAAAAGGATTCAACTACTCTAAAGTACGCACTAGTAGCAAGATTGGAGACTATTCGTCTAATCATCGCCTTTGCATGCAATCAAGGTTGGTCATCATTTCACTTAGATGTGAAATCAACATTTTTGAATATCCTCTAGATGAAGAGGCATATGCCAAACAACCTTATGGGTTTATGATTCAGGAGGAAGTAAGGAAAGTATACAAGTTAGCGCTCTATGGTCTCAAGAAGGCACCTAGGGCATGGAATAAGAAGATCGACTCATACTTAGTTGAATTGGGATTCATCAAATGCAAATCTAAGTATGGTGTCTATGTTCAGGTTGTGGTACACAATATAACAATCATATGCTTATATGTCGACGACCTGTTAGTACCTGGAAGTACCTTTGAGAACTTGTTAAATTTCAAAGAGCTAATGAAGAAGGAATTTCAAAGGTCGGATATGGTAAAATTGTCTTATTTCCTAGGCATGGAATTTCAAATGTCGAAGCAAGGTATAGTGTTACATCAAAGAAAGTATGTCAAAGAGATACTCAAGAGATTTTGGATGTATGATTCGACTCTTGCATCTTCACTTGTCGAACCAAACTTGAAGTTGGAGAAACATGGAGAGGAAGACAAAGTCGATGAAACTTTGTTCAAATAAATTATAGGATCTATGGGATATATGTGCAACAGTCAACCTAATATAGGTTTCTCAGTCGGATTAGCGCGCAGATACATGAGTGAACCAAGGGTGTCACACATGAAGTTCGCAAGAATCGAGTTTTGCATGGAAGGAGTAAGCACATCGAAGCTAGATTTAATTTCCTTATGGAGAAGGTAAATCAAGGTGAACTTGAAGTCAGACATTGCTCAAGTGAAGCACAGTTGGCCGACATTTTCACCAAAGGATTAAAGATCAACATATCCTAAATCTCAGAAAGAAATTAGGAATAATTTAGATTAACTATGATTAACATATGTTCGACAACTTGGATTATAGAGGGTATGTTGAGATATAAGATATAACACAAGTTGTATGTGGCCCAAGCCCAAAGTCAATTAGCGTTTAAGGTTTGTTACTTAGTTTGTTATATTTGTTACTTAGTAGCCAATTAACTTTGTATATAAATACATGCATATGCATATTAGTTTGTAACACAATCATTATTCAATAATAGAATCCTTATTTTCATATTCTCTCTCTCTCTCTCTCTCTCTCTCTCTCTCTCACACACACACACACACACACACACACACACACACACACACACACACTCATAAAAGTGCCTCACATACTAACAAGAATGTCATTTTAGATTTGAGGTTGTGATTTTGTACAAAATAATTTGGATGCTTTATTAATCGGCATATATGAGAAGTACGCAGAGATCATAATCATTTAGAAGGATATCATAAATACTACTTATATTTTTAAGTTACTATTTATTCAAAACATTAACACTTTACAGAGATACATCTTTGGATTTCAGAGATGTATCTCTAGATATATTTTTGGGCAAAATCAAAGTATCTCACTTGCAACGCCTTTATTGGTGTGATTATAGGTGTGTCCGAAGATGCATCTCCAGACACATGAAGGATATTTTCTGGTTTTCAGGGGTGTGGGTCTCACTAATAAGGGTGGAAAGAGTAACCCCCATCTTTAATGGTCACTCAAAGTTGGGGCGATGATAAAGGACTTGACAATACTGAGAATTTCATGGGCTATTAATAGTCATAATTTTTCTCATAACTTTGTCTTTTAATCAATGTAAAAGGTATGCAATATTTTACCTCAATATTTCTAACTTTGTATTTTTTTGCAGATTAAAGTGTTTGAATGTTTGCATGTACCTACAGGCTTCCATCACCTTCCAAAGCCATTAATCTGAATCCATCATAATTTATTCGTTCAAATTAAAGGTTAGGTAGTTGTTGTGAAACTAAAAGGTTTAATCACATTAAATTATCGTTAAAATTTAATAATAGTATTAATTTTGTTGATAGTAAATAAGTATGAGAGAAATAACAATGACAAAAAAAAATAGCCTTAAAAAATAACATATAATTAGTGTAAGCGAACCACATCAAGTAAGAGAAAGATAAAACAAGAGAACACAAAGAACTTGTTTACTAAGTTCGATCAAAATGATCAACTTTAGAGGAGAGAGTAGCTCTCTTATTCATTATACTTACAAGAATTGTTACAATATTTTACGAAAACCTTACAAGAAAATAGTCACTCAAATTCTCAAGGACAAATCCTATTGTCTACCCATGCGTTTCTCAATCGCTTCAACTCTCTATTTATGAATCAAAGAAACTCAATGAGTTTAAAAGTGTTTTTCAATCCCCTTAGATACCTCTAAAGATTTTCCAAAATTCTAAGAACTCCAAGAAATTTTTAACCTTTACCTCTCTAAGTTTACCTATTAGGACTACTACCCCTTCCTCTGTCTTCAAATATTAAATACAAAAGTGATAAAGATAAATATTTATAACTATTGAAACCCAACAAATCCATAATATATCCAAAACACAACCCATCAATGAAAATATATGCGAATCAAAATGGAAATTTTCAATAACCGCAAGCTACATGTCACTACCAGAAAGACTCTTCTGTGGAGCTAGTGTCGCCAACCTCCCTTGTAGCTGACTTTATGGCCAACCGCTAAACCTCCTTCTCGCGGTTGTGGCATCCTTAATCGATTTCCTACTGCTTTTCTGGCATTCTAATTTCTGGCAGTCTCAAAACACGTTTTCCTTATGTTCATTAGTTGAGGTTTTAGTACATAGTTCTACAATTCTCCATATTAACTTTAAATATATGGTGATGTCACTTTATCATGAATCCCTTTTCTGCTCTCTCCTATTTGAATATTCATTCAACAACTTTAATCAAACTCAAGCCACACTTGAACCGTGATCTTGCAACTTCCATCCACCTTTTTCCAACTACATTTTTCTCCTTAAGTAGGCTAAAAACCCTAAAAGTATGGTTCTTCAATCATATCTGACTCCCTTTGATTTTGAATTCCCCTTTAAAGGTCTCTGTTATTCAACTTTTGTAACCCTTCATACACATTCAAAGCATAAATACCAAGTCCAACATGATTTTATCCCCGAGATGGTACAATTTCCCTTCAACTTTTGCAACCGTAAACATTCACTAACTACTACAATTATTCATAGCATGAACCTCTATCTCAAACTAAGCCTTCTCCACCATAGTTTCTAGTACCTTAACCTCCAAGTCATTACAATTCCTCCCCTTACAAGACTCACTAAAAGTAATACAAATGAAAATGGTGAACTTTTATCTTACATATTCCACTCCTTATAGTTCATAGCCTTTCCCATTTTCAGGATAAACATCTAAGACACATTTCATAACATTACCATTTTTCTAGAGTAGATTTATTTGCGCAAATGGTGAAGCTTTGATGACCTTCAAAATAAATTTGTCTACAATTTCATACTCCAAACCTTCATAGGTGTTCGAAAATCTATTCTTGTGAAAGAAAATCTATCAACCATGCAAGTTGCTTTGGAACCAACCTTACTCTTGAAACTCCATGGCAACTTAACTTCTAGAACCATTCCAAAAGTGATTAAATGTATTTTATCCCTTGTATCATGCAAAATTCATTAAAGTTTTCTAAAACAACCTTATGCCATCTACATGCTTTAACCTCAAATATCATAGCTTGTTTTTGTCATGAAAGTATTCAATAGCTAATGATAAATAAGCAATAACACTGGAACCTTCTAAAATAACACATTTTAAACCTTTTAGATACGATTACTCCATCATGCAAAATCTTCAACGCCCCCAAATCTAATGCAACAACTACGATTCTCAAACATGCTTATGGATAGCAAACTTTTTCCTGAGCTTTAGAACATACCTCACATTTGTGGAGCTATGTGCTTGCGGGTACAATTATCTATAGATGATCTGAGTCGTACATGATCTTGGTGGTTTTGATGCTGATAATACTTAATGTCAAACGGTGTTCAGTGGAGTCCTTAAGGATTTCTAATCAAGAAACCTCTGATGATGGTATCTATTAAAGAAGTTATATCAAGCCCCGTCAGATAAAAGAAGTCAATTCCCATATGAAGTGTTGAATTAATGAAGAATCAAGCAACGAGTTTTGAAGCTTCAAGGTTATGAAAGAGAGGAAACATGAAAGTTTGACTGATCTTATGTTTGAGTGAACAGTGTATTATAAAAGCATAAGAGTATCTCCTATGATACTAAGGTAACTCTCTCACAAACACTAAAATGTTTTTAATGCCTATATGCTTTTATAAAATCACCTAAAAAAAATTTATGCAAGTATCTAGTTGATTACTAGTTCGGTTAAACTTTTATGAGTGTTGCTTACACTATATAATAGATCAATACAATAGGGTTAATTGATATATCTCTTTTGTAATGCCTAATAATTGTTTAAGAAAGCTTCTAATCTATTAGTGATGGTGAATTTGAAAACCTTCTATAATTAGCCTACATAATCGATTAAACATAGCTTATAATCGATTATGAGCATTAAAAGGACCATGGATATGTTTCCTTTTTGAGCTATATTAATAAGTTATATTTAAATCATACCAGATTCAAATTTCTACTATCATTTTCTTATTTTCTACTCTCATATACTTTTTATATTTTCCTTAGTGCCTTGTGAGTGAAAAATAGTTTTAAAAAAATTTAGTTGTATTGGAGTTCGTGCTTAAGTGTTCTTTATCAAGAGTATAATTCTCTTGTTTGATATCTTTAGTTCTTGAGATTGTCCTCATAAAATCTCTGCTTGATTTTTGAGATTGTCCTAGTAAAATCTATGTTTGGTTATTGAGATTGGCTTGTAAAATCTCTATTTTTTTATGAGTTTATCCAACAAAAGTTATGTTTTGTTTGGGGAATCAGTCTATGTAAAATCTCTCATCTATTGTGATAAGGTTCATGGGCATATCCTCAAAATCTTAAGATATTATTTTAGTAGAACTCACAAGAAGAAATTCTTGTGGATAAGAGTACGCCAAGTGTATATCTAACCTTTATAAATCATGGTGTAATCTATCTATCCTTATCTCTTTATTTATTTTTGTTTAATTTTTGTTTCCTCTCAATATCTTTCTATTTCCTGTTGCTTTATCTTTGCAATAACATAAATTGTTTTCAAACAAAAATAATTTTTAAATTAATCATGATTTATAAACTCCACACTTCCCTCATCCTATTGTGTTTAAAGTCACTTGTTTAAAAATATTATGTATAAGTAACTCGCACTTATCCAACATAAGTCTGACTGTACCAACACTGTGAATCTTGCAAGCTTTATTGCCACCAAGGCAAACTACTTCACCTTCCTCAAACTTAAAAGTCTCAAAGTATTCTTGCGTAGTAGTTTTCCTTGATGACATTAAAGCTTTTAAGTATTCTTATCCTATGTTCATGACCTAAATTTTTTCAATCTCTAAGCTCGGCATCACTAATGCACCAACACTCTTGTAACTCTTCTCATCTAAAGTAAAATCTATCTCAACATAATATTTAATGTCCCACCTCTTGGGACAATCATTCATGAGGTGACTAGTTTTTTTTTACAAATAAGCATTTTAACATTGCCTTGTGAACAAACCCTCTAAATTTAGACATCCCTCCAAGTTCACTTCTTCATCATGAGATACTTAAACCTTGACCATTATTGTCAATCTTAAATTCCCTCACATTTCAAATTTTTTTTGGATCTCACACCCTTCTGTACATCATTCAAAGTAATAATACTTTCATTACCTTAAAGAAGAGCATCTTGATGTGCTGAAAGGATATGGGTAATGAGTTCAACAAGAGTAGAACATCCCCTTCATCTTTAATATTCACCATAATATTCTCCATATCATCAAAGATTTTGTGAAAACTTTTTAACTGTTTAGTTATGGATTTGTTCTCTGCCCTATTAAATGAGTATAATTGTTGTGTCATACACAACCTGTGATCTAAAGACTTTGTCATATTAAATGATTCAATCTTTGTCCACATCATATCCAAATTCTTCTCCATTACGACTTTTCATAGAAATTTATCCTCGAGACACAAGATAATGACACATTATGCCTTATTCACCATCTCGGTCTTCTTTGCGTATGCTAGGCATGCATGCATCAATGCCTCGCTCGTCAATACTCAACACACTTCTATTGCTTGCATATTTACTTTCCAAAATCCAAATCGTTGTCTCTGGAGTATTTATCGATGTCCTATTTAGTACCTATGATACTCACTTGTAAACTTAACCAACTTATCCCACAATAGGTGTCACTTGTTGTGAAATTGAAATGTCCAATCACACCAAGATATCGTTGAAATCTAACAATATTATTTTTGTTGATAGTAAATACGCATGGGACAAAAAACAATGACAACAAAAAATAAACGGCCTCGTATGCAATAAAACAACCTACAATCAGTTTAAGCAAATCCACAATAAGTAAAAGGAGAATAAAATACAAAAACACAAAGATATTATTTACTAAGTTCGATCAAACCGATTAATTCTTAGAGAGAGTGACTCTCCAATTCATATACTTCCAAGAATTGTTACAAGAGATTACAAAAGAGTTACAAGAAAATAGTCACACAATTCCCAAGAACAAATTCCATTTACGACTCAAGTGTTACACAATCTCTCTAACTCTTGATATATGAATCAAATCAAATGTGTTTAGAAGTGTTTCTTATTAATCCACTTAAATATCTCTAAAGATTTCCCAAAATTCCAAGAACTTTAAGGAATTTCTACCTTTAAGGAACTTCAAATCTTAACCATAAATTGATAGATATACATATTTATAATTGCTAAAATCTATCGGATTTTTAATGAATCAAAAATAAAGTCCATTATCAAAAATATTTGGGAACGAAACGAAAAGACTAAGTCTTGCGAATCGTCTCAACTATACCCGTAGTCTGAGAACCACTGATCGTAGTCCCGCGCCACCGATCTTTGCAAGTCAACCGTCGTCATTTTCGTGCACCATTATCGCCAACTTTCCTGCTCCGCGGCCGATTTGGTTTATGTAATTTTATACACTATTTTTTAACTAGACTTTTTTTATTTAAAAGTTTATTTACGAAATAAATAAATAAATAAATAAAAAGAGAAAGAAAAAAAGAAAAGCAGTTGCTTAGGTTGGCACATAAAAGCAATCTCACTGGCCACTACAATATATTGCAACATACCTTTCTTCTCATGTAAACCTGTCTTTTTTCTCACCACGTTTAGCATATCCTTTACCTCCTTAACCTCCTTAACGACCAAGGAATTCATCCTCTACTTATTACCAAACTTCACAACAAAAGTTAGAAATTAAATCATGGGAGCTGATTGGGGACCAGTAATTGTTGCTGTTGCTTTGTTCATTGTCTTGTCACCAGGGTTGCTCTTCCAGTTTCCAGCAAGGAATAGAGTTGTTGAATTTGGTAACATGAGTACTAGTGGAATTTCCATTTTGATTCATGCTATTATATATTTTTGTATTCTTACCATCTTAATTGTTGCAATTGGTATTCATGTACACTTTAACTGAATCCAGATTTTCATTTAAAGAAAAAAAATTGAATTAAGTTTTGTTTGTTAGACATGACAAACATGCCATAAGTATGTTTGTGTTTTCATTTTTGTTGTTTCTATTTTGGTGTTTTTGTTTTAAATTTAAGGTTTCTTACCTCGGTTTCTTCAAGGATGATGTAACAATGTTGATTTATTGTTCAAAATGGAAAAGGAAATTTAACTATAAGAATTTTATATTTTGTTGCTACATAATTTCAGTTTTTATTTTTTGTCTTAAGGTTCTAAATCTTACGAGAATGAGTCCATATTAATTTGTAATACAATGTGAGGTAAATAAAATATGGCACTCCTAAAGAAAAGTTAGAAAGAGTAAAGTGGTTGATAAAATAATTAATCTGAGTGGATACGAAAATGCAGCTATGTCTTGCTGCAAATCACGATGGAGAGATTAAAAAAGAAAACTTCTAACTTTCCATTGTGAGTCAGCGGTGTTTTCTTTTTGTCGAAATGAGAGAGGTGTGTGTTTGATCTGCATATTTAAGGTTAGCTAGCATCTTGTCTCTTTCATAAAATATAATGATAAAGAATTTATTTAGAGAGAGATGTACAAAAATAAATTCAGATCTCAGTATGTAAACCTTTGTAAATATAATAAAATATTTTTTTTATTATTTTAAAATCAAATAATAAATAAAAAAATTATAAAATTATAAAAGAAGACGTAGAAATTAATCATCTATTATAAGATTATTTTTTTATAATACTTAATTCATACTTATAAAAGTTTTCACAACAAAAATATATAAATCATTTAGATCTCTCTTTTCACCACAAAAATACTTAATTCATACTTACAAAAGTTTTCACCACAAAAATATTATTTGCGTTTAATGATGTGTCAGTATAAAAAGTATTATACATACATTCAATCAAAATATTTTAAAATGTCAAATCATATAAGTAATTTAAAAATTTACATATTGATTTGACGAGATAAATGATTGTCATTTGATAAACAGTGTAAAAATAATTTATAGTGTAGTGTACCATCCATTATATATATATATATATATATATATATATATATATATATATATATATATATATATATATATATATATATATAATATATATATATATATATATATATATATATATATATAATATATATATATATATATATATATATATATATATATATATATATATATATATATATATATATATATATATATATATCCAAGATCACTAAAATGTCAAATTAACATGGCACCTCCAAAATCTTTTCACCCTATGTCAGTATAATAAAATTAACTGTTGGATTGAAAGCTATTATCAAATAGATCATGCTTATAAAATTTCACATCAATAAAAAAATTATTTGATATGTTAAATAGAATGATAAAAATTAACGGTTTTCATGAAATTTTATAAGACATTAGTTTTTATGTATTTCGTTGACATGTTAAATGATTTTCAATTGATATTAAATTTTATAAATATGATCTATATGATAATAGATTTCAATTCAACGGTGAGTTTTGTTATACGAATATGCGGTATGTTAGGAAACTATGCAACATTTCCTCATAGTCAGATTTGTGGAATAACGATATAAATGCGGAATAATAACACACAGAAATTGGTACGGGTTGCTGCAAACTTTTTATTTATTGGAAAGATAAAATACACATTGTATTTAAGAATTTTTCTCACTCAGAATTTTTCTCACTGGTGTATTTTTCTAGTTATTAAAAATGCTCTTAATGTTGGAATTAATGTTGTTTTGGCTTTGACATCTTATATAGCTAAAACATTGGATGCATTTTCCCATTATGGTTTCTATGAAGTAGAAACATATTCCATTTACTTCTAAATAATAAGAAAACAATGATCATCCAAATAATAAGAAAACAATGACTTTTTCAACAATCTTCCACTTAAAGATTGACTTCAGTCGGTCTTCACACCTCGATCATGCAACAACCTTCTGTAGTATGTTATTCTAGCAGGTCAACTGAAGTTAAGCACAACTTCAGTTTATCAATAGTCACCACCTTTATCAACATGTTTGCTAGGTTCTTACTTCCGAGAATCTTCCTCAACGTTAGTATTTCATCCTCAAGCAGAGTTCTGATGAAGTGATAACAAAGTTCAGTGTGCTTCGTTCTAGAGTGAAATGCTGAATTCTTAGCCAGATGTATTGCAGTCTGACTTTCGCTGTACAAAACACTCCTCTCTTAGATGAATCCAAACTCTGTTAACAATCCTTGAGTTCATATCAACTACGTAGTGGATAGAGCAATGATCTTTTGTATCCTTGACATCCAACTAAAAGATGTAGTACCTGAAGGAAAAATTGTGATCCAAAACACAGCGGAAATTAAAAAACTCTCCTTTAGTGATCCTTACGAATGGAAATGTCAATGATCTAAATCGTTACCTCTTGTGGTGATAGAAACCTTTGATACAGATCTAAGGAGTGATCACGAGCGTTGAATGGTGACAACGCCTCTACTCAGTCCATACGAACGGATTCCTTTAGTCTCAGTGCTAGCTGCTATGAATGAAGGCTTTGAGTGAGTGAGTGTGAGAGAGAGAGAGAGAGAGAGAGAGAGAGAGAGAGAGAGAGAAACGAAATTTCATCTAATGAAATGCTTCTGCACAAGGTTTTTATTTATAAAACCACTTATATGGGTTGCAAGCTAAAAAGCCCACTTAAGTATATGTGGCCTATATCTTATGATATACCAGAAATCACTTAAGTGTATGGTACCTTACCACATTTCGTATTCTACTTAAGTACATCGTACCTTACGATGCTCTCAAATTCATTTAAGTGCACCGTACCTTACAATGTTCCTTATTTACTCAATCTCTCATCAATCCATTCTTTTGTGTCTGATCCTGTAGGTTTTCGCGACATTGGCAATTATATTAAATCACGTATTTAACATAATAAACAGTGAGTGGTATCACTCAACACATCACTGCTACCCAAGACACGAAAATGTCATGTGATTTGACAAATCCCTTTTTGTTATAATACTTGTGTGTACAATTAGCCTTTTTGCCCTTATGTCTATATTGAACACAAGGCATAGACCGTGTCATCCTTGTCCAATTCAATATTGGGCCCTTAGACATTTATTCTGTTACGCAAGATGGGAAAATTCCATCTAGGTCACTCATGTCCCTCAACATGCTTCGTGGAGTACCCATCAACTGTCTTTATGGTCATCCAGTTATGGACAACGTTTGAATAGCAATAAAGCACTCGACTCTACATCTAGGGTCCATTTTGGTTTCAGGTCGAAGGGTGGTATACACCACTATCACCATGAGAATAACTTATGACACTTTGCATAATATTCTATGTAGTATTCTCATAGTGGGTCAATCCAGTATAAATATTACTCCTAATATTCATACCTATGTTTAAGACTTGATAACTCGTTATCCATGATCCATGAGATGTGTGTTAGTTAATTTAATTATTTATTTTTTAATATGTTTAAAAGACTTAATCTTTACAGGTGTTGTTAGTGTTGTTAGTTTGTTTAGTGGGTAGCTAGTTTTTAGGAACTTTAAGTTCGTGGCTTTGTTGGATTGTTCTGCTGTACTGCCTATTTATAAGGCTGTCTATTTTCAATAAAATTACTCTTTCCAATTCAGTTACCAATATCTATCAGTGGTATCAGACCGTGGTTACGTGAGAGGGAGTGCACTGTGAGAGAAACACTGTGAGGGAGAGAAACAAGAAATTGCAGAGTTGTTTTTCTTTCAGCACACATGGCTTCCGACAATAGCTTTGTGCAAGCTGATATTCCCCGCTTTGATGGTCACTATGACCATTGGAGCATGCTCATGTAAAACTTCTTGAGATCCAAGGAGTATTGGCAGGTTGTGGAATCTGGATTACCAGAGATAGGAGATGAAGCTGCATTGACTAATGCACAAAAAACAGAAAGAGAAGCTTTGAAGTTAAAGGATTTGAAGGCAAAGAATTACCTCTTTCAAGCCATCGATCGAGCAACCTTGGAGACGATTCTTTGCAAATACTCCTCCAAGCAGATTTGGGACTCTATGAAAAGAAGGTATATGGGAAATGCAAGGGCAAAGCGTGTGCAATTGCAGGCACTTCGAACAGAATTCGAAACTTTGCGAATGAAAACAGGCGAACCTATCGCTGATTATTTATGTAGAACCATGGCAGTGGCTAACAAAATGAGAGTTCATGGAGAAAAAATGGAGGACGTGAACATTGTAGAAAAGATTCTTCGGTCAATGACGCCCAAATTCAATGTTGTTGTCTGCTCCATTGAAGAATCAAAAAACATTGATGAACTGACACTTGATGAGTTGCAAAGTTCCTTGTCGGTTCATGAGCAAAAACTCATCCAGCAGGACACCGAGGAACAAGCTTTGAAGGCTTCAAACTTTAAAAGTTCCGATAGAGGAAAAGGAAAGTGGAAGGACAAGAATCCATATCACAAATCAGATGAGGATTATGCATCAGATACGCGAAAGGGTAACAACTACCGTCAATTCAGAGGCAACAAGACGAATAATGACAAGTCCAAAGTTGAATGTTTTCGATGTCACAGATATTGTCACTATAAGTCTGAGTGTAGAACTAAATTTCACCATGATCGTGGTCAAAAGTATAACTATGTGGAAGAAAAGGAAGAAGATATTTCTCTCTTGATGGCATGTCACAAGGAGGAGAAAATGCATGGAAGTATGTGGTACTTAGACACAGGCTGCAGCAACCACATGTGCGGGGATAAATCGTTGTTTTTAGACTTGGATGAATCATTGCAAAGCGCTATAAAGTTTGGAGATAACTCTACAGTTTCAATCATTTGCAAAGGAAATGTCAAAATCTATACAAAAGACAACACAGAACATTGTATTGGTAATGTTTACTTTGCCCCTGATTTGAAAACTAATCTTCTTAGTGTTGGACAACTCCAGGAGAAGGGATTTGATATTAATATCAAAGATGAGGTGTGTTGTATCCAGAATAAAGAAAAGGGATTGGTTGCTGAAATAAACATGACATCAAATCGCATGTTTCCGCTACATTTCAGAAACACTTCCCAAATTAGTCTCTCAGCGGAATTGAAAGATGAGTCATGGCTATGGCATTTTCGCTATGGTCATTTGAGATTTGGAGGATTGCAAACTCTCCAACAGAAGAATATGGTGAAAGGTCTGCCACAGTTTCAAAGACCATCCCAAGTTTGTGAAGAATGTGTTGTTGGAAAGCAACATCGAGAAACTTTTCCAGCAGGAAAATCACGGAGAGCAAAACAAGTCTTGGAGCTGATTCATTCTGACATCTGCGGTCCAATCACTCCAACCTCAAATGGCGGTAAACGTTACTTCATAATGTTTATTGATGATTTTAGTCGGAAAACATGGGTTTATCTCTTGCAGGAAAAGTCTGAAGCTCTATCCGTCTTCAAACAATTCAAGGCGCTTGCTGAAAATGAAGCGGAGATGTCAATTAAAATCCTACGCAGCGATCGTGGTGGTGAATACAACTCACTAGAATTTATAGATTTTTGTGAGACACATGGAATCCGGAAGCAGCTTACAACAACTTACACACCATAGCAAAATGGCGTCTCAGAAAGGAAGAATAGAACCATAATGAATATGGTTCGAACAATGTTGAAGATGAGCGGGATGCCAAAACGTTTTTGGACATAGGCTATAACCTGGAGCATTCACTAGCTGAACAGAAGCCCCACATTTGCTGTCAAGAATATGACACCCGAAGAAGCATGGAATGGACACAAGCCAAGTATTGAGCATTTCAAAAAATTTGGTCACATATGCTCATGTTCCGGACCAGAAACGAAGAAAGCTTGATGACAAAGGAGAAAAATGCACATTTCTTGGTGTAAGTTGTAACACCCTTCTAAATTACCCCAAATTTAAATTAAAACATCAAAACATAAATCAGAGTAGATATGCAATTAAAGGGTGTCACACTTGACACTTCACACCGTTTTCCAAAATATCCTGTCATGCTCATTTATTTAATCAAAATAAAACATTTGCATAATTCGCAGCGGATAAAGTCTAACAACAATGCTAAACATGTAACACATTACATGTAAACTTGTTCAACAATCATCAATGAAAAACAAGTAAAACATCCCGTCCCGATGTTACATCTACCAGAGCATGACCCACTAAGGAACTACACTAGACTCCAAGGACTAGCTTCTACTCAATCACTGCTCGTTACCTGAAACATAGTTGTAAGGGTGAGTTCCTCAATCGATATAATAAGCATTATAAATTATCATGTAATGTTAAGTAAGTTAACACATTCAATCACCCTAATCAGATCACACAATCAGTAACGGCAATATCAACTCCAAAATCATACTCAACACAATCACCAAAACAACACGTATAATATTGGAATACATCCATTCATATTATACGCCATACATACATACATTATGCAATGAGACTCCATGCATGCGGTACCGACTATTCGTGAACATATAGTTCAACCTCACCGATCAAATCCAGATACGGCTACCAAGCTCACTAGTCCCACTCATTTGAGACCTAGTGACTCACTCACTAATTCCTCACCATGGGAATTAGCTACCACCCCAAGGGCTATGCTATGCACGCTAATCACCTAGCATGCAAACATCAACAACAATCCACAATAATTCACTCACTAATTCCTCACCATGGGAATTAGCTACCACCATAAAGGCCATAATATGCACGCTAACTCACCTAGCATACAACATTAACAACAATCCACAATGGACATATGCTCACACTCTAAGCCATAAAACAGTCCATTCCACATAATACATACATTCACAGCATTATGCATACAATCATCCATCATCAGCATATTATCACAAAATCATATCATGTCATGCCAATTAATAATCACAGTATTAGCACACTCTACTAATACCTACACTGCTCAATACAACGGGAAATGATCCCTACTATATCATACATCAGCTAAATTACATTACGCAGCTGAACAACCAAAAACTGCACAACAACAGCCCAGAAAATCACAAATCTGCCCATACGCGTATTGCCTAGTCCCATACGCGTATGGCCCATCTCCTAACCAAATCCCATACGCGTAACCCCATCTCATACGCGTATGCTACGCGTATCACTTCCCCATACGCGTACCAACAGAGACCAAACCACGTTCAAAACATCATCTTCCTCATCCATACGCGTATTGCCTAGTGCCATACGCGTACCAGACCATCTCATACGCGTATGCCTAGTGCCATACGCGTATGACCAGAAACCAGATTTCCAAATCTGCTATGGTTTTCTCTGCTACGAGATCTCTCCAATTCCACCTTCCACAGTCCAATTTTACACAGTATTCGGTCATATCATCTAACACAATTCATACCCTATTCAATTTCACAAATTCTAACATTATTATATCTAATTCCTACGAATTTTCTTCAGTTATAACCCATATTTCGTTCATCCAATATTTCACAAATTTCAGCATACATCATTCTAATCAGAGTCGATTCAATGGTTTATCACTACCCAGTACATGTTAACCCATAATACCCATTAAACGACGATAAACCCCCTTACCTGAGTTAATCCGGCAATCCTTTAGCTTTGAGCTCTTCCTCTCTTCAACCCTTGTTCTCTGGCTCTTTGCCCTTTTTCCACTTTAGAGTCGTTTTTCTGTATTCACGTGAAAACCTCTTTTTACCAAATGGGACCTTTTCTAATTCCAACTTTTATTCCAATAATAATAATAATAATAATCCAATAATAATAATCCAATTATTTAATTAAATTAATAAATATACTATTAACTTAATTTAAATAATTATCTTATTTTTATCGGGGTGTTACAACTCTCCCCCACTAAAAGAGTTTTCGTCCTCGAAAACATACCTCAAGTGAATAACTCAGGATAAGACTCTTTCATCTGACTCTCAAGTTCCCAAGTCACATTGCCACCTGCTGTTCCTCCCCAAGCTACCTTTACCAAAGCAATCTCTTTACGCCGCAACTGCTTCAACTCTCGATCCTCGATCCTCATAGGTGATGTTTCAACAGTCAGGTTATCTCTCACCTGTACATCATCTACTTGGACCACATGCGACGGATCAGGAATGTACCTCGTCAACTGAGACACATGAAAAACCTCATGCAAATTCGCAAGTGACGGCGGTAAGGCGATACGATAGGCTACCTCCCATATCCTCTCCAAAATCTGATAAGGACCAATAAATCGAGGTGTCAACTTCTTCGACTTCAAAGCTCGACCAACCCCAGTTATCGGAGTAACGCGAAGAAACACATGATCTCCCTCTTGAAACTCAAGTGACTTCCTCCTCTTGTCGTGATAACTCTTCTGACGACTCTGAGCAATTCTCATCTTCTCCTGAATCATCTTAATCTTTTCCATAGTTTGTTGAACAATCTCCGGTCCAACCACAGCACTCTCACCGGACTCATACCAACATAAAGGTGTCCGACATCTCCTACCATACAAAGCTTCAAACGGTGCCATACCAATGCTCGAATGAAAACTATTGTTGTAGGTAAACTCAATCAAAGGTAAATAACAATCCCAAGCACCTCCTTTTTCCAAAACACAAGCCCTCAAAAGATCCTCTAGTGACTGAATCGTCCTCTCAGTCTGACCATCAGTCTGCGGATGATATGAAGAACTCAATCTCAGCTTAGTTCCCATAGCCCTCTGCAAACCTTCCCAGAACTTCGATGTAAATCTAGGATCTCTGTCCGAAACAATACTCGACGGAATACCATGCAAACTTACAATTTTCTCAATATACAACTCAGCTAATCTCTCTAACGGATAATCCATTCTGATCGGAATGAAATGAGCCGATTTTGTCAATCTGTCAACAATCACCCAAATAGCTTCAAAATTCTTAATTGTCCTCGGTAAACCAGAAACAAAATCCATACTGATACTATCCCACTTCCACTCTGGAATAACCAACGGTTGCATTAGCCCAGACGACTTCTGATGCTCAATCTTTGACTTCTGACAAGTCAAACAAGAATAAACAAAACTCGCAATTTCTCTTTTCATTCCCGGCCACCAAAATAACTTTTTCAAATCATGATACATCTTCGTAGCCCCAGGATGAATACTCAGGCCACTACGATGTCCTTCCTCAAGAATACTCTTCTTAAGTTCGGTAACATCCGGAATACACACCCGATTACCAAATTTCAAAACACCATTCTCATCAACTCTGAATTTACCACCTTGACCTTGATTCACTAGAGTCAACTTATCAACCAAAAGCACATCGGATTTCTGACCCTCTCTAATCTCATCCAGAATACTACTCGTTAACTTCAACATTCCCAATTTAACACTATTGTGAGTACTCTCACACACCAAACTCAAGTCTCTAAACTGCTCAATTAAATCCAATTCCTTAACCATTAACATAGACATATGCAATGATTTCCGACTCAATGCATCAGCCACTACGTTTGCTTTACCCGGATGGTAATTCAAACCAAAGTCATAATCCTTCAGAAACTCTAACCATCTCCTCTGTCTCATATTCAGCTCTTTCTGATCAAACAAATACTTTAAACTTTTATGGTCACTGAAAACCTCAAATCTTGACCCGTACAAGTAATGCCTCCATAACTTCAGAACAAAAACCACAGCTGCCAACTCTAAATCGGGTGTCGGATAGTTCCTCTCATGAACCTTCAGTTGTCTCGAAGCATAAGCTACAACCTGCTTATTCTGCATCAACACACCACCCAAACCCAACAACGAAGCATCACAGTAAACCTCAAATGGTTCTGACGGACTTGGTAATATCAGAATAGGAGCAGTAGTTAACCTTCTCTTTAACTCTTGGAAACCTTCTTCACATTTTGAGTCCCAAGCAAACGCTTGCCCCTTTCTAGTCAACATCGTCAACGGTAACGCCAACTTAGAAAATCCCTCAATGAATTTCCTATAATAACCTGCCAAACCAAGGAAACTTCGAATCTCAGCAACAGACTTAGGAGCTTCCCACTTAGATACCGCTTCTATCTTAGAAGGATCAACAGCAACACCACCTCTTGAAATCACATGACCAAGAAAACTAACTTCTTCTAACCAAAATTCACACTTAGAGAGTTTAGCAAATAACTTCTTTTCTCGTAGAACTCCTAAAACCACTCTCAAATGTTCAGCATGCTCTTCTTCAGATTTCGAATATACCAAAATATCGTCAATAAACACCACAACAAACTTGTCTAGGTACGGATGGAAAATCCTATTCATATACTCCATAAATACCCCAGGCGCATTAGTCACACCAAAAGGCATTACAGAATACTCATAATGTCCATACCTTGTTCTGAAAGCAGTCTTCTGAATATCCTCAGTTTTCACACGTATCTGATGATACCCCGATCTCAAATCTATTTTGCTGAACACACTCGCACCAACCAACTGATCCATCAAATCATCAATCCTCGGCAAAGGATACCG
The DNA here is from genome assembly GCF_024323335.1 of Lathyrus oleraceus. Classification (NCBI taxonomy): domain Eukaryota; kingdom Viridiplantae; phylum Streptophyta; class Magnoliopsida; order Fabales; family Fabaceae; genus Lathyrus; species Lathyrus oleraceus. The sequence continues at coordinate 472,870,657 of NC_066581.1, read as the reverse complement.
ATTCTTGATCGTCACTTTGTTCAGTTGCCTGTAGTCCATAAAATACCCCAATTATTTAATAACAACAACAAATATATATATATATATATATATATATATATATATATATATATATATATATATATATATATATATATATATATATATATATATATATATATATATATATATATATATATATATATATATATATATATATATATATATATATCAGAGTAATCATGCACCAAGGGTGTCACACAACTTATCACACCATAAAACTGTCATGCTCTTTATTTAATCAAAATAAACATTTTTGTTTGCATAATTCGCAGTGGATAGAAATCAACCAACCATTCAAAACATATAATGTTTTACAGGTAAAAAGGTTCAACAACCAACAATAAAACAATTAAAACATCCCGTCCCGATGTTACATCTATCAGAGCACGACCCACTAAGCGACTACACTAGACTCCAAGCATTAGCTTCTACTCAACTCATTGCTCGTTACCTGAAAAATAGTTGTAAGGGTGAGTTCCTCAATCGATATAACAAACATTATAAATTATCATGTTATGTTAAGTAAATTTACACGTTAATCACCCTAATCATATCATGCATTCAGTAACGGCACATCAACTCAAATATCATACTCAATAACAACGTAAAATGCAACTCAATAACGACATAAAATGCAACTCAAATGAGACTCGACTCGTCATGCATGTGGTACCAATCGGAGTAAAACTCCCAACTTAAAATCATTGCCATTTTAGTGGGCATCAAGGCATAAGCCTTCAACTTTCAACTTAAAATTTGCCAATCCAGGCCAACGTGGTGTGAGCAAAGCTCCGATTTTTGCCAATCCAGGCCAACGTGGTGTGAGCAAAGCTCCGACTTAATGCATATGAATGTACATGGCATACACGACTTAAAACTTCGACAACATGATAATAACAGCGACACAACAAGGTTTTCAACATAATCAACTTATAATCAACTTTGGCTCATCAAGCCTACAACTCAGTATTTTCAACAACTTGAATACAACTTATCAACAATATTTGTATTAACACTTCATAACATAAACTCAACAAAGTTACTCATCGCAAATCAACTATAATAGGCAAATCTCCAATTATGTTCACAACATTAAAATCTCAATTTTTCCAATTTCCAACAGTGTTAACCGGTTAACGCCCTGGGTTAACCGGTTAACGCAGGACAAAATACACTTTCTGGCAAAACGCAACAGTGTTAACCGGTTAACGCCCTGGGTTAACCGGTTAACGCAGGCAAAACAGCATATTTTCACAAAATATAACAGTGTTAACCGGTTAACGCCCTGGGTTAACCGGTTAACGCAGGCAAAACAGCAGTCCCTGCGCTAACACAAGGCAGAATGCAGAGTTCTCCGCATTTTCCGCCGTAGGAGGACTTCCGGACCTCCGATTCCAATTCCGTAAAAAGCTACATTATCGGAAAATCACGACACGTACAATTATCGATTCAATTTCAGTTTCCTACAACTTATTCATCACAATTTTCTCAGCATTCTAAATCCCAATTAGGGTCAATTCAACGGTTTATCACTACCCACGACATGTTAATCTATAATACCCATTAAACGACGATAAACCCCCCTTTACCTGAGTTAATCCGGCAAATCTTTCAGCTTCAAGCCTTTCCGTTCTTCAACCTCTGCTCTTGCTCTTCCCCTTTGCCCTTTTCCACTTTCTATCGTTTTTCTGCTTTTTCACGTAAAACTCTTTACCAACAATGAAAACCCTTTTTCTTATTCCAACTTATATATTTTCCAAAATAATAATAATAGTCCAATAATATTTCCAATTAATTAATTAAATTAATAAATATTATATTAATTCAAATTAAATAATTAGCCTTATTTTATCGGGGCGTTACAACTCTCCCCCAGTAAAAGAGTTTTCGTCCTCGAAAACATACCTCAAGCAAATAACTCCGGATAAGACTCCTTTATCTGACTCTCCAGTTCCCAAGTCACATTGCCACCTGCTGGTCCTCCCCAAGCTACCTTCACCAAGGCAATCTCTTTACCCCGCAACTGCTTCAACTCTCGATCCTCAATCCTCATAGGTGATGTTTCAACAGTCAGGTTATCTCTCACCTGTACATCATCTATTTGGACTACATGCGACGGATCATGAATGTACCTCCTCAACTGAGACACATGAAAAACCTCATGCAAATTCGCAAGTGACGGCGGTAAAGCGATGCGATAGGCTACCTCTCCTATCCTCTCCAAAATCTGATAAGGACCAATAAATCGAGGTGTCAACTTCTTTGACTTCAAAGCTCGGCCAACACCAGTTATCGAAGTAACACGAAGAAACACATGATCTCCCTCTTGGAACTCAAGTGACTTCCTTCTCTTGTCATGATAACTCTTCTGACGACTCTGAGCAATTCTCATCTTCTCCTGAATCATCTTAATCTCTTCTGTAGTCTGTTGAACAATCTCCGGTCCAACCACAGCACTCTCACCGGACTCATACCAACATAACGGTGTCCGACATCTCCTACCATACAAAGCTTCAAACGGCGCCATACCAATGCTCGAATGAAAACTATTGTTGTAGGTAAACTCAATCAAAGGTAAATAACAATCCCAAGCACCTCCTTTTTCCAAAACGCAAGCTCTCAAAAGGTCCTCTAATGACTGAATCGTCCTCTCAGTCTGACCATCAGTCTGTGGATGATATGCAGAACTCAATCTCAGTTTAGTTCCCAAAGCCTTCTGCAAACCTTCCCAGAACTTCGAGGTAAATCTAGGATCTCTGTCCGAAACAATACTCGACGGAATACCATGCAAACTTACAATCTTCTCAATATACAACTCGGCTAATCTCTCTAACGGATAATCCATTCTGATCGGAATGAAATGAGCCGACTTTGTCAATCTGTCAACAATCACCCAAATAGCTTCAAAATTCTTAATTGTCCTCGGTAACCCAGAAACAAAATCCATACTGATACTATCCCACTTCCACTCTGGAATAGCCAACGGTTGCATTAGCCCAGACGGCTTCTGATGCTCAATCTTTGACTTCTGACAAGTCAAACAAGAATAAACAAAACTCGCAATTTCTCTTTTCATTCCCGGCCACCAAAATAACTTTTTCAAATCGTGATACATCTTCGTAGCTCCAGGATGAATACTCAACCCACTACGATGTCCTTCTTCAAGAATACTCTTCTTAAGTTCGGCAACATCCGGAACACACACCCGGTTACCAAATTTCAAAATACCATTTTCATCAACTCTGAATTCGCCACCTTGACCCTGATTCACTAGAGTCAACTTATCAACCAAAAGCACATCGGATTTCTGACCCTCTCTGATCTCATCCAGAATACCACTTGTTAACTTCAACATTCCCAATTTAACACTATTGTGAGTACTCTCACACACCAAACTCAAGTCTCTAAACTGCTCAATTAAATCCAATTCCTTAACCATTAACATAGACATATGTAATGATTTCCGACTCAATGCATCAGCCACTACATTTGCTTTACCCGGATGGTAATTCAAACCAAAGTCATAATCCTTCAGAAACTCTAACCATCTTCTCTGTCTCATATTCAGCTCTTTCTGATCAAACAAATACTTTAAACTTTTATGGTCACTGAAAACCTCAAATCTTGACCCGTACAAGTAATGCCTCCATAACTTCAGAACAAATACCACAGCTGCCAACTCTAAATCGTGCGTCGGGTAGTTCCTCTCATGAACCCTCAACTGTCTTGAAGCATAAGCTATAACCTGCTTATTCTGCATCAACACGCCACCCAAACCCAACAATGAAGCATCACAGTAAACTTCAAATGGTTCCGACGGACTTGGTAATATCAGAATAGGAGCAGTAGTTAACCTTCTCTTTAACTCTTGGAAACCTTCTTCACATTTTGAGTCCCAAACAAACGCTTGCCCCTTCCTAGTCAACATCGTCAACGGTAACGCCAACTTAGAAAATCCCTCAATGAACTTTCTATAATAACCAGCCAAACCAAGGAAACTTCGAATCTCAGCAACAGACTTCGGAGCTTCCCACTTAGATACCGCTTCTATCTTAGAAGGATCAACAGCAACACCACCTCTTGAAATCACGTGACCAAGAAAACTCACTTCTCCTAACCAAAATTCACACTTGGACAATTTAGCAAATAACTTCTTTTCTCGTAGCACTTCTAAAACCACTCTCAAATGCTCAGCATGCTCTTCTTCAGATTTCGAATACACCAAAATGTCATCAATAAACACCACAACAAACTTGTCTAGGTACGGATGGAAAATCCTATTCATATACTCCATAAATACTTCAGGCGCATTAGTCACACCAAAAGGCATTACAGAATACTCATAATGTCCATACCTTGTTCTGAAAGCAGTCTTCTGAATATCCTCGGTTTTCACACGTATCTGATGATACCCAGATCTCAAATCTATTTTGCTGAACACACTTGCACCCACCAACTGATCCATCAAATCATCAATCCTCGGCAAAGGATACCGATTCTTGATCGTCACTTTATTCAGTTGCCTGTAGTCCACACACAACCTCATAGTACCTTCTTTCTTCTTAACCAATAGCACTGGTGCACCCCACGGTGACACACTCGGACGAATAAATTTCTTATCCAACAGATCTTCCAACTGACTCTTCAATTCAGTTAACTCAACAGCAGACATACGGTACGGAGCCATCGATACCGGCCTAGTACCAGGTACCAAATCAATCGAGAATTCCACTTCGCGTTCTGGCGGTAATTCATTCACCTCTTCCGGGAACACATCAGGAAAATCACACACCACGGCTAGATCGCCAATCACCAGTTTATCTTTAGCCTCCAAAGTCGCTAACAGCATAAACAACTCTGCCCCATCAGCTACTTCCTCGTTCACTTGCCTTGCTGATAGAAACAAACTTTTTCCTTCCTCAACCTCAGGAAAGACCACCGTCTTATCAAAACAATTGATAGAAACTCGGTTAAACACCAACCAGTTCATACCCAGAATAACATCAATCTGCACTAGTGGAAGACACACTAGGTCCATCCCAAAGTCTCTACCAAAAATACTCAAAGGACAATTTAAACAAACTGAAGTAGTAGTCACTGAACCCTTCGCAGGAGTATCAATTACCATACTACCAAACATCTCAGATATCTCTAACTTAAGTTTCACAGCACAATCCAAAGATATAAAGGAATGAGTCGCACCTGTGTCAATAATAGCTACAAGAGGAAAGCCATTAATATAACACGTACCTCGGATAAGTCTGTCCTCACTGGAGGTTTGAGTTCCGGTCAATGCGAACACCTTCCCAGTCTGAGATTTCTTTGGCTTCTGACACTGACTTCCAATATGCCCTTCCTCGCCACAATTAAAACAAATCACTTCCTTGTGCTTGCAATCAGCTATTGCATGACCAATCTTACCACAGCGAAAACACCTCTTTACTTCAGCAGTGCATACATTACTTTTATGACCAGCCTGACCACATTTGAAGCAAACTATACCAGCAGGAGCACCTCCCCCACTAGCTCTCTGAGCCGGAGCAGCTCTTTGCTTCCCTTTTCCAGCTGGAGCATCATACGGCTTGCCACGGTTTTGATGTTGCTTACCTCTGCGATCACTGACAATCTTGTAATGAGCATTATTGTCTTCTTCAAATATCCTGCAACTATCAACCAATTCAGTAAAAATGCGTATCTTCTGATACCCAACAGCCTTCTTAATTTCAGAGCGCAGTCCGTTTTCAAACTTGATGCACTTCGAAAATTCAGCACCAGCACCAGTGTAATGAGGATAAAATTTGGACAACTCCACAAATTTTGCAGCATAATCAGTGACAGACATGTTTCCTTGCTTCAGCTCAAGGAACTCAATTTCCTTCTTACCACGGACATCTTCCGGATAATACTTTCTCATGAATTCCCTACGGAATACATCCCAAGTAACGACCTCACCTGCCACGGTCAACCTCTCGTGAGTCTCTAGCCACCAGTCATCAGCTTCGACTGCTAGCATGTGAGTACCATACCGAACCTTCTGAGCTGGAGTGCAATCCATAACACGGAAGATTCTCTCAATCTCTTTCAACCATCCCAAGGCTGCATCTGGATCATGCTTCCCTTTAAACACCGGCGGATTCTCTCTCTGAAAAGTCGCCAAGCTACGTGATCCAGCATCCCCACCAGCATTTGGCAAGTTCTGCACAGCTTGTGCCATCGCTTGCATTGCGGCAGCCATTGCAGCGTCATTCCTTCCAGCCATTTCAACTTATCAATACAACACAACTTAAAAGTTAGACTAATAACAATTACACAATTGTTAGACAGTAACGACACGACAACTGGCCGGACAGACCAACCTGCTCTGATACCACTAATGTAACACCCTTCTAAAATACCCCAATTATTTAATAACAACAACAAATATATATATATATATATATATATATATATATATATATATATATATATATATATATATATATATATATATATATATATATATATATATATATATATCAGAGTAATCATGCACCAAGGGTGTCACACAACTTATCACACCATAAAACTGTCATGCTCTTTATTTAATCAAAATAAACATTTTTGTTTGCATAATTCGCAGCGGATAGAAATCAACCAACCATTCAAAACATATAACGTTTTACAGGTAAAAAGGTTCAACAACCAACAATAAAACAATTAAAACATCCCGTCCCGATGTTACATCTATCAGAGCACGACCCACTAAGCGACTACACTAGACTCCAAGCATTAGCTTCTACTCAACTCATTGCTCGTTACCTGAAAAATAGTTGTAAGGGTGAGTTCCTCAATCGATATAACAAACATTATAAATTATCATGTTATGTTAAGTAAATTTACACGTCAATCACCCTAATCATATCATGCATTCAGTAACGGCACATCAACTCAAATATCATACTCAATAACAACGTAAAATGCAACTCAATAACGACATAAAATGCAACTCAAATGAGACTCGACTCGTCATGCATGTGGTACCAATCGGAGTAAAACTCCCAACTTAAAATCATTGCCATTTTAGTGGGCATCAAGGCATAAGCCTTCAACTTTCAACTTAAAATTTGCCAATCCAGGCCAACGTGGTGTGAGCAAAGCTCCGATTTTTGCCAATCCAGGCCAACGTGGTGTGAGCAAAGCTCCGACTTAATGCATATGAATGTACATGGCATACACGACTTAAAACTTCGACAACATGATAATAACAGCGACACAACAAGGTTTTCAACATAATCAACTTATAATCAACTTTGGCTCATCAAGCCTACAACTCAGTATTTTCAACAACTTGAATACAACTTATCAACAATATTTGTATCAACACTTCATAACATAAACTCAACAAAGTTACTCATCGCAAATCAACTATAATAGGCAAATCTCCAATTATGTTCACAACATTAAAATCTCAATTTTTCCAATTTCCAACAGTGTTAACCGGTTAACGCCCTGGGTTAACCGGTTAACGCAGGACAAAATACACTTTCTGGCAAAACGCAACAGTGTTAACCGGTTAACGCCCTGGGTTAACCGGTTAACGCAGGCAAAACAGCATATTTTCACAAAATATAACAGTGTTAACCGGTTAACGCCCTGGATTAACCGGTTAACGCAGGCAAAACAGCAGTCCCTGCGCTAACACAAGGCAGAATGCAGAGTTCTCCGCATTTTCCGCCGTAGGAGGACTTCCGGACCTCCGATTCCAATTCCGTAAAAATCTACATTATCGGAAAATCACGACACGTACAATTATCGATTCAATTTCAGTTTCCTACAACTTATTCATCACAATTTTCTCAGCATTCTAAATCCCAATTAGGGTCAATTCAACGGTTTATCACTACCCACGACATGTTAATCTATAATACCCATTAAACGACGATAAACCCCCCTTACCTGAGTTAATCCGGCAAATCTTTGAGCTTCAAGCCTTTCCGTTCTTCAACCTCTGCTCTTGCTCTTCCCCTTTGCCCTTTTCCACTTTCTATCGTTTTTCTGCTTTTTCACGTAAAACTCTTTACCAACAATGAAAACCCTTTTTCTTATTCCAACTTATATATTTTCCAAAATAATAATAATAGTCCAATAATATTTCCAATTAATTAATTAAATTAATAAATATTATATTAATTCAAATTAAATAATTAGCCTTATTTTATCGGGGCGTTACAGTCCACACACAACCTCATAGTACCTTCTTTCTTCTTAACCAATAACACTGGTGCGCCCCACGGTGCCACACTCGGACGAATGAATTTCTTATCCAACAGATCTTCCAGCTGACTCTTCAATTCAGTTAACTCAACAGCAGACATACGGTACGGAGCCATCGATATCGGCCTAGTACCAGGTACCAAATCAATCGAGAACTCAACTTCACGCTCTGGCGGTAATTCATTCACTTCTTCCGGAAACACATCAGGAAAATCACACACCACAGCTAGATCGCAATTCACCAGTTTATCTTTAGCCTCCAAAGTCGCTAACAGCATAAACAACTCTGCCCCATCTGCTACTGCCTCATTCACCTGCCTTGCTGATAGAAACAAACTCTTTCCTTCCTCAATCTCAGGAAAGATCACAGTCTTATCAAAACAGTTGATATAAACTCGGTTAAACACCAACTAGTTCATACCCAGGATAACATCAATCTGCACTAGTGGAAGACACACTAGGTCCATCCCAAAGTCTCTACCAAAAATACTCAAAGGACAATTTAAACAAACTGAAGTAGTAATCACTGAACCCTTCGCAGGAGTATCAATCACCATACTTCCATGCATCTCAGATATCTCTAACTTAAGTTTCACAGCACAATCCAAGGATATAAAGGAATGAGTCGCACCTGTGTCAATAATAGCTACAAGAGGAAAGCCATTAATATAACACGTACCTCGGATCAAACGATCATCTGCAGAAGTCTCAGAACCCGATAAAGCAAAAACCTTGCCTCCCGACTGGTTCTCCTTCTTCGGCTTAGGACACTGTGGACTGATATGACCCACCTCTCCACAGTTGAAACAAGTCACAGTCTTCAACCGACACTCTGCAGCCAAGTGACCACCTTTTCCACACTTGAAACACTTCTTCTCAGTACTGGTACACTCATGGATACGATGTCCAGCCTGACCACACCTGAAACACTTAGCAGGGGCACTGGAGTCTCCCCCACTAGGCCTCTTCATCCCACTCTGTCTCTGGAAACCTTTGCCAGCTGCATACGGTTTCCCACGATCATTCTGATTCTTGCCTTTCCTATCAACCCTCTGCTGATAGCTCTCTGCTCTAGCCTTGGTATCCTGTTCAAAAATCCTGCAACAGTCCACCAAGTCAGAAAACACTCTAATCCGTTGATACCCAATAGCCTGCTTGATCTCGGGACGTAACCCGTTCTCAAACTTCACACATTTTGAAAATTCCCCAGTAGCCTCGTTATAGGGAGTGTAATACTTCGACAACTCTGTGAACTTAGCAGCATACTCAGTAACAGACCGATTGCCCTGCTTCAATTCTAAGAACTCTATCTCTTTCTTTCCTCTGACATCCTCTGGAAAATACTTCCTCAGGAATCTCTCTCTGAACACCGCCCAAGTGATCTCAGCATTCCCAGCAGCTTCCAACTCAGTGCGGGCAGCAACCCACCAATCATCTGCTTCCTCTAACAGCATATGCGTACCGAACCTGACCTTCTGGTTATCGGCACACTCAGTCACTCGGAAGATCCTCTCGATCTCCTTCAACCACTTCTGAGCGCCATCTGGATCGTATGCTCCCTTGAACATTGGAGGATTGTTCTTTTGTAACTCACTCAGTTGACGAGCAGCTCCCATTCCCACAACATTCGGATTCCCTCCAAGTACTCCAGCTAGCATACCCAGAGCCTCAGCAATCGCAGCATCGTCTCTTCCTCTTCCAGCCATCTCTATTCTGAAAACCCAACAAGCTAAAACAATAAGTACTGATAGGGTTACACAACACCTATCACGTACAGGGGAAACAGAATAATTACGACTCGACTCGACCGACTATGCTCTGATACCACTAATGTAACACCCTTCTAAATTACCCCAAATAATAATTAAAACAATAAATATAAATCAGAGTAGATATGCAATTAAAGGGTGTCACACTTGACACTTCACACCGTTTTCCAAAATATCCTGTCATGCTCATTTATTTAATCAAAATAAAACATTTGCATAATTCGCAGCGGATAAAGTCTAACAACAATGCTAAACATGTAACACATTACATGTAAACTTGTTCAACAATCATCAATGAAAAACAAGTAAAACATCCCGTCCCGATGTTACATCTACCAGAGCATGACCCACTAAGGAACTACACTAGACTCCAAGGACTAGCTTCTACTCAATCACTGCTCGTTACCTGAAACATAGTTGTAAGGGTGAGTTCCTCAATCGATATAATAAGCATTATAAATTATCATGTAATGTTAAGTAAGTTAACACATTCAATCACCCTAATCAGATCACACAATCAGTAACGACAATATCAACTCCAAAATCATACTCAACACAATCACCAAAACAACACGTATAATATTGGAATACATCCATTCATATTATACGCCATACATACATACATTATGCAATGAGACTCCATGCATGCGGTACCGACTATTCGTGAACATATAGTTCAACCTCACCAATCAAATCCAGATACGGCTACCAAGCTCACTAGTCCCACTCATTTGAGACCTAGTGACTCACTCACTAATTCCTCACCATGGGAATTAGCTACCACCCCAAGGGCTATGCTATGCACGCTAATCACCTAGCATGCAAACATCAACAACAATCCACAATAATTCACTCACTAATTCCTCACCATGGGAATTAGCTACCACCATAAAGGCCATAATATGCACGCTAACTCACCTAGCATACAACATTAACAACAATCCACAATGGACATATGCTCACACTCTAAGCCATAAAACAGTCCATTCCACATAATACATACATTCACAGCATTATGCATACAATCATCCATCATCAGCATATTATCACAAAATCATATCATGTCATGCCAATTAATAATCACAGTATTAGCACACTCTACTAATACCTGCACTGCTCAATACAACGGGAAATGATCCCTACTATATCATACATCAGCTAAATTACATTACGCAGCTGAACAACCAAAAACTGCACAACAACAGCCCAGAAAATCACAAATCTGCCCATACGCGTATTGCCTAGTCCCATACGCGTATGGCCCATCTCCTGACCAAATCCCATACGCGTAACCCCATCTCATACGCGTATGCTACGCGTATCACTTCCCCATACGCGTACCAACAGAGACCAAACCACGTTCAAAACATCATCTTCCTCATCCATACGCGTATTGCCTAGTGCCATACGCGTACCAGACCATCTCATACGCGTATGCCTAGTGCCATACGCGTATGACCAGAAACCAGATTTCCAAATCTGCTATGGTTTTCTCTGCTACGAGATCTCTCCAATTCCACCTTCCACAGTCCAATTTTACACAGTATTCGGTCATATCATCTAACACAATTCATACCCTATTCAATTTCACAAATTCTAACATTATTATATCTAATTCCTACGAATTTTCTTCAGTTATAACCCATATTTCGTTCATCCAATATTTCACAAATTTCAGCATACATCATTCTAATCAGAGTCGATTCAATGGTTTATCACTACCCAGTACATGTTAACCCATAATACCCATTAAACGACGATAAACCCCCCTTACCTGAGTTAATCCGGCAATCCTTTAGCTTTGAGCTCTTCCTCTCTTCAACCCTTGTTCTCTGGCTCTTTGCCCTTTTTCCACTTTAGAGTCGTTTTTCTGTATTCACGTGAAAACCTCTTTTTACCAAATGGGACCTTTTCTAATTCCAACTTTTATTCCAATAATAATAATAATAATAATCCAATAATAATAATCCAATTATTTAATTAAATTAATAAATATACTATTAACTTAATTTAAATAATTATCTTATTTTTATCGGGGTGTTACATAAGTAACCAATCAAAAGCCTATAAGCTGTACAATCCATCCACCAAGAAAATTATCATCAGTCGAGATATGAATTTTGACGAAAGCAAGTTCTGGCCATGGAGTGATGACAACATTGAGCAGAAAGTCCAAGTTGATTTTGATGGAGAAGGAGAAAAAAGTGAGCAACCAAGTCAGATTACTTTCACTGATTCTCCAAATTCTGATGTGAGTGCAGATTGCGAAACTGAAGAAACTAATAGGCGAACTCAACGTAATAGAAGAAGGCCTGCATGGATGTCCGACTTTAAGGTAACTGGCATCACCGAGGATTCACAAATTCATCTTTCACTATTTGCATATTGTGATCCTGTAGATTTTGAAGATGCTATTAAAGAGCCTAAATGGCAAAAAGCTATGGATGTTAAAATTGAGTCTATTGAAAGAAATAATACATGGGAGCTGACAAAACTTCCAAGAGGACAAAAAACCATTGGTGTTAAGTGGGTTTTCAAAACAAAGCTGAAAGGAAATGGCGAAGTCGATAAATACAAGGCACGATTGGTCGCAAAAGGTTACAAGCAAGAGTATGGTGTCGATTATAAAGAGGTTTTCGCTCCTGTTGCACGTCATGATACAACCAAGTTGGTGATTTCTTTGGCCACTCAACATTCATGGCCTATTTACCAATTGGATGTAAAATCTGCGTTTCTCCACGGCGAGCTAGAAGAACGGGTATTTGTTGATCAACCTCCTGGATATGTAAAATTTGGAAGTGAGCACAAAGTTTACAAATTAAAAAAGGCACTATATGGACTAAAACAAGCTCCAAGAGCTTGGTATAGTCGTATTGATGCTTATTTTTCAAAGGAGGGTTTTAAAAAATGTCCATATGAACATACATTGTTTTCAAAGTTTGGAGATGGGGCAAAGATGATTATTGTCTGCTTATATGTGGATGATTTAATTTATACTGGAAATGATAGTGCCATGGTTGAAAATTTCAAGAAATCCATGATGTGTGAGTTTGAAATGTCTGATCTTGGAATGATGCACTATTTTTTTGGTATTGAAGCAGTTCAATCTGATGCTGTAATATTTCTATGTCAAAAGAAGTATATGCAGGATGTCTTGGACGGGTTCCAGATGAAGCATTGCAATGCTGTCAACACACCAATTGAGGTTGGTTTGAAATTGGCAAAAGATTCCAAAGGAAAAGAGGTGGACAACACTCTTTACAAAAGAATCGTGGGCAGTTTAATGTACTTGACAACCACACGACCGGATATAATGCATGTTGTTTGTTTAATCAGTAGATATATGGAACGTCCAAGGGAGGCACATCTTCTTGTTGCTAAAAGAATTCTCAGGTACCTTCAAGGTACTAAGAATTTTGGTTTGTTCTATAAGAAAGGAGAAAGGACAGATCTGTGTGGGTTTAGTGACAGTGATTATGCAGGAGATATGGATGATCGAAAGAGTACTACGGGATACGTATTTATGTTTGGTTCTGCTATTGTTTCATGGTCTTCTAAGAAGCAACCAACCGTCACTTTGTCAACAACTGAAGATGAATTTGTAGCTCTGACAGCATGTGCTTGCCAAGCCATTTGGCTCAAGAGAGTTCTTGAAGAACTGCATTTTAAGCAAGATGGGGCAACAATGATTTATTGTGATAATGATTCTACCATTAAACTCTCTAAAAATCCTGTTTTATATGGAAGAACCAAGCACATATATGTGAGGTTTCATTTTCTAAGGGATTACACAAAGGAAGGTATAATCGATATCTTCTACTGCAGGAGTGAAGATCAGATTGCAGATATAATGACAAAGCCACTGAAGCTGCCTATTTTTTTGAAGCTCAGAAAGTTACTTGGAGTTTGCACACTAAATGAGACTTAGTGAACTGAAGCTGAAGGGTTTCAGTTCAAGGGAGGGATTGTTAGTTAATTTAGTTATTTATTTTTTAATATGTTTAAAAGACTTAGTCTTTACAAGTGTTGTTAGTGCTGTTAGTTTGTTTAGTGGGTAGCTAGTTTTTAGGAATTTTAAGTTCGTGGCTTTGTTGCATATGTATGAATCCTTTCTTAGAATCATGCATACTAAAGTGTCTCAACACTTTGTCTATGTATGTACTCTGACTTAGGCCAAGTAATTTTTGTGATCTATCTCTATAGATCCTGATTCCTAATATATAGTCTGCTTCACCAAGGTCCTTCATAGAAAAGCATTTCCCCGACCAAGTTTATACTTGTTGTAGGGTAGGGACATCGTTTCCAATGAGTAATATGGCATCTACATATAATACCAAGAAGATAATCATGCTCCCACTAACCTTATTGTAGACACAAGGCTCATCTTCATTCTTGATGAATCCATATTATTTTACTATTTCATCAAAACAAAGATTCCAGCTTCTGGAAGCTTGCTTCAATCCATAGATTGATCTCTGTAACTTGAATATCTTTTGGGCTTCTTCTGGTATGTCAAATCCTTCAGGTTGTGTCATGTACACATCCTCAAGAATATTCCCATTAAAGAAAGCAGTTTTGACATCCATCTGCCATATTTCATAATCATGATATGCAGCAATAACAAGTAAAATCCGAACAGATTTAAGCATTGCAACTGGTGAAAAAGTTTCATCTTAGTCAACCCCATTAATTTTTTAATATCCTTTTGCAACTAGTCTTGCCTTATAGGTATGTACCTTACCATCCATGTCAGTCTTCTTTTTGAAGACCCACTTGCATCCTATAGGGTTAACTCCTACAAGAGGCTCTACCATGGTCCAAACCTAGTTTGTGTACATGGAATCCATTTCAGATTTCATGGCTTCTAGCCACTTCTCAAAATCAGGACCAGTTATATCCTCTTGGTATGTCACAGGCTCATCTTGATCCATGAGTAATACATCCCCTTGGTCAGTTATGAGATATCCATATCTCTCAGGTAGGTGACGTATCCTGCTTGACCTATATTGGTCTTGTTCTACTTGAGCAGGTTGCTCTTCCACAACTACTTGTGTTCCCTGGTGTAATTTCTCCATAGGTGTATCAATGCTTTCTGATTCTTGAATTTCTTCAAGCTCTACTTTCCTCCCACTGATTCCTTTGGAAATAAAATCCGTTTCTAAGAAGACTCCAGTTCGAGCGACAAACACTTTGCCCTCAGAAGGATTGTATAAGTAATACCCTCTTGTTTCTTTAGGATATCCCACAAATAAGCATTTATTATATTTGGACTCAAGCTTAGTTGAAATTTATCGTTTCACATAAACTTCGTAACCCCAAATCTTTATATAAGACATATGTAGTTTCTTACACTCCATATCTCATATGGCGTCTTCTTAACCTTTTTGGATGGAACACGGTTAAGTGTGTAAGCTGTTGTCAATAATGCATGTCCCCAAAAGGAGTGTGGAAGATCGGCGTGACTCATCATGGATCGGACCATGTCTAACATGGTTCGATTTCTTCTATCAGATACACCATTCCATTGGGGTGTTCCAGGATGAGTAAGTTGGGATAGAATCCCACACTCTTTCAGATGGTCCTCAAACTCTAGGCTTAAATATTCACCACCTCGATCTGATCGAAGAGTTTTGATATTCTTACCTAGTTGGTTTTGTACTTCATTCTTGAATTTCTTGAACTTTTCAAAGGACTCTGATTTGTGTTTCATTAAATACACATAACCAGATCTACTGAAATCATCAGTAAATGTGATGAAATACTGAAAACCTCCTCTGACCGGTATGTTCAGTGGTCCACATACATCAGTATGTATGAGGGGCCAAAAGATCATTAGCTTTCTCACCTTTTCCTATGAATGGAGACTTTGTCATCTTTCCAATAAAACAAGATCTGCATGTCTCATATGATTCATAATCAAAAGAGTCCAATAGTCTATCTTTATGGAGTTTGGAAATGTGTTTCTCATTTATGTGGCCTATTCGACAATGCCAAAGGTAAGTTGGATTTAACTACATAGGTTTTATCCTTTTAGTATTAATGTTATAAATAGGCATTTCAAAATAAATGACATATAGTCCATTGTTCATTTGTGCAGTAGCATAGAATATATCATTCAAATAAATGAAACAACAATTGTTCTTTATTATAAATGAAAAACCAAACTTGTCCAAACAAGAAAAGGAAATAATGTTCCTGCTAATTGCAGGTACATAATAACAGTTCTCTAACTGAATTATTAAACCACTAGGTAAAGTTAATACATAGGTTCCTACGGCTAAAGCAACAACCTTTGCTCCATTTCCAACTCGTAGTTCAACTTTACCTTTTGCCAAATCTCTACTCCTTTTTAGCCCCTGCACATTGGTACAAATTTGAGAATCACATCCAATATCTAATACCCATGATGCAGAAGTAGATAGATTAATTTCAGTAACAAAAATACCTGAAGTTGAAGTCTCTACTCCATTCTTCTTATCTTCCAGGTACTTTGGACAATCTCTCTTCCAGTGTCCGGTCTTACCACAATAGAAGCAGGTGTCATCCTTTTCTATGCCTCCACTAGGCTTAAAACCAGGAGTAGTGGGTTTGGGTTTGGCAAATTTCTTGCATTTCCCTTTACCATCCTGCTTGGTGGGCCTTTTGTTATGTTTCTTTCCATTTCCGATTATCATAATGGACTTCCCTTTTGACTTCAGATTCTGCTCAACAGTTCTTAACATGCCTAACAGTTTAGAAAGAATTTTGTCCATATCATTCATGTTGAAATTAATGATAAATTGATTGAATCTCTCTGGAAATGATTAAAAAATCAAATCAGTCGCAAGTTCCTTTATGAGAGGAAAACCCAACCACTCAAGGTTCTCCATATACCCAATCATCTTGAGCACATGGGGACCTATAGGGGCTCCCTCAGCTAACTTGCCTTAAAAAAGGGCTTTTGAAACTTCAAACCTTTCATGCCTTTCTTGCTCTCGATAGAGTATTTTCAAGTATCCGATCATATCGAACACTGTCATGTTCTCATGTTGCTTTTACAACTCCGAGTTCATGGTAGCTAGCATGAGGCAAGTAACTTCATTGACATCATTGACATGCTTCTTATAAGCATCTCTTTCTGTCTTAGGTGCAGAACTAGGAGGTTCCTCTTCAGGAACAGGTTCCTCAAAGACATACAACTTTTTATCATGCTTGAGGACAATCCTCAGATTTCGATGCCAATCCAGAAAATTTGTCCCAGACAATTTTTCCTTATCAATGATTGATTGCAAAATGTTGTTAGAGGTGTTTGTTGTCATGGTAATCTACATTAAAAATATGAAAATATAAGTATCGTTAAATAACATATTTAATTAGGCCTTTAATTAAATATGCTCTCACTATTTTACTCAAAACAAATGACCCTCACCATTTGATTCAGAAAATCCCGTTGGAAGATTTTCTAGTAGGTCGAGATCCACATTTCACTTTGTTTTAAGTCCACATAGATGGATTACACAAAACTAGGTTGGTTATTTAGATAGGAACTCCTTCCAATTGTATCTAATACAACTCTCGAGTATTTTAGTTGGGTGAATAACTTCTTATTCCAATCTATCATATGGATCATTTCCAACTCTTGCTTCTAAACGTATGTAATCTTATTGTAATTTGTCTATTAAGTTTGACCCATTGTTTTAGCAATTGTAATTTACAATTATCCCATCACACCTTACTAATATAGAACATGCACCTCGCATAGGTGAAACCTACATTATTCGATACTAGTCTTGATGAGTGCTAAAACTTGGAAAGCATGGACTTAATATTTAATTTGAGGGAATTTTCAATTATTTTGATCTCACCAACTTATTTATCATATAAATCGTCTCTCACATGCATAAACATACATTCACATGCATCAACATACATACTAAATGAAACAGTTATGGCCCATAGCGCAATTGTTCTCCCATTCCAATGAGAGAACCTAAGCTAACCTAATAACGATCTAAGTTTCTCCAAGCAAGATCTTCAAAGTTTTCCTCCTTTGATATTTTATTCTTCTCTTTCTTCATAACATTACATTACATGAAAAAACTCGTTTTACATACAAGGGAGTGAGATGAGAAAAGAAGTTATATTAAGAGATTAAAAGAGAGACACAACACACATGTCGTATTTTAAAATCCCAAAAACAAAATAAAGGAAAACTAAGGCCATAACTGATCACCACAAGACAATAATAATAAACACATTATTATTATTAATTTAAATTCTATTAATTAAATAAACCAAATAAAATTTCGGGGATTGATCACACTACGTAGAGTTAGCCAGGGGTTCCGCTACCTGGTCACCGGATGGTGGTTCCGCTGACCGTTCAGCGGACGGAGGTCAAAGGGACAGCGCCCCAGCGTAAAATTTTAATGAACAATTCATTTGAAATCGATGCCGTTTTTCGCATCAACACTTGATACTTTAAAGCACAACTCTTGTGCAGTCATAACCCTAATCGCATAACTCTTTGACAACATAACCCTTGTACCGTCATGAACCCTAATGCAACAATTTCATACCGTCAAATACACCTCGATTGATAATTTTGTATGACTGATCAACACGTAATTGCTTCACCATACTAATGTCGGATTCCGAAGCAAACGACCATTGACCATTCAAAGGAAAACAATCATTAGGTGTTTGAATGAACGAAATAGAAACAATATATCATATATACCATATTTTGCATCAAAGTTACTTATATCATACATATAAATTGATCGATCTCATTTGTGTAACCTATGGACGATCGATGTATCACTGCTTCACAATTCGAACGTCGGATTCCGAACTATAGTCAATATCAATCATCCAAATCGTACACACATGATGCCAAATTTAATTACTCATTTATTATTTAATTCATTTTATCTTTTAATCGTATTAATATAGAACATAAATAACTATGAGATACATGGTTTCATAAGTGGCTATGATACCACTGAAGGAAAAATTGTGATCCAAAACGCAACGTAAATTAAAAAATTCTCCTTTAGTGATCCTTATGAATGGATATGATCAGTGATAGAAATCGTTACCTGTTGTGGCAATTGAAACCTTTGATGCAGATCTAAGGAATAATCACGAGCATTGAATAGTGGCAACGCCTCTACTCAGTCCACATGAATGGATTCCTTCAGTCTTAGTGCTAGCTGCTATAAATGAAGGCTTTGAGAAAAAGAGTGAGAGAGAGAGGGAGAGAAAGAGAGAGAGAGAGAGAGAGAGAGAGAGAGAGAGAGAGAAACAAAATTTTATCTAATGAAATCCTTCTGCACAAGGTTTCTATTTATAGAACCACTTGTGTGGGCTACAATCTAAAAAGTCCACTTAAGTATATGTGGCCCATATCTTACGATATACCAAAAATCACTTAAGCGTGTGGTACCTTACCACATTTCATATTCTACTTAAGTGCACCGTACCTTACGATGTTCTACAATTCACTTAAGTGCACCGTACTTTACGGTGTTCCTTATTTACTCTATCTCTCATCAATCCGTTCTTTTGTGTGTGACCCTATAGGTTTTCGCGACATTGGCAATTATATTGAATCACGTATTTAGCATAATAAATAGTGAGCGGTATCTAGAAACACATCACTGCTACCCAAGACACGAAAATATGATGTGATTTGGCAAATCCTTTTTTATGATAATACTTGTGTGTACAATTACCCTTTTTGCCCTTATATTCTATTGAAAACAAGGCATATACCATGTCATCCTTGTCCATTTCAATATTGGACCCTTAGACATTTATCCTGTTACGTAGGGTAGGAAAATTCCATCTAGGTCACTCATGTCCCTCAGCATGCTTCGTGGAGTACCTATCAACTATCTTTATGGTCATCCAATTATGGACAATGTTTGATCAGTAATAAAGCACTCGACTCTACATCTAGGGTCCATAGTGGTTTCAGGTTGAAGGGTGGTATACAGCACTATCACCATGAGAATAACTTATGACACTTTTCATAACATTCTATGTAGTATTCTCATAGGGGGTCAATCCAGTATAAATATTATTCCTAATAGTCATACCTATGTTTAAGACTTGATAACTCATTTTCTATGATCCATGAGATGTGATCATCATTCTATATACATAATAGTCTGAATGCTTTAATGTTATCCCACTTCACAATAAAGCTCGACTACGGATTCTTTAAGAACAATGTCCTTATGTTTAATTGGATCTCATGATTAAGTCACACTTGATACATTAAACATACTAGTTATTCTAGGGAATTTACTAAACAAACATAATAAAAAAAAAGCCTTTTATTATTAATAAATAATTCGATACAAGTACCAAAATTATTGACCTCTAGGGCTTACACCAATAGTACCAACAATAAATATGTAATCGGTGATACTTCTTTGGTGATCAACTTCACCAGCAAAGTCCGCATCTACATAGCCTTGTACTTTTAATTTAACTTTACTAAAGCACCAACACTTATCCTTAGTGCCTCGTAGATACCTCAAAATCCATTTCACAACTTCCCAATGAGCTTTACATGGATTTGAGAAAACCTGCTTACAACTCCCATTGCATGGCCAATGTCTGGCCTCGTGTATACCACTGTGTACATCAAACTTCCAATGGATGAAGCATACAAAATCTTAGTGATCAATTCTTTTTCTTCCTCCGTCTATGGGGTCTGGTCCTTTGATAAGCAAAAATGACTGGCTAAAGGTGTGCTAACTGGTTTGGCATTGTCCATGTTGAATCTTTATAAAACGCAATTGATGTACTCCGCCTGAGACAACAGCAAAATTCCCTTTGCTTATCTCTCGTGATTTGCATTCCAAGAATCTTCTTTGCTGGACCCAAGTCCTCCATGTCAAATTCTTTTGACAATTGCAACTTCAAGTTTATGATTTCATCAATATCTGGACCTGCTACTAACATATCATCGACATAAAGTAATAAAATGATATAACTGAATGCTATCTCTTGAAGAAACAACAGTGGTCGACATTGCACTTCTAGAAAACTTCCGTGTGCATGAAGCTTTCAAACTTCATATACCACTGTCTTGGAGCTTATTTTAGGCCATACAAGCTCTTCTTTAATCTGCACACCATTTTCTGTTTCCCTTCTTCTGAGAAACCTTTTAGTTGATGCATGTAGATCTCCTCGTCCAACTATTCTGGGTATAGGCCTTCACTGGCAATAATACTTAACACATACCTAATAGTATTGAGCTTCACAACTTGAGAAAAATATTTTAATATAGTCAACTCCTTCTATTTGTTGAAATCCTTTGACAACTAGTCGGGCCTTGTATCTCTTGGAGCCATCATGGCCCTCCTTCATCCGATACACCCATTTGTTGTGAAGTTCCCTTTTTCCCATAGGTAACTCGGAAAGCTCCCATGTGTAACTGGAGATCAGAGACTTTATCTCGTCTTTCATAGCAAGATCCCACTTGCTAGCATCTGCGATTTGACATGCTTCTACATAATCTTTAGGCTCCCCTTCATCTGTCAATAACATGTAGTCCATGTATCTCCTACTAGGAACACGGGTTCTAGAAGACCTTCTTAATACAAGAGTTGGAGTCGAAGGCTCTGATATAACAGGCTGTTGCTCACTGCCTTGTTCAATTGTTTCCTCTAGTTGAGGATTATCAACTATAGGACTTTCTGGGATACGTCCACCTCTACATAAATTGGACCACTCGAATTTGAGTTGCTGGCACTTGTATTCTGTTTGTCCTTGTACATCACTCTTTCATTGAAGATCACTGTCATACCCCAAAATTTGCCCTCCCTTTTTGTTTTTCATCTAACCTTCAATCATGTCTCATTCATATTCATCATTCATTCATGATTAACATCTGCTAACATGTATCATGGATTCAGGGTTTATGGTTGATAAAATCAGGATTGGATTGAAGATTATGGTATTGCATCTCATATGGGTTGAAACCCCAATTCATGACTTTGCTATTCGGGGATCTTGTGTGTGACCTGTTGTTTGGTTGACATACATCTGGTTTGATTCATAGCATTGACCTAGGTCATTTGGTTCAGGTTGTTATGGTCCATATTCGTTTGTCCATATGAAAATACGCATTCTTACCTGGGTTGACTTTTGGTCAACTATCGACTTCTTGGTCAACCAGTTGACCAAAGTCAACCATCTACCTTTAAATCCTTACTCATGTAGTCCGTAATCATTTCATCATTTTCTAATTAATTCTAGAAGTTTTGAATTGATTTTTAAAGTTCAAATTTGATTTCAATTCGAAATTTGATTTTTGAGATTCATATCGACTTTTGAGAATTAATTTGATTTCGGGGAAACTATCTCATCATTTTTCTTTAGCCGATTAATTTTAGAAAAAAAACATTATTTTTAATTACAAATTAATTTTAACATTTATTTTATTATTAGGATTTCTTTTTTGACTTGATTTTATTAATGGGCCATGTTAATTCAAATTAAGCCCATTCATCCGAAATCCATAATATCTAACCAAAAATCCATTTGCATATAGAAATCATAATAATCCATTTAAGGTGGACTAACGCATTGACATGCCTAACTTGCATACTTTTTCATTCTTCAAAGATCCTATCGGAGCTTCAAATTTAGACGATGTGGGTTTGTGGATCCAACCTAACGCATTCATTTTTAAATCATGCATGTGAAGCATAAGTTAATAAATTCGGCAAGCTGATACCGTCGTGAGTGTGGTGTGGTTTTGCTTCTTTATTAATTAAGTTTTAATAATATCAGTATCCAAAGGATAAGGGTGGTTCATATTTATATCATTCACAAACCAAGTGTGCATTACATGCTCAAGATACAAGCATAAAAATTACAAATGTACAAGGAGCCTCAAGGGCATGACCGCAGGTAAACAATACAGCACCACGACATACTCCAACTTCTTGGAAACCTTCAGCAGAACAAAGTTCTGGCTTGTTTTCATCTGTTTCATATGTAAAAAAGGAACCTAACGACCTTTCTATTGAGCAGCAACATAGGCATCATTTATCTAAATTGCATGGGTTGCCTTCTGTTAATTCCGGTCGAACTGAATAGCGTAGTGGTGTCAATCAAGGCACTGTAAAGGATGAGTTTTCAAGAGGTTCTTTAGCACTCACTAGCTTACCAGATACACCATCTGCTAGCTTTCTCACAACAAGCTTTGTATCTCAACTAGATCCAAACTGGCACAAGAATTCGACCCCCGACTTCTTGACGAAATCGAACCACGCTTCGGGAAAGAGCTTGGCGATCCTTAACGGTCACGACATCGTTCTTGAGCCTTAATAACATTTCCAGGAATATGAAAAAGTAACATACGCACATGATTAAAACTTAAGCAAATTCGATAACGTGTTCATCACCAAGTATTCATTGATTCTAATACGACACTTGCATAACGGATTCAGTGCGGCACTCAACAAAATTCAGCAGCATACCTTCTAATTTACCATTAGCAGTTAGCAATGAGAACATTTGTAGTTGACATCAGTAGTTTTAATTTGCTGCCAGTATGAAGTTCAGTACCGAATACTCCGCAAGTAGCAAGCATCATGACATACAAACGCGGCATAACGGCATGGGCATAAGTTGCAGCCACTGCAACATGCACAAGCCTGCAAAGCTGCAGCAAACACACTGCATAAACACGGCGAAATAGAAATCAGTCAGCAACATGAGTAATACAAACCAGGGCAAATGCTAGCTTGCAAAACAGAGCCTGCAATACAAGCTTGGAACCGCAACATCGAAGCTGCAATGCTGCCGAAACAAACCGCAACGCCGGTAAATGCAAGTACGCGATTCGAATGCAGAAAGCTGAACCAAAATGCCATACGGAAAACGCGACCGAACCGTAACACCATCTGGCAAACGCACTACAACCAGAAAAATTCACCTGCAAAAACCATAAACAGAAACCAAAAAGAAAAATCAGTTAGAAAAACTTCCTCCAACAAACTGCTAACCAACTTCTCACGTTCATAACATATTGAAAGCTTATAAATACTAACTGGTATTCCACAATTAGGGGGATCCATTTTTTCACAGAATCATCAACAACAGAAAAATCACGATAGGAAGTTTCATTCAGGAAAATTTCAATCACATACAGAAACCTGCTAACAGAATTGGCAGTAATACATAACAATAACAATCAAACTAACATATTAACATGACTAAGATCCTGCAGCAACTGAACTATTTTAGCTCTTTAACATTCATCACTAACTTCTAATCCAATAGCTCATTGATAACTAACTAACATCACTAACTGAATTCAAATCCTATAACTAACTTGACAAAATTCTCAACTAACTGAGTAAGAATCAAATAATCAATTGAGTTTGTGATCAACTTAGTGAGTTCAATCCAACAAACTCCAAACCTCACTCCAATCCTACATTGGATCCGAACCTGTTCGTGATTGCGATGACCATTCTTTGGAGTTTTCTCGATATTTTCCCTTTCCTTTGGAATAAATATAAACCGATGGCGACTCGGGATTTTTCGCGTAGCGAAAATCACATATCTACTGCGTATCATCTTTTTGTTTTCATCATCCCATAGGCGATAACCAAACTCATCCTCACCATAATCGAGGAAAGTGCACTTCTTTGACTTGGGGTCAAGTTTATTCCTGCCATAATCACTAATGTGCATATATGCTACACAATGGAAAACTCTAAGATGTGAAAGTTTTACCTCTTTTCCGCTCCATACCTCTTCTGGTATTCTAAGCTCCAATGGTACCGATGGACCTCAATTGATTAAGTAAGCTGATGTGTTGACTGTCTCTGCCCAAACCTGCTTCGATAAGCCTGACTTCACACATAAGCTTCTGGCTCTTTTAGTCAATCTTCGATTCATATGCTCAACAACACCATTCTGTTGAGGCGTCCCCGACACAGTCCTCTCCATTCTGATTTCGTGCTCATAGTATAAATTCTTGAACTTGGTGTCTACATATTCACCACCATTCTCAGTTCATAGATTTTTGATCTTCAATCCGGTCTTGTTTTCTACCTTCGTTTTCCACGCCTTGAAAGCCTCAAATATGTCAGACATATATTTCAGAAAGTATACCCATACCTTTCTGGAATGGCCATCAATAAGAGTCACGAAGTATTTCTTCCCACCAATAGATGAGACGGTAGTTGGACCCCAAACATCACAGTAGACAAACTCGAGTATTTCCTTCTTTGGGGTTCTCCCACTTGTCTGAAATCTAACTTGCTTATGCTTTCCAAGTATACAGTCTTCGCACATGTCAATTTCTATTGACTGAAGACCCGATAGTTTTCCATTTAAGTGCATGACCTTCATCCCTTCCTCACTCATATGGCCTAGTCTTTTGTGTCATATATTAGGACTTTCATTTGTTGCAACTGCAATCAAATGACATGCTCCAACTGTCTTGTAAAGAGTACCACTATTTTTACCACGAACAACTGTCATTGCACCTTTTGAAATCTTCCAATGATCTCCATGGAAGATTGTTGTGTAGCCATCAGTGAGATTAAGTTCTTCGTCAAGTCAAGAAAGTGTTTGACATTCTTCAGCTCCCAAACAGACCCGTTCCACTTGATCTTCACTACACCTTTTCCCATAATCTCACAAGATTGTTCATTACCAAGGTAAACTTTACCGAGGTTCCCGAGGGCATAATTTTTGAAGAACCGTTTCTGTGAAGTTGCGCGAAAGGATGTTCTAGAGTCTAATACCCATGGCTCTTCCTTGCTCTCCAAAGAACATAACAACGCATCACCTCCTCATGAGGTTGAAGCAATGTTTGCCTCATCTTCTGCCTCCTGAATTTTCGATGCACTCCTTCATTGATTTTTGTAGTGTCTGGTCTTCCCGCAATTCCAACACTCAATAGTCTTCGAGCTGTTAGAACTATGATGATTTCTGGACTTTGATCGTCTCACCTTTGATTTGTTGCATTCGCTTCCTCTCGTTGAACTTCTACATCTCGACTATGTAGTAATGCTGAAGAGGTTGATGATTCACCCAACTTTCTCTGTCGGATCTCTTCACTAAGAACCTAATCACGAACATCATCAAATTTCAACTTGTTGCTTCCCGATGAGCTAGTTACGGCTGTGATTGTAGCATTCCAAATTTCTGGCAGGGAACACAAGAGTATAAAAGCCCGTAGTTCTTCATCAAAGTCGATTCCAACAGAACTCAATTGCGTTGTAGTGGTGTTGAGTTCGTTCAGATGTTGCGCCATTGACGCACCTTCTGTCATCCATAAGTTGGACAACCGCCTCATCAAATGAACTTTGTTTGAGGTCGACGAATTTTCGTACATGCTGGAAAGAGTCTTCATAAGATCACTGGTAGCCTTTTCTTTTGCAATGTTGAAAGAAACATTACGGGATAACGTCAATCGAATGACTCCAAGAGTTTTTCTATCGAGAAGGGTCCAGGCACTGTCCTCCATTGTCGTTGCTTTCGTGCTCCTGAGAGGTTCATGCATACCTTTCTGATACAAATAATCCTATATTTCCATCTTGTAAAAGCTGAAGTCCGCACCATCGAACTTCGTAATTTTCACCTTTCCTTTGTCTGTTGCCATCGCTCCCACTTGAGTCTGACTCCTCTAGATCGCTTCTGAAACGGAAAGAACCAATCAGCTCTGATACCAGTTGTTAGGAAACTACGCAACATTTTCTCATAGTCAAATTCGTGGAATATCGATATCAATGCAGAATAATCAAACACATAAATTGATAGGGGCAGATGCAAACATTTTATTTACTGAAAAGATAAAATACACATTGTATTTAAGAATTTCTCTCACTCAGAGTTTTTCTCTCTGATGTATTTCTCTAGTTATTGAAAATGTTCTCAATGTTGGAATTAATATTCTTTTGGCTTTGATATCTTATATAGCTAAAGCATTGGATGCATCATTTGTAACCCATTCATTACGGTTCCTATAAAGTAGAAACATCTTCCCATTACTTCTAAATAATAAGAAAATAATGACCATCCAAATAATAAAAAAAACAATGACTTTTTCAATACGGTAAACAGTTATTGAATGTATCATGTTATTAAATTTGATATTTTGTTGTCATTTGATCTTAACTTTTTTTATATATATATATATATATATATATATATATATATATATATATATATATATATATATATATATATATATATATATATATATATATATATATATATATATATATATATATATATATATATATATGTATGTATATATAACTAATTTAATGATAAGATAAAAAATATATAAATTTACAATTATACATTGAAATATATATAATTATGGAGACTTCGCGAGACAGTCTTTTTTTCAAAGTACTTTTCTACTTTGTTTCTCATTCCTGTCATCTAGAATAAATTTCTCATCTTTCAAACCTCGAACAAATAACTTTTATATAGAAATTTGATTAACATATTCAAATTAACATTCCTAATCTCTCCTGTCATTCATTTTTTATTTTTATGTTTGTTTCTCTTCAAACAATTTTTTTTATATTTTTAAACTTAAAGATTCATAACTCATATGTTTATGTTTGTTATTTGATCTGTATACTCATATAGACAATATAAAAACTAAGGGAAACCAAATTTAAAATTGAAAAATTATAAAATAAAATATAAAAAATAATCATAACTCACTTAATTTTTCTTTTGTTTCTTTTGTTTTTTTATTAAAAAGAATCATATCTAACATATTTGTTATTCGATGTGTAAACTCATAAAGACATAATAAATTTGATAACGTTATATAAATAAAAATTAGGGGAAACCAAATTTTAGAAAAGAGCAATTATAAAACAAAATACAAAAAATACAAAATAACATAGTTTTTAAATTATGCATTTTTTAGAAAAGAATTGAGCTGATATTATACATTTGAATCTTTTTCTATTTCTTTTTTAACTAAGAAAGGTCTTCACTTGTGGTAAAATGCTTTTGTAAATATCTAATAGTTGTATCGTCTCTCCTTCATCACTATATATCTTATTATTAATTTCTCTAATATCTTTATCATTTAAATTGTGGCAATATCTTTAGAATAACATTAGTATTTAAATGAATAGAAATAATAATATAATTTAGACATGCCATATTAGCAATGTTGTATAGTCTTTTTTGAACAATGTTTATTTCTAAAATCGCTTCACCCTAGGGCAATTTAGTCCCTTTTTATGGATACCAAAATGGATACCCACTAAATTCCTCCAACAACAGAATAAAAATTTACAAAAATGAGTACGAATACGAATTCAGATATATATCAACTTAAATAAGAGGATATGAATGTAGATATGTGCATTTGAGTATCCACTATGTCTCATACCGGTACAATATTAAACTATTATATATTTAAGTGTTTGTTTATTTCATAATTCATCAATAATTTTTTTTTAAATATTTTAATTCTCTTAACTTTTTTTTTAAATGATATGGTATATTATATTTTATATTTTTCTTTTTATTAGAAATGTTGGCAATAAGAACATGTATGGGTACTTAAATACCCATAGAACACGTGTATTAGTACTGACGTTGGTACCCAAGCAAGTGTGGGTTCAGATACGAGTATTTTTTTAATCAAAGGTATAAGGATGAAAACTATAATATCCTGCCTATTGCTATCCCTACATCACCCCCAATATTCAAATGATTCTTTCTCTCTTGTTCACTATTAGTCAGATCATATGAGTTGGATCAAAATACCTCGAAAAATAACATTTTTAGAACATTCATTAAGAAAATTAGTAAAGAATCTCAGACTCTCCTTGTGATATAATGCTCATTCTCTATCAATAGTGTTTACAAAACTAGTTTTTTTCAATCATTTGACCACTCATGTTTATCTAAAGGACAGTTACTTGTGGCAATGTTTGTTTGGTAACCTATATCACAAGTTACATGATAAATGATGATATATTGAGAGAAAATTAGAGAGTGATCGAGAGAAAATAGTTTATTGATTATTGTGTATGTTTCAATTACGATGAGGGTGATATTTTTAGTCACACTAGTTGTAACATCCTAAACCGAGAAAACTCTTATTTTAATAGAGTCATACAAAAATACTGATTTATTCAGCCAAGGGGTCACATCTCTCTCATAAAGCCTCATTCTAATTTTTCTTTAAAAATAAAACAGCGGAAAACTAAAAAACATGTTCAACTGAAATGTCTCATATTTAATATAACGCAAATTCAAGCATAAGGAAATTAATCTAACAAATATCTGAAACACAAGAAAATTAAAGTTATCCCGTCCTAGTGTTACATATCAAAGCGACACACATAAATTCTAAAAGATAACTCTAAAATTCCTCAACAAGATTATCAAAAAAAGATCAAGAATGATCAAGTACAAACAAATTAGAATATTATCACAACAATCGGCCTCAGAAGGTTTTGACGAAACCTTCTTTGACCATAACATGAATATAGAGAATCATAAAGAAAAAGGTAGAAGGGTAAGGAACCCTCACTATCTGACTTCCTAAACACCCACATGTTAACAGTTTCCTCTACCTCGAATTTTCATAAATCGTTGAAGTTTTGGCTTTTGAGATTTCTCTATATTCCTTCCAACGCTCTTCCTAGGTTTGCCTATTTCTCCATTTTCCCACTACAAAAAACCTTCACCAGCGTCATAATGTTGCGATGTGAAAACCACGTGGCAACAAAAAAAACAGTTGTGACGTGATTTTCACGTCACTGATATTCTTTAATAATTAATAAAAGAACCCTCCTTTTTAGATGGTGGTACGTTATAATTTTTTTTTTAAAAAGTTGCTTCGTGTTAAATAATTAGGGGACCATGAGACTTATTCTAACATATAAGCCTTAACTTAAATGCACCATCAAGATTCATAGGTTTGATTCCATGTCCAGTCATAAATAACAAAAGACTTTTGAATCCATGATTCTTGTTTTGAAAATGCTAGTGTGGATGAATTATATATATGAATGATATATATGAATGAATATAGATGAATTAAAGATCATGAGCCGGATAAAAAGTGAAAAAAACCAGGGACAATTTTGGGGTATGACATCGAGATTTCAAGATTCTTTGCTATATTTCTTCTGATCATATACGTATTTTAGTCTTGAGTCTCCTTTTATTGATGAGGCATGAGATGTTTCTCTGGTTAGATCACCATCATCAAGGTCGAAAGCTATTACCACTGACTTTAATCATCATTGACGTCATCAAAACTTTAGATGGATCTTCAACTTTATACCTGCAAGCACATAAATCTATACTTTCCTCCTTTTTTATGATGAAAATGCATCTCTCAAGGAGGTTGTAATAGAAATTACGAATATATGTTTGGAGTGATTAAACTCCATCTTGATTAAGTAGAGAGTATACTCTACTTCCTCTAAAAGTATACTTTGTGAAGACAAGCTTCCTACAAGATTTTGATGAAGACAACATATCAAGCCCTCCATATCAAAAGAATGGAAAAAGAAGATTATATCAACTATGCTCAAGATTTTCATGGATCTAGTAAAGGTATATGGAATTCTTGACAATATACTCCTAGTGCTCAAAAGTTTTTATCATGCATTATATGATCATTGTAAAACTTTTTCTATCATTATTTTTTTGTTTTAAAATGATGTTTAAAACATTGCATATTCAAAAGCTTTTTAACTTAGAAAGTTTTCAAAAAATTTCCTGGACCAATCGATTGATCCTATATTACAATCAATTGATCAAACTTTCTGTTTTAGCATTTTTCGTTTCCAAAGCTGGACCAATCGATTGGTGTTGTATGTCAATCGATTGATCTTAGTGTATTTTTCAGTTTTTGGTTTGTGTCAATCGATTGGTCATGAGAGTCAATCGATTGATGCTGGGAAATTTTTGAAAAATCTGAATTTTGTTTCACCACTCCTTGCACCAATTCATCATAACTCTTCATGGCAAAACCTTACATCTTTTCATCAACAATCCTCAGATTTCTCTTTTAACCATTTCCATGTTATGATTAAAGGGATGCATTCATACTATAAATACTCTTTATATTTTCATTTCAAAATTGACCTCTTTCAAATCAATTTACAAAATCTCTTTGCATTCATCTTCATCTATATTTTCATATTCGGATACTTTTGAAATAAGTTTCCATATCATTTTCTTCAAAAGTATTCTTGAGCACTTACAGATTATTTTGTCTTGAACCTTCATATTGAAAGAGAAGAAGATTCTAATCAATTGATTAAAATCTTGTCCAATACAAATATTCATATTCATTCAAAATTACTTTATAAAATCCTAAGTACCAAGGATTGTTTGGTTTTAGGTGTGTTGCTTATTATCCTGGATTGTTGGATATAAGTGTCAAGAAAAGGAAGGATTATTTTCTTTTCTTGTGAGTTAAGTTTTCAAGAGGATTGTTCTTGATCACTTAGTTAGAGGCTTGCTTTAGGAGATATAAAAATAATAAAATCTCTTACACATTGTAAGGGGACAGGAGTACTCTCAAGTTGTAAGGGGAACCAGTATAATTCCTGGTGTTCTTTACTTTCCGCTATTTACCGCTTTCATCATCTTATCAATCCAGAAAAGAAAAGAACCTTTATCCACCAGATCAGAATAAATTTTCTAAAGTCCTAATTCACCCCCCCCCCCCCCCCCCTCTTAGTATCATTCCTAACTTACATTTGGCATCAGAGCAGGTTTTGGTAACTTGCTCCACAGATCCAGATGATGGCTTCCGCAAGCGCAAACCCGATGTTTAAAGATGGAGGTAGTAGCAAAAAACCACCTCTATTTTCTAGAGAATATTTCGACTTCTAGAAAATCTGCATGAAAGCACATTTAGAAGCACAAGGAGATGATATCTGGGAAATCGTAGAAAATGGTCCGCATAATCCGACAAGTGTGGTCAATGGTGTTGGCACCCCAAAGATCAAAAGCTCTTATGATGAGGATGATAACAAGAGAATACTTAATGAGAAGAAGGCCATCAATATCCTTCAAAGCTCTTATGCTTTCCAAGTATACAGTCTTCGCACATGTCAATTTCTATTGAATGAAGACCAGATAGTTTTCCATTTAAGTGCATGACCTTCATCCCTTTCTCACTCATATGGCCTAGTCTTTGGTGTCATATATTAGGAATTTCATTTGTTGCAACTGCAATCAAATGACATGCTCCAACTGTCTTGTAAAGAGT
The DNA here is from genome assembly GCF_024323335.1 of Lathyrus oleraceus. Classification (NCBI taxonomy): domain Eukaryota; kingdom Viridiplantae; phylum Streptophyta; class Magnoliopsida; order Fabales; family Fabaceae; genus Lathyrus; species Lathyrus oleraceus. The sequence continues at coordinate 472,838,347 of NC_066581.1, read as the reverse complement.
ACCACTATTTTTACCATGAACAACTGTCATTGCACCTTTTGAAATCTTCCAATGATCTCCATGGAAGATTGTTGTGTAGCCATCACTGGCCAACTGGCCTACTGAGATTAAGTTCTTCGTCAAGTCAGGAAAGTGTTTGACATTCTTCAGCTCCCAAACCGACCCGTTCCACTTGATCTTCACCACACCTTTTCCCATAATCTCACAAGATTGTTCATTACCAAGGTAAACTTTACCGAGGTTCCCCGAGCATAATTTTTGAAGAACTGTTTATGTGAAGTTGCGTGAAAGGATGATCTAGAGTCTAATACCCATGACTCTTCCTTGCTCTCCAAAGAACATAACAACGCATCACCTCCTCCTGAGGTTGAAGCAATGTTTGCCTCATCTTCTGCCTCCTGACTTTTCGATGCACTCCTGCATTGATTTTTGTAGTGTCTGGTCTTCCCGCAATTCCAAGACTCGATAGTCTTCGAGATGTTAGAACTATGATGATTTCTGGACTTTGATCGTCTCACCTTTGATTTTTTGCATTCGCTTCCTCTGGTTGAACTTCTACATCTCGACTATGTAGTAATGCTGAAGAGGTTGATGATTCACCCAACTTTCTCTGTCGGATCTCTTCACTGAGAACCTAATCACGAACATCATCAAATTTCAACTTGTTGCTTCACGATGAACTACTTACGAATGTGATTGTAGCATTCCAAATTTCTGGTAGGGAAGACAAGAGTATCAAAGCCCGTAGTTCTTCATCAAAGTCGATTCCAACAGAACTCAATTGGGTTGTAGTGGGGTTGAGTTCGTTCAGATGTTGTGCCGTTGACGCACCTTCTGTCATCCCTAAGTTGGACAACCGCCTCATCAAATGAACTTTGTTTGAGGCCGACGACTTTTCGTACATGCGGGAAAGAGCCTTCATAAGATCACCCGTAGTCTTTTCTTTTGCAATGTTGAAAGAAACATTACGGGATAACGTCAATCGAATGACTCCAAGAGTTTTTCTATCGAGAAGGGTCCATGCACTGTCCTCCATTGTCGTTGGTTTCGTGCTCGTGAGAGGTTCATGCATACCTTTCTGATACAAATAATCCTTTATTTCCATCTTCTAAAAGCTGAAGTTCGCACCATCGAACTTCGCAATTTTCACCTTTCCTTTGTTTGTTGCCATCGCTCCCACTCGAGTCTGACTCCTCTGGATCGCTTCTGAAATGGAAAGAACCAACCAGCTCTGATACCAGTTGTTAGGAAACTACACAATATTTTCTCATAGTCAGATTCGTGGAATATCGATATCAATGCGGAATAATCACACACATAAATTGATACGGGCTGATGCAGACATTTTATTTACTGAAAAGATAAAATACACATTGTATTTAAGAATTTCTCTCACTCAGAGTCTTTCCCACTGATGTATTTCTCTAGTTATTAAAAATATTCTCAATGTTGGAATTAATATTGTTTTGGCTTTGATATCTTATATAGCTAAAGCATTGGATGCATCATTTGTAACCCATTCATTACGGTTCCTATAAAGTAGAAACATCTTCCCATTACTTCTAAATAATAAGAAAATAATGACCATCCAAATAATAAAAAAAACAATGACTTTTTCAATACGGTAAACAGTTATCGAATGTATCATGTTATTAAATTTGATATTTTGTTGTCATTTGATCTTAACTTTTATATATATGTATATATATATAACTAATTTAATGATAAGATAAAAAATATATAAATTTACAATTATACATTGAAATATATATAATTATGGAGACTTCGCGAGACAGTCTTTTTTTCATAGTACTTTTCTACTTTGTTTCTCATTCCTATCATCTAGAATAAATTTCTCATCTTTCAAACCTCGAACAAATAATTTTTACATAGAAATTTGATTAACATATTCAAAATAACATTCCTAATCTCTCCTGTCATTAATTTTTTATTTTTATGTTTGTTTCTCTTCAAACAATTTTTATTATATTTTTAAACTTAAAGATTCATAACTCATATGTTTATGTTTGTTATTTGATCTGTATACTCATATAGACATAATAAAAATTAAGGGAAACCAAATTTAAAATTGAAAAATTATAAAATAAAATATAAAAAATAATCATAACTCACGTAATTTTTCTTTTGTTTCTTTTGTTTTTTTAATAAAAAGAATCATAACTAACATATTTGTTATTCGATGTGTAAACTCATAAAGACATAATAAATTTGATAACGTTATATAAATAAAAATTAGGGGAAACCAAATTTTAGAAAAGAGCAATTATAAAACAAAATACAAAAAATACAAAATAACATAGTTTTTAAATTATGCATTTTTTATAAAAGAATTGAGCTGATATTATACAGTTGAATCTTTTTCTATTTCTTTTTTAACAAAGAAAGGTCTTTCCTTGTGGTAAAATGCTTTTCAAAATATCTAATAGTTGTATCGTCTCTCCTTCATCACTATATATCTTTATCATTTAAATTGTGGCAATATCTTTTTTTGAATAACATTAGTATTTAAATGAATAGAAGTAATAATATAATTTAGATATGCCATATTAGCAATGTTGTATAGTCTCTTTTGAACAATGTTTATTTCTAAAATCGCTTCACCCTAGGGCAATTTAGTCCCTTTTTATGGATATCAAAATGGATACCCACTAAATTACTCCAACGGCAAAATAAAAATTTACAAAAATGAGTACGAATACGAATTCAGATATATATCAACTTAAATAAGAGGATATGAGTGTAGATATGTGCATTTGAGTATCCACTCCGTCTCATACCCGTACAATATTAAACTATTATATATTTAAGTGTTTGTTTATTTCATAATTCATCAATAATTTTTTTTTTTAATATTATAATTCTCTTAATTTTTTAAATGATATGGTATATTATATTTTATATTTTTATTTTTATTAGAAATGTTGGCAATAAGAACATGTATGGGTACTTAAATACCCATAGAACACGTGTATTAGTACTGACGTTGGTACCCAAGCAAGTGTGGGTTCAGATACGAGTATTTTTTTAATCGCAGGTATAAGGATGAAAACTATAATATCCTGCCTATTGTTATCCCTACATCACCCCTAATATTCAAATGATTATTTCTCTCTTGTTCACTATTAGTCAGATCATATGAGTTGGATCAAAATACCTCGAAAAATAACATTTTTAGAACATTCATTAAGAAAATTAGTAAATAAACTCAGACTCTCCTTGTGATATAATGCTCATTCTCTATCAATAGTGTTTACAAAACTAGTTTTTTTCAATCATTTGAGCACTCATGTTTATCTAAAGGACAGTTACTTGTGGCAATATTTGTTTGGTAACCTATATCACAAGTTACATGATAAATGATAATATATTGAGAGAAAATTAGAGAGTGATCGAGAGAAAAGAGTTTATTGATTATTGTGTATGTTTCAATTACGATGAGGGTGATATTTTTAGACACACTAGTTGTAACATCCTAAACCGAGAAAACTCTTATTTAAATAAAGTCATACAAAAATATTGATTTATTCAGCAAATGGGTCATATCTCTCTCATACAGCCTCATTCTAATTTTTCTTTAAAAATAAAACAACGGAAAACTCAAAAACATGTTCAACTGAAATGTCTCATATTTAATATAACGCAAATTCAAGCATAAGGAAATTAATCTAACAAATATCTGAAACACAAGAAAATTAAAGTTATCCCGTCCTAGTGTTACATATTAAAGCGACACACATAAATTCTAAAAGATAACTCTAAAATTCCTCAACAAGATTATCAAAAAAAGATCAAGAATGATCAAGTACAAACAAATTAGAATATTATCACAACAATCGGCCTCAGAAGGTTTTGACGAAACCTTCTTTGACCATAACATGAACATAGAGAATCAAAAAGAAAAAGGTAGGAGGGTAAGGAACCCTAACTATCCGACTTCCTAAACACCCACATGTTAACAGTTTCCTCTACCTCGAATTTTCATAAATCGTTGAAGTTTTGACTTTTGAGATTTCTCTATATTCCTTCCAACGCTCTTCCTAGGTTTGTCTATTTCTCCATTTTTCCACTACAAAAAACCTTCACCAGCGTCATAATGTTGCGATGTGAAAACCACGTGGCAACAATAAAAACAGTTGCGACGTGATTTTCACGTCACTAATATTCTTTAATAATTAAATAAAAGAACCCTCCTTTTTAGATGGTGGTACGTTATAATTTTTTTAAAAAAAAGTTGCGTCTTGTTAAATAATTAGGGGACCATGAGACTTATTCTAAGATATCAGCCTCTCAACTTAGAAGCAGGGACAATTTTGGGGTATGAAATCGAGATTTCAAGATTCTTTGCTATATTTCTTATGATCATATACGTATTTTAGTCTTGAGTCTCCTTTTATTGATGAGGCATGAGATGTTTCTCTGGTTAGATCACCATCATCAAGGTCGAAAGCTATTGCCACTGACTTTAATCATCATTGACGTCATCAAAACTTTAGATGGATCTTCAACTTTATACCTGCAAGCACATAAATCTATACTTTCCTCCTTTTTTATGATGAAAGTGCATCTCTCAAGGAGGTTGTAAAAGAAATAACGAATATATGTTTGGAGTGATTAAACTCCATCTTGATTAAGTAGAGAGTATACTCTACTTCCTCTAAAAGTATACTTTGTGAAGACAAGCTTCCTACAAGATTTTGATGAAGACAACATATCAAGCCCTCCATATCAAAAGAATGGAAAAAGAAGATTATATCAACTATGCTCAAGATTTTCATGGATCTAGTAAAGGTATATGGAATTCTTGACAATATACTCCTAGTGCTCAAAAGTTTTTATCATGCATTATATGATCATTGTAAAACTTTTTCTATCATTATTTTTTTGTTTTAAAATGATGTTTAAAACATTGCATATTCAAAAGATTTTTAACTTAGAAATTTTTCAAAGTTTTTCTTGACCAATCGATTGATCCTATATTACAATCAATTGATCAAACTTTCTGTTTTAGCATTTTTCGTTTCCAAAGCTGGACCAATCGATTGGTGTTGTATGTCAATCGATTGATCTTAGTGTATTTTTCAGTTTTTGGTTTGTGTCAATCGATTGGTCATGAGAGTCAATCGATTGATGCTGGGAAATTTTTGAAAAATCTGAATTTTGTTTCACCACTCCTTGCACCAATTCATCATAACTCTTCATGGCAAAACCTTACATCTTTTCATCAGCAATCCTCAGATTTCTCTTTTAACCACTGCCATGTTATGATTAAAGGGATGCATTCAAACTATAAATACTCTTTATATTTTCATTTCAAAATTGACCTCTTTCAAATCAATTTACAAAATCTCTTTACATTCATCTTCATCTATATTTTCATATTCGGATACTTTTGAAATAAATTTCCATATCATTTTCTTCAAAAGTATTCTTGAGCACTTAGAGATTATTTTGTCTTGAACCTTCATATTGAAAGAGAAGAAGATTCTCAAATCATTGCACTTTAATAGATCCAGAAATGATGCTCCTATATCCCATTAAAAATAATTTTCGTATTGATTAGGGGCATATAATTCTTTCTCATATGATGTCCCATGATGAATATGCTGAGGGTTTGCCATATGCACACTTCTTGACAAATATTTTCCATCATTTCAACATCAACATGGAGAATGAACTTTGTTTCTCAATGGAAAAGCCTTCCTTCATGATTAGTATCAAGCAGGTCAATAGGAAGATGGGAGTTGTCTACAATCACCGGACCCATGAGGTAAAATATCTAGACATTGATGATGAAGAAACCCAACCTGAAGTTCATAGTGATGAAGACTTTAACCCTCCTTCGGAAGCTCAACCGGATCAACCCTCCAACCAAATGATTATGGAATATCTTCAAGGGTTCCGGACGGATGTTATGACCGAGATTGGCCATTTATCTTTTAGGATGGATCGTTGGGAGCTTTCACAAGGTGGTTTTCAAGGTAGTGGGTCAAATGATGGGAATAATCAGTAATTGGATCTCTTGTGTTGTTGTTATGACTTGTTCGTCTTAAATTATGTTTTTCCGTACTTGTTTTATGTTCTGTATAACTTATTTCTATTTGTTTTTGCGTTGTAATATTTGGACATCTTTGTGTGGTAGAATGTTTATTTTTCTCCTAGATTTTCTTGTGTTCTTTTCCCTTCTTTTTGATCATGACAAAGGGGGAAAAGATGTATGCATGTTTGTTTGCTTCTATTGTTTTATGCAGGTATTCTTAAAACAACTCTCGTTCAAGATAGGGGGAGTTTTTCATTTGATTACTTTCAAGAGATAGGGGGAGTTTGAGTTCAAGCTTAAAGATTGGTTGTCATCATTAAAAAAGGGGAGAATGTGAAGACAAACTTCCTACAAGATTTTGGTGAAGACAACATATCAAGCCCTCCATATCAAAAGAATAGAAAAAGAAGATTATATCAACTATGCTCAAGATTTTCATGGATCTAGTAAAGGTATATGGAATTCTTGACAATATACTCCTAGTGCTCAGAAGTTTTTATCATACATTATATGATCATTATAAAACTTTTTCTTTCATGATTTTTTGTTTTAAAATGATGTTTAAAACATTGCATATTCAAAAGCTTTTTAACTTAGAAATTTTTCAAAGTTTTTCCTGGACCAATCGATTGATCCTATATTACAATCGATTGATCAAACTTTCTATGTTATCATTTTTCGTTTCCAAAGTTGGACCAATAGATTGGTGTTGTATGTCAATCGATTGATCTTAGTGTATTTTTTAGTTTTTGGTTTGTGTCAATCGATTGGTCATGAGAGTCAATCCATTGATGCTGGGAAATTTTTGAAAAATCTGAATTTTGTTTCACCACTCCTTACACCAATTCATCATAACTCTTGATGGAAAAACCTTACATCTTTTCATCAACAATTCTCAGATTTCTCTTTTAACCATTGCCATGTTATGATTGAAGGGATGCATTCATACTATAAATACTCTTTATATTTTCATTTCAAAATTGACCTCTATCAAATCAATTTACAAAATCTCTATGCATTCATCTTCATCTATATTTTCATATTCAGATACTTTTGAAATAAATTTTCATATCATTTTCTTCAAAAGTATTCTTGAGCACTTAAAGATTATTTTGTCTTGAACCTTCATATTGAAAGAGAAGAATATTCTAATCAATTGATTAAAATCTTGTCCAATACAAATATTCATATTCATTCAAAATTACTTTATAAAATCCTAAGTACCAAGGATTGTTTGGTTTTAGGTGTGTTGCTTATTATCCTGGATTGTTGGATATAAGTGTCAAGAAAAGGAAGGATTATTTTCTTTTCTTGTGAGTTAAATTTTCAAGAGGATTGTTCTTGATCACTTAGTTAGAGGTTTACTTTATGAGATATAACAATAATAAAATCTCTTACACATTGTAAGGGGACTGGAGTACTCTCAAGTTGTGAGGGGAACCAATATAATTCCTGGTGTTCTTTACTTTCCGCTCTTTACCGCTTTCATCATCTTATCAATCCAGAAAAGAAAAGAACCTTTATCCACCAAATTAGAATAAATTTTCTAAAGTTCTAATTCACCCCCTCTTAGGATCATTCCTAACTTACATACTTCTCCCCCATTATCAAAATAAAAAAGGTGGATAACACTATGCAATGTAAGAAATAAAATATGCGAACTTAAGCACATAGATCAACATGTATCACATGGTATCAAACATGTAGACATTTTTAGTCCATGCATGATTTGTTTAATATTCCTAATTTGATTCTTATGAAAAATAATTTTTATTTAGAAAGGGATTTTGTAAAAAAATATGTGCAAGTGGATTAGATGAATTTACAAATTCAAGTATGTATTCCCCTTTTTCAACATGGTCTCTAATACAGGGGTGCCTAACTTAAATTTGTTTAGCCCGAGAGTGAAATATCAGTTTTTGTGAGGTTTATGGCGTTGGTGTTGTCATATCTTAATGAGACAACTCCAAGATTTACACTATAGTCACTGAACTATGGTTTCATCTAAATAAGTTGAGCGCAATAGCTACCTGCATCAACTTATTCTACCTCAGTTGTGGATAGTGCAACACTTGCTTGTTTCTTGTTATTCCATGAGACAAGTGAGTTCCCAAGTAAGTGACACATGCCACTAGTACTTTTCCAGTCCAATATGCACCCAGTAAAACCGGAGTCAGAGTACCCTACCAAGTCACAATTTGTTCCCTTGGTATACCATGAGCTGATTAGTTGTGTGCCATAGAGATATCTTATGATGCATTTGGCCGTGCTGAGATATGATTCTTTTGGGGATTCTTGAAATCATGAACACGTACAGACAACAAACATTATATAAGGACGTGATACAATTAGATAGAGAAGAGAGCCTATCATACCGAGATATTTTATTTTTTCAACTGTTTTTCTTTCTTCTCCCTTTTCAAGATTGTACGAGGTTGACATTGGGGTTGTTATTATCTTTGAATTCTCCATATCAAATATTTTTAATAGTTATTTACACTACTTGGCTTGGTTGATGACATTTCCGTTCTTAGTTTGATGGATTTGAAGTTCTAGAAACCATTTGAGCTCTCCCATCATTGACATTTCAAACTCATTTTGAATAATCTCAAAAAAAAAATCCTTGCATAAGGATTCATTAGTTGCACCGAAGATAATATCGTCAAAATAAATTTAAACTAGTAAGATGTCATTTTCGATTTTCTTGATAAAAAGGGTGTTATCAACCTATTCTCGTTGAAACATGTTTTCAAGCAACAATTTGCTTAGACGATCAAACCAAAACCTGGGGGCATGGTTTAGTCCATATGGGGATTTCTTAAGCTTGAAAGAATGATTTGGAAAAGTTGGGTTGATAAAACTTGGAGGTTGATCAACATATACATCTTCTTGGATGTATCCATTTAGAAAAACACTTTTTACATCCATTTAAAATAGTTTCAAATCATGATGCATAAGAAGGCTGATAACATCCTTATGACTTATAATATAGCTAAAGTAACATCGGTTTCATCGAAGTCTATTCCCTCATGTTGATTGTATCCTTTTGCAATGAGTTTGACTTTATTTCTTAAAGAGTTAAATATACAACACCCCCTACAATGTAAGAGATGTTTGGTTTACACTCCTATAAAAGAATTTTTTTATTCCTCCCTTGTAATGTGAAGATTCCCTCTCTATGGCCTCTAGGTGTACTATTTGCTAACATGGCTTGTATATGTGTCAATTAATTTTAGTTTTTATTATTTTTTAAAATCCATGTCAGCAAATAGTAAAAAATAATTTAAAAAATTCCACGTGGATTTTTTTATTTTTTTTATAGTAAAACATTGAAAAAATTCTAGTTTTTGCTACCAATGAGATTTAAACTCGATAACTAAGCTTATTAAGTACGATTCTTAACCATTGGACTAATGTTCATTTTATTTATAATATTTACATGTTAAATCTATAATACATAGTAGCTTAATTTTTGAAATTTATTTTTACTTTCTATTCTCTCAAAATTCTAACTACCTCTACCAAAACACAATAAAAGAACATTATTATCAATTAACTAAATTCCAAATGGCATAACCGATATCTAGTTCCCTATAAGAAAAGATAATTAATATAATAAACAAAAAATTTATCAAATCATAAAATGATAAAAATTTATATTTTGATAGAAAGGAAACCAGAGATAATGCAAAAGAAAACTTTCAGTTTAGCATCTAAAGAGAGATTTAACAAAACATATATATTATGCATAACAAAAAAATGCTGGAGAAATTCCACTTTATCTTTCAATATATGAAAATTTAACATAAAAATAAAGATGCAAGCTTTAGAGTTGCAATATAGTGCATCCTTGAATATTCATACAGACAAATGTCAAAGTCATTTGATATCAATTAGCACTTAAATCATCAGTTTGATTCACTTTACTTCACGTGTAAATATGTTTGTTTGATTTTGAGCTGAAATCAATTTTGCAAACAAGTTTTTTTTCAATTACCAAGTATGAGAACTATGTGCCTATGTAGTAACTTTAATTTTGGCAAGGTCGTTAGAAAGTTGTCCGTCAATAAATGATTCCATATAAATTAATTTAATTAATTCACTTAACTATCACCAAGTACACCTTATAACTGTCAAGTTGCAATTCCATAAATTCATAAGATATTATATGTCCTCATATCAGTCTGTCATCTTGATTCATTAATAATCAAGTGATGAACATAGTTTCGAGTCAGATTCAAACCCCAAATTAACAGTTACGTGTCTTAAAAAAATAAAAAAAAATAGAGGGGCATTATGATTATGGTATCATTTGAATTTATTGAATATAGGAGTGAAAAAATAATAGACTTGGAATTTAGTCTTAGTTAATTGATATTAATGTCAAAAAATAAGCTACTATGTATTGTATATTTAACATGTAAATATTATAAACAAAATGAACATTAGTCAAGTGGTTAAGAATCTCACTTAATAAGCTTAGATATTGAGTTCAAATCCCATTGGTAGAAAAAACTAATATTTTTTTCAATATTTTACTATCCAAAATAACAAAAACAAAAAATAGTGCACCCAGGAGCTATAGAGAGGGAATCTTCACATTACAAGGGGGAATCAAAAAAATTATTTTACATGGGTGTAAACTAAATATTGCTTATATTGCAGAGGGTGTCGTATATTTAACCCTTTCTTAAAACATTGGCATCTTCACCAATTTGTTGCAAAAGTCCCCCCAAGTGCCAATCACTAGATTCGCTAAAGCTTTGACAACGAGTTCCCAAGCATTGTTTCATTCAAATTGGTTTAACTCCTCTTGCATGGAAAGAGATCAATGTTCGTCGCCTATATCTTATTTGATTCCCATTGGTTCAATTTACGAAACAAAAGAAACAAAGTTACATACCTTATTGAGGGAACATCGAGTAGTGACTTTCTTGGAGATATCTCCAATGACATTATGGATATGATGATCCTTTATCTACCTCCACTCCTTCGGAAGATCTGGATGTTTTTGCGGAGTGTCTTGGATTTGATCCTGAATTGGTTTATCCTCTGTAATTTGATTTTTGTTTGCTCTTCATCTGGTTCTTGATTTTCTTCCAAATTTGTCTTTTCCATGATACATGGACAATCAACAACATAAGTTCAGAAAACCTAAGAAAAAGAAGGCCTATTTTGCATGGGAATATAACGATATGGAATCCTCATACGATGAAGAAAAAGAAAAGGCCAATATCTGTCTTATGGAAAACTATCAAGATAATGAGGTAACCTCTCAATTCTTATATCATGATCTTTTAGGAATCTGCAAGAAACTAGCAAAAGAAACAACTAAACTAGAACAAATTAGTTTTGTATCTAATACCATTTCCTTTCTTAAACTTAGAAACGAAACCCTTGAAAAAGAGATAAAAATCCTTAGAGAAAAACAAAATAATCTAGTCCAAAGTCCTTCCACTTTAAGACAAGACGCAGAAGCCGACAAGTATGGTGAAAGTGATAAATTGAAAAATAAAATTTGCGATCTTTAAAACACTTGTCAAGTTCACCAAAGGATGATACAACTTAAATTCTCTATTAGGTAATCAAATAGCATCATACAACAAAGTTGGTATTCAATATGAACCAAATAGTAATAGTAAGAACCTAGACAACATCTGTAAAGCCAAAACCACCTCTCATTGTAAAACTCTAAAATGTAACTACTGCAATAGGGAAAACATGTTTCTATGTCTGTTTTGTTAGGAAAAGTCATGAAAGTAAAGAAGGAAACCCCCCTTCATATTTTTACAATAAACACTATGAACACAAAGCAAGAATATTGTCTAAACCTATAAATGCTTACATCTCTAAAGAAAATAAGAAAGATGTTTATGAAAATAAGGACTCTGATATGGGTACCTAAAGTTAAGACCTAACCTTTTCATTGCAGTAGTGATTTACAGTCTCAAACACTAAATGGTATCTTGATAGCATATTTTCAAAGCATATGACACGTGACAAACCCTATTCTCCATCTGCCTTCCTAAAGAATGAGGATAACAATAGGGGGAAAATTCTAGGTTTTAGTACCATTGGTAAGTCCCCAAATCCAATAATTGTGGAAGTTATATTGGTAAAAGGGCTTAAGCATAACTTACTCAACATAAGTCAAATGTGTGATGAAGGTAACACTGTAACCTTTAATTCTTCTAGTTGAAGAGTCGTAAAACCTAAATCAAATGAAACTATATTTACTAGCTTAAGAAGTGGAGAAACCTACACAATAAATTTAAATAAAATTCCTTCAAGTGATGTATGTTTCCTAAGTAACGAGGATGAATCTTGGCTTTGGCATAGGAGAATAACTCACATCCACATGAACCACTTAAACAAGTTGGTCCTCAAAGATCTTGTTGACGGTCTCTCATACTTACACTTTGAAAAGAACAAATTATGTGATGCATGTCAAAAAGGGAACAAGTGAAGGCCTCTTTTAAATCTAAAAATATAGTTTTTACTAAATGTCCCTTGCAACTACTTCACACAGACCTTTTTGGCCCATCTAGAACTATAAGCCTAGATGGAAACGTTTACGCTCTTGTAATGGACTCAAACATAACCTACTGAGCATTAGTCAATTTTGTGACAGTGGTTATGAAGTCTTGTTTAATAAGAACTTTTGTTCAATTATCAACAAGTCTGACAAATCCATTTTATTCAAAGGTAATAGGAAGGGAAATGTTTATAAAATTAATCTTTCTGAATTGACTGATCAGAAGATAGTTTACCTTATGCCAGTGAGTGATGAGAAATGGGTATGGCACAAAAGGTTAGGTCATGCTAAATGGAGATTGATCTTTAAACTTAGCAAGCTACAACTTGTTAAAGGGCTGCCAAATATTGACTATCACTCATATGCTCTTCGTGGTGCATGTCAAGTAGAAAAGATTAACAAAACTTATTTTAAATCTAAAAACACTATCTCTACCTCTAGACCCTTAAAATTACTTCACATTTATTTAGTTAGGACTGCTTAAATCAATGGGAAGAAATATAGATTAGTCATTGTTGATGACTATAACAGATGAACTTGGTTTAAATTTCTTAGATTTAAAGATGAATTATATGAGGTATTTAACATATTCTGCTCACAAGTTCAATATGAAAAGGAATCAAAGATTTTAAAAGTCAGAAGTGATTGTGGTGGTGAGTTTGAAAATGAGCATTTAAGAATTTTCGTGAAAAATATGAAATTATCCATGGGTTCTCTTCTCCTAGAACTCCTTAGAATAATGGATTTGTATAAAGAAAGAACAGGTCTTTACAAGAAATGGCTATAAACATGACCCATAAAAATCACCTTCCAAAATACTTGTGGGCAGAAGTTGTTAATACATCTTGCTATGTTCATAACATGATCTACATCAGACCAATTATGAACAAAAGATCATATGAATTATTTAAAGGGAGAAAGCCAAACATATCTTATTTTCATCAGTTTGGTTGTACATTTTATATCCTGAACAATAAAGTCTATCTAAAGAAATTTGATGCTAAAACTTAAAAGGGTATATTTTTAGGATACTTTGAACACTCTAAAGCATACATAGTGTATACCTCTAAAACCAGAATGGTTGAAGAGTCTATACATGTCAAATTTAAGGACAAAGAGCCTAACTATCATATGTTAGAGCATGTTGGAAGTTTTGCAGTTATTCGGGTTTATGAAGATCATCCAGAGGCTGGACCTTCAGAAATTAGGAGCTCAGAAGATGGAGGGTCAGAAGCTAGTCACCCAGAAGCTAACCTAACTTCTGAAGCTCACCCATAAACTACAATTTTTGAAGAAACCCAAGATGGTTCAGAAGTTTCAACTCTACCCAAAAAGTCTTTCAAGTATAAAGATTCTCATCCAAAAGAGCTAATCATTGGGAATAAAGATGATCCCTTAAGAACTAGATCATCATTCATAAATGATAACTCTATGGTAGGATTTATTTCCTAAATAGATCCAACTTCTATTGATGAAGCTTTTTCAGATGATGGGTGGATTGTTGCTACGCAAGAAGATCTGAGCCAGTTCCAGAGGAATGTTGTTTGGGATCTGGCCCTAGACAAAGTCTGAAAAGCATTATTGGAACAAAATGGGTGTTTAGAAACAAAATGAATGAGTAAGGAGAAGTGGTAAGAAATAAGTCTAGACTTGTAGCTCAAGGCTATAGTCAGCAAGAAGGTATATATTTCTCTAAAACCTTTTCACATGTTTCAAGGTTAGAGGCAATCATACTTCTTCTCTTTAATGTTATTAATCATGATATTGTTTTATATCAAATGGAGGTCAATAGTGATTTCTTAAATGGAGTCATTTATGAAGAGGTGTATCTCAAACAACCCCCTGGGTTTGAGGACTCATTCCACCTAGGTTTTGTTTTTAAACTCAAGACATCACTTTATGGACTCAAACAAGCTCCAAGAGCATGGTATGAGAGGCTTAGAAAATTCTTGTTAAAAATGGTTTTCAGAAAGGCCAGGTTGACACTACATTGTTTAGAAAGACTCTGAATAAGGAAATCTTAATTGTCCAAGTTTATATTGATGATGTAATTTTTACTTCTACTAATGCCTCGTTTTGCAAACAATTTTCCGAGACTATGCAGACTGAGTTTGAGATGAGCATGATAGGAGAATCCAAGTTCTTCATAGGAATTCAAATTAACCAAAGTAAAAGTGGAACTCATGTTCATTAGTCCAAGTACACAAAGGAGCTTATGAAGAAGTTTAATCTTGAAGATTGTAAGATTATGTTAACTGTTATGCATCCAACCTACTATCTGAACAAGGAGGAAAGTAACACCAAGGTGGATCATAAGCTATATAGAGCTATGATCGTTTCCTTACTTTACCTCACTACTTCTAGGCCTGATATATTGTTCAGTGTCTGTCTGTGTGAAAGATTTCAATCAGATCCTAGAGAGACTCACTTAACTGTTGTTAAGATAATCTTTAGGTATCTAAAAGGAACAATAAATCTAGGACTTCGTTATAAAATATCTGTAGATTATAAGCTAGTTGGATTCTATAATGCTGACTATGTTGGGGATAGAATTGAGAGAAAACCCACTAGTGGAAATTGTTAATTCATAGGTGAAAACCTAATATCCTAGGCATGTAAGAGACAATCAACTATTTCTCTATCTTCAGAAGAAGAAGAATACATCACAACTGCAAAATGTTGTACACAACTACTCTGGATGAAATATTAGCTAGAGGATTATCATATTTGTAGAAACCGTATCCCTATCTTTTGAGATGATTCTGTTGTTATTGGTCCAACAAAGAATTCAGTTCAACATTCTAGAGGCAAGCATATTGAAATAAAACATCACTTTATCAGATATTATGTTTAGAAGGGTGTAATAGATATTCAGTTCATTGATATTGATCATCAATGAGATGAAATATTTACAAAACCCTTAGCTATTAAAAGATTTGGTTTTATCAAAAAGAATATGAGCATGGTCTTTATTGAAGAATAGTATTGGATTTTGAATAGAGTATCAAAGTCTGATGTTGATCAGAAGCAATTTCAATCAGAGTTTTGGAAACTGCTTCTGATGAAAAGTGGCTTCTGAAAGACGTCAGACTCTGAGACTTTGGAGTGGATTATTTGCTTCAAATAGAATTTAAGTGGATTTTTTTTGTCTTCTTCTGACACCTATCCCATTTAATAATTTCACATATCTGATAATTATCTTGCATGTATAGTAGTTATTTGGGTCAAAACTAATGGGTAATGATGTGAAACCTCTTTGATTTCAGTGTATATTCTCATATGTCATCGCTTCATAACTTTCTATCTTATTTTTTAATTTTTTTTTACTTTTTTGTTTCTCTAAAAGATTATCTATGAGTTGTCTTAAAGCAAAGATAGTTGTCTTGCATCTTTCTGATAATAAACTTGTCTATATCTTTGGGAACTTCTACTCAAATTATTTTATTCCGTTTCTACCTTCTTTGTCTAAATATATCTTTTGTGAAAACCCTTTCCTGAGATGGCCTATAAATCTAATCTTAATATGGAAAACTAGTTGGTAGTTATCATTGAAGGACTTATTGACTTTGAAGAAATAATGGCTCGAGGTTTTGATCTTCAAAGTGTTGTCTCTCAAAATGGTTGGGATGATTTCTTTGATATGCTTTATGGTCATGCTTACCCTAATCTGATCAAAATATCATGGGTGAATGCATTTGTCCAAGAACTAAATCTAGAGTGTGTCATTCTTTTTGTTGTATCTGGTGTCCCTATCACCATCACCCCCACCTCTATTGCTAATGCAATAAACTGTGAGGATGAAGGTGTTACTCCAGATATGCTCTTTTAGAAATCTTATTTTCCTCTTCCCCCTATTTTTGATAATCTATTCGAAGTGTCTAAAGCATCTAATCTTAATTCTATGGAATCGATCTAGCATCAAATATTGATCTCAAACTTTCTACCAAATAATAAGAATCTAGACTCATTAGATATTGAGGAAAAGGATTTTCTGTTTCTTCTAAACTCATATCTGAAGATCAACCTCCCTCATGTTATGTTTGAATAACTGAAAATGACTCTCATATCCTTTCACGACGGAAAGTCATGTTTCATTCCTTATAGACGGGTTCTTTCAGAATTCTTCATTCGACAAGGAGTAGAAAAAACTATGGTTGAGGTTACTTCATAAATCTAGGGTGATACGTTTAAGATACCAGACGTTACGAAAGGTACTGACCCTTTTAAGGTAAAAATGTGGTCTCTTTGGATGGATCTTCCTCTTCTTCGCTTTAACTTTTGTTATTTTCATTTATTTGTCTTGTTGTTATGCATCTCATCCTTCTCTTTCAATGGAATTTTTTTAACTTTGCTTGTTATTTTGTTGCTTCTTCTAAAATGCATGTTAATGAAATTCTGTTAATTTTGTTTTCAAGTTTTTCTTACTGATTGATTGTTAAGCATTTATACAAATTTCATAGATATATGTAAAAGGTGTTTCATGGATAAAGTAGTTGCAGAATATCAATATTGTTTTAGGAGACATTACATGATTTGGACCTAAAGGCTATTACATTTGTTTTTCTTTAAAGTCAGATGAAATTCTCATATTTAATCATCTGTCCTTTCTTGTGACTCCAAATAAGCCTTCTAGTCCTCATCCCACTCATTCTTCTTGATATTTTTCATATCTGTTTCTGTGGTTTTTCCCTTTTTGAAGACTCCAGCAGATGTTCCTTCATCTTTTGTAGTTGTGGATCTCTGAGCCTTTTCTATTTCCTCAGATTTATGTCTTTCTTTCCTTGCCTTCTTCTTCATCAAATTGCGTATCTCCTTTGCAAAATCTCTCTTTTTAGCCTTGAATGGCTTTCTTTTGCCCATTTTTTTGCTGCTAAGAAAAACTCTTCAAGAGGAATGTGATCAGGTTGATAATATATCTTCTTTTATAGAGAAGTTTTTGGCCAAACTTTATCAATATTGAAGACTATGTTTCTTGAGTCTCGTTCTTATGCTCTGCTCTCAAAAACTAGCTTTGACCATCTTGAAAATTATGGAATAAATGCTAGCAGAGTCTTAAGAGAAAAACTAATTAATTGTTGATAGATAAAAAAGTATGAGAGTCTTGTTTTTATAACTGTTTATTGCACAAGTTCTTAAGATTTCCTATATTTGTATATCTTAGAAATCTTAAGTGTTAAGAATCTTTGTGGTTGTTGTATCAGTTATATACCTCTGTTTTTACATCAAGTATAATTGTTGTCTATTCTCCTAAACTATTTGTTTAGAGTAAAGGAAGTCTCTTGCTAGTTTACTTGAGTTGTGGAAGTCTCTTGCCTGTATGCTTGAGCAGTGGAAGCCTCTTTCTTGTGTGCTTGAGCAGAAGTCTCTTGCTATTTTGCTTGAGCATAAGTCTTTTTCTAGTGTGATTGAGCAGTTGAAGTCTCTTGCTAGTTTGCTTGAGCAAGTGTAATTGTTTAATTATAGTGAATAACTATGTGTGTTTCTTTTATTCTTGCTTCTAAATATTATTCATTCTGCTGCTAACAACTATGATATCAGATTCTGAACATGTTCAGATTATGAAGTTGGTTCTTTCAGAAGTGAAAAGTGATTATCATACACAATTGAACCCCCCCCCCCCCCTCTTATTGTGTATTTTTCTCACCTTCATATCTCCCTCGTAGGATTCTTTTAAGACGATTTCATCTTCTTCATTGGAATAGGATTCTTTCATATTTCCCCCGAGGTTGGTTTATGTATTCCTCTTCTTCGTTTGAGTATTGAAGAAACTTCTTCATCTTCTTTGTGATTCCTTGACCAATAGGGTCTTTCATTGGATGTTGAATCTTCAGAGGATCGTTCAACTACTGAGTATGTTCTTTCGAAGGATTGCACAAGAGTTGTATGATAGGAGTATGATAAGGATGATGATTATTCAATTTGGATTTCTTCATCTTTGAGTAGTTCAACTAGACCGTTCAATTTTTCTACAATTTACTTGTTTCTTAATTTTTCGGGGAATTCATGAAAGCTCTCATATATTGATTTAAGGATTGGATTAAATTTCCTATTCTTAATTCTTAGATATTTGTTAGTAATGCAGTTTACAACAAAATTTCCAATATTTCTGAATTTAGAAAAACATCCATGATTTATATTTTTATCTTCTTCGCCTCGTGTGTTCATCTTCTCTTGTTCGATACTTGGATAAGCTCCATATATCATTACAAGAGCACCTGGCATTTATTTTTCGGTATTAAACTGATGAACATAGTGAAATTTTCTATCGTAAAGAGATATTGTTATAAAGCTCTTAATTTTAAAATTTATCCCAAACTTTCTCGTTTCCTCTTTGGTCGAAAGGAACTCGGGTTTATCTACTACTTCATCATTTACTTGATGAGTAGGGATAAACAAACCATTGACTATTGTTTCCCACAATTCATGATTTATGATTTGAAGAAAAACTCTAAACCTAGCTTGCCAAATGTTAAATAACATATCATTGAAAAGTGGTGGTGTGTTTAAAAAAGATCTCTTGTTGGAAGTTATCTTTCTCCTGAGATGATTAGTACTTAAACATGAGTTAGGTTCTGATGCCAATTATTGGATTTGAGATATCAAAAGCAAGATGGGGGATGAATTATGTGGGTCAAAAAAATATGGTTTTGAAAATCTTTGAAAAATAAAATTAGAGTTTAAAAACATTTTCGAGTACTTAGCTGCGAGAATAAAAAGTAGAATATAAATTGCGAAAATTGAAAGAGTTAAATGAAAAGAAGAACGCCAAGAATTGTAGAGGTCCGGTCAAAACAAAAGGACCTACTCCTCTCCCTAAGAATTGATCTTGAGAGTTTTCAATAAATGTAGAGAGCTTTTAGAAGGAAAGACTCACAAACCCCCTTATACAAGGAAATGATGGTTGACCTTCAACAAAATAATATAATACTTAAAAATATAGCAATTTGGGCCTTCTGTTCCAAACAATAAATCAAGGTGATTAGACCTTTATTCGCAAACAAGGATCTTAGAGAGGTTAGTCTTCAAGTTCCTAAACCTTGCAGGCTTTTACACGGGCTGAGCTAACGAACCTTAAATCTTCATTTTATACGGGCTGACAAATAACTTGTCAGATTTTAGTACAGTGATAATTCAAATCTATGAAACTTTTAATATTGGCTTGAGCTTCAGTCTATCTTGGTTTTATCATGGGATGACCATGAATCTAAAATATTATATAACGGGCTGATCTCCAACCTAAACTAGGATTTGATCACACAATCCTCAAACCAAAGCTTTTAAAGAGTTTTAGCTTCTAACCCAAATAAATCCCTAAGTGGATAATATTCAACCAAGATGTATAAAAAGATTCTTGCAGTGAATTTATAATTCTATCATTCCAGAATTACAAAATAATCTCACTCACAAAAGGGCTTTTCTCACAAAGGCACTATTGCTTAAAAATATTAACAATTGCTCTTTTGACAGTTCCTAATTCATCTGGAACAACTTCAAGATATTTTTGAAAATATTTTCTTTTGTAAAAATAGTTTGAAGATATATTTTAGTGTGTGTGCGCTTTATCCATGCACTTTTACGATAAAATCCTTATGCTTTACAATTTGTTCACTCACTACTAAATTAGGAGGGTCCTTTAGCACTTAAAGACTTTGCCAGATACTTCTCTTTTGTTGACACTTGCTTGAGTAGCTTAAGATGAGGCTTTAGTTACATTACATTTGATTACCATCATCGAATCTCAATACCATTAAACCTTAATGCTTAGGTTGGCATCTTTATTTGCTTAACCGTTCATGCTTGACTTATCATAAGACTTTTAGTTATCGTCATCAAAAGTTGATGTCCTTGTTAAAAGCATATTACCTACAAAACAAGGTTCCACGGAAACATCCAATCCCAATCGAAAAAGATGGATTTGTTCTTCATAGGTGTAACTGGACACAAAGTCATTAGCATCCTTGGACACGACGGAGGAGGAAACATTTTGTTCCTGAGAAAATAGTAGAACAAAAAGAAATCACCACCACTTTTGTAATCATCAGAAAAGGATCCCTGACTTAAAAACCTACAATTATTGTAAAACCCCCATCTCAAACATGCCTTTAGAAAAATCTACTAAAGAAAATAGAGAAAAGAGAAGGAATTCATACTTGAGAATAGGTTGTGACGAAGAGATGACAAGAGAAAGCAACTCATACAAACATGTAGAAAGAGGGGGAAATGGAACAAAATGCAAAAAGATAAGTCTTTTCTAGTGGAAAACATAGAAGGCTCTCTGAATTCCCTCAGGGTTTTCAGAAAAACTCAGAATGTTTCGGACATATGCCACTAACGTTAAAGGTCTCGTAAAATAGGCCATAATTGATTACATTAAATAAAAGTAAACACAAACACAAGGTGAATGATTGACATCCCTGTAGCGGGGTATTCGTTACCTTTAGATTTATTGACTAAATCAAAAGTAAGCATACAATTCGAGTAGCCACCGCACTTCTATTTATCCAAAGGAAAGGTTCGAAAGCGAACAAAATCCGAGAAGTTTTATCAAATCAAAAACTAATAAAAATGTCAGAGATCTGGGTAAGGGGGTTGGTTATGCAATGGGAAGGTTTTAAGCACCCAAAACATCCTTAGTACTCTAAGGGAGCCCTTTTTGCAAATGGGTATTTTAGGTTGGTATTTGTGAAAAGATTTGTGCAAACAAGATTGGGGAGATGAGAAAAGAATATACATATTATTTACAATTTTGTTGTTTGAATGGATGAACCCATTGCCTACGTACCATCACAAAGGTAGGATCAAAACCTCGTAGTTCGGGGTAAAAATCTCAAAAGATTGGTGAATTGATTTGATCAAAAGCCTTAAGGTCTTTTGTTATCAAAGGGAGAAAACTCAACCTAAACCAACAATCCACCATGTGAGGAGAGCTTCAACATACTAGTGAGGGATCCACCCTATAATAAGTATGGAAGACTTATAGTCCAATCACTAAGGATAAGGTGAGGTTTACATCAACCACTATGATAACTCAAACCTATGGCTAATGTTTATGGAAAAAAGTTTTAACAAGGGTGGTCATTGGAACCACAAAAATAACTTGAAATGAGTTGTATTTACAAGTTAGGAGTATTCACAAAATGAGGTCAAAGTTGACTTAAGGTTCATTCAACATAAGTATTAATGAAAAGAGTTTGAAAAATCAAAGGCATATGGCCTAGGTTTCTAGTTTTAAAAAACAATGTCAATGTTTGCACAAAATGAGTTTGGCTTGGGTTAGAGTGGAGAGAAGAAGAGAAGGGTTAGTCCTAAACATGTAAAGATGAGAGAAGAGATAAAACCCTTGGAGTTCCTTTCTTGAGATCATAAAGATGATTCAAGATGCTCCTTTTCTTTGGACTTAGAAATTAACTCAAGCAATCAAACAAATATTCAATCAAGCTCCTAGGATATCCATTTGGCTTGTCTCTCTTAGCTTGGCTATTCATGACAATGGTCCTTCTTACTATCTCAAGATTGGAATCCCTATCACACAAGAACAACCAATCAAAAAGTTCACAATGCAATAAGAGGAATGGACAAAGAATGAGTTTAGATTAAGGGTCCTTTGAAGTCAACTTTCAAGATTTAGCATTCTAAAGGCATGAGGCCTAGTTGCTCTTCAATCAATTTAGCATTCTAAAGGCATGAGGCCTAGTTGCTCTTGAACTCCATTAAGCATAGGTGAGGTCGTAATTCTAAGTCCTTTCTCCTTTTTGCATTGGGTTCACACAAACAATCACAAAACAAACACAAAGCCACAATATATTTATTCACAATAATGAGCTCAAATGAGGAAAAGGAAAATGGCATAAACATAAAATATGATCTCAAGTGAGCAAAGGGAAAAGGAAATATCAATAAATGAGCAAGAAATTAAATTGCATTAAAGTAAATTGTAAGAATGAAATGCTTGAATTAAAGTTAGTGTTAGTAGTTAATGTTAGTGTGCCATAAGGAAATTTAGCGCTATGTTAAGCAATCGTAAGTGGACTAATGTAGTAGTCACACCTATCTGAGGCCGGTTAATAAAACTATAGGCAAATAAACACAAGTTAGAGATCATGACTAGTAAGCCAAGCTCCTACTACTTGCCATGCCAAAAGAAAAGAAGGAAAGGCCTTGTATGGATCTTAGGTTTTTTTGCTTGACCAAGAAGCAACCTATCTTGGACACAAAGCAATTCACTTGATCTTTGATCAAGTTGAATTTGATTTGGATCAAAGAAGGTTAAACCTCTCATATGTCAAGGCTAACGACAAATCATTAACTCATTGGCCAAAATCAAAAGAAGAAGATGAAGAAGAAAATTGAAATGGACAAAATGAGAATTCAAATGACATAAACAAAAGACAATGATTAAATATGAATGAAATTAACATTAACCAATGGTAAACAGAAGAGAAATGAATATTAGAAGTCAATAAAGGTCAAACATATTTTTGGCTTTTTTTGGAATTAAAATAAAGCATAAAATAAAATAAACAAAGTATGGTCAAATTTCAAATTCAATTCAAATCAACTTGAATAAGTCCAATTGAATTATCATAAGTCTAACATGGTCAAACAAGGTTTGACAAATTTTCTCAACATTTTTTGAAAACAGAAACTATTTTAAAATCAATTAAAAGAATTAAAATATAACACAAATGAATTAAAATCTCAAATCAATTAAGAAATTGATGAGAATATTTTCATAGACTTATCATCATCCATATGTGTTAAGAAAATATTTTTGGAATTTTTGAATATCAAAAAGTATTTAAAATGAATTAAAAACTATCAAAAACAAAATAATTCACAAAAAATATTAAATTGAATCACAAAAATAATTAAAAATCAGATTATGAAACTAGATTTTAAAAGAAAATTTTTGCAATTGGTCTCATATTTTTGTGATTCCAAATAAAAGAGTTATGAATTTTTGAAAATAAAAAGGAATAAAAGAAAATAAAACAGAAATTAGAAAAATATGAAAAATCAGCGCCCCTTGGATAGACTTTATTAATTGACGTGGCAACATCCAAGGGTGCTGAGGCGCGCGCGTACCATGTACATGAGTCAAGCGCGAAACACATTGGATTTAAAAAAGTCAAAAGAAGCAAAGGCTGAGATTAGAACGCGCGCATGAGATCCAATGGCCATGGAGGTTCCACGTGGGGACGGTGGTGGAAACCGCCGTCTTCTCCGGTGAGCTAACCGTTTCCGGCCACTAGTTGCAGGTTTTCAAACCTCAACCAAAAGCTGGGTTCACACAAACAATCACAAAACAAACACAAAGCCACACGTCCATTTCACTTTAAATTGAATGAAGTAAGGCTCTATTTATAGATGAAGTGCAAGCAATGAGGTGCCAAAACTGTGTGCATGAAGATTTGGGTCCTCCATGCATGGGCTTGTACAGGCGCATGTGAGACCCAAAAGCTGGTGGAAATGAATGTTGAGCTCACTCTAAAGTGAAATGGACGTGTGGTTTGAATTGCAATTGCTTGTGCATGAAGATTCCAATTGAAATGCATAATGGATCACAAATGTTCCCTTCTTCGAAAGTCACACATGGAAAATCCAAACATAAACATGTGAGTAATGGTTGGAAAGGTCTTGACATAACGAACAAAAGCTAAGTTGGACAAAAATCCATTTGGAGTTTGGAAAATTATGAAAATTGGTCATGAAGTTTAAGGTACAAAACATGCCTTTGAAAAATTTACCAAAAAGGACCAACTTTAAGCCCTTCTGTTTCAATGATTCAAGCCTAAAATGGAAACACCTACAACATCAACGTTTTAGATCTTTTCAATATGATAAATTTGGACTTAAATTTTGCATCATTTGGATTTTTGATGAGAAAGTTATGGGCACTTGAAGTTGGACTTTTTCAAGATTCAATGGCTTTGGTCCAAAGTGACCTATAATGTTTTGTATTATCACATGTGTTTCTTTTAGGATTATGAAATTTTGTCCAACATAACATTTGAAGTAGACACCTTAACCTTTCCAATTAAATTGGTCTCATCTCAAAATCATAAAAAATGAAGGATTTAGGTCCTTGGGAAGTTGACCTAAAATTGGGGTTTCAGTCAAAATGACCTATAATGTTTTGAAATGAATGATGACCTTCCAAGTTTCAAATGGATTTTTGATGAATATTAAAATTGTTAATATGGTTCTTAAAAACATTTTTTCTCTTGGGGTCATCTTCATTTGACAAACACATCAAAAGTTAGGTCTTAGTGGATCTCAAAATAGTCAGATGACTTGACTGGTCAACTTCTCAAGTCCAAACTTCAAATATTGATGAATGAATGATTGAGGATACTCACATAAGCTCATATATGCATAAAATGATTAATGAAAGAACTTACCTTGATTGAATTTTATCATAGGTTGAGGTTGCTTTATGAGCAAGGCACAATCAATGCACAGTTGAATTAGGGTTTCCTTGGGAAACAAGCCTCAAACCCTTTGGTTTATCTTGATCAAATTGGAAAATTGAGATACTTGGGAGACATATATGATGATTGAGAGCTTTGTGGACCATTGTCATGCTTGCTTTCATCTTCATCTGGCCACTTCATTGAGCATAGAAAGCCTCCTATGAGCAAGGGATCTCATGATTGCTTGAGCTTCAAAACAAAACAAGTTAGTGACATATTTTTGTGCTTTTGGTTAGTAAACAAAAATAAGAAAAACAATAATATTCAATTCAAGCATGCTTGGTGGTCTCAAACCAACTCACACAAGTCCTAACCCTAGGGTAAAGGAGCCACACATGCTATGATCCTTGAGGCAATGCAATGAGCAAATGATATGATGCCATGAGGGATCTTAAGGTCAAAATTAGGGTCTTACAGATGCCCATGTTTAAGGTCATTCTAGCCGGAGATATGAAGGTTAAAATCTTCGTCTCGACGAGGTAGAATGGGCTTAAATAATAACAAAGAGACGAATTTTGGTCCCTAAGAGACCTCATGATGCAGATGTATGCATGCATAGGTTAATACTCTATGGGGAAATATGGCCACAAAGGAAAAAAGAAATCAGAGAGAGACTGAAAGTAAATAGGAGTAATACGCTCACTAGGGAGACAGAGACTCTGGGGAGAAATAAGGGTAAAATGCGTGAGCAGGTCACGACTTGAAAACTTGCTGGGAGACACGAAAGGATTCCACGAAGATAAATCAATGGAAAGACTCGAGCTGGCGCAAAGAAACGTGTATTGGGGAATATGCCGATACAGCGAAATTATCCACAAAGGATACTTCGGATAAAAATCCGGACTCGGATGGGGAAATCAACAAAAGACTCAGCTGAGGAAGAAAAATGAGATATTACCGGTTACTGGGTAATAAACTCAAAGAGACATGTGATCAAAACACCGATATAAGGGTGAGAGAACAACACGCTCAAGGGAGAAAGAATATCTAAGACCGGTATAAGGGTGAGATATATCAATCATCCAAAACATCTGAGGAAGACCTAAAAGGTATATCTCAACTCAGGAAAATCTAACTCCACAGGGGACAAAAGTCATAATAGGGAGCAGAAGGAAGGAACACCAGGGATACCGGTTACTAGGCATATAATAGGTGACCAACCAGACGTGAATTGGGAACATATCCAAGACACTCATCATCCAAAAGGAGAGCTGACAAAGCAAACTCGATTTATAGGATGGACATTCGATTCCATAAGGAAATACGAATCTTACTCAACTAGGGAAGAAAAAAGACTTCGACTGAAGAGCGCATGAGATATATTATCTATTACCGTCAGAATATAGATAACATACTCGCATGGAAGATTATCCACAACCGGTTACTGAGTTAATAAAGGATAAATCGACCGAAAAGAAAGGACATCGGGATACCGGTTACTGGGTATAAAATGATGACCAATCCAAAGGAGAAACAATCATTACCAAACAAGGGTAAATGAAAGATGACTCGCTGGGGATACATTGACAAAGGAAATGATCCCAAAGATATATCACCGGTTACTGGGCGATATACTCAAAAATGGAGGAATATCAATACCGAATATTGGATAAAGATAACCAACAAAGAGGGGATTACATCTACCGGCACTGGGTAGAAAACCACAGAAATAGGACTTACAACTACCGATTACTGGGTAGAAGGCCACAAAGATCCACCGGGGAAAGGTGGACAATTACTGGTTACTGAGCAATTGAACAACTAAACCACAGGGAACTGCAGGGGAAATAACAAGAAAGGAGTCAATCTAGGAACAAACTAGAGAGACACAGTGAAACAGGACTCAACCCAATGAGGATATAACTCAGGGGAGTAATTCCATCCCAATGCACATTTAGGGAGGAAGCTGAAATAATAATCATCCACGAGGACATAACTCAGTGGGGAATACAAAAGGAAAGATAGACACTTTCTGCCTATAAGGGTTGACTCTACATGGAGAGATCAGACACAAACATCTGCTTGGGGAAGAATATTTCACCAACAGTAGGAGATAACAAGTAAAGATATATGGAAAAGAATGCAACATGAATATCCTAATGTTACAATTATGCATGTATATGCATAGTTTATGTATGGTTAATGCTGACAAACAGACATATCTAACACAAACAGGTCCGGGAGATCAATGGACGGATATCCGGTATAACATCTCTAAAGAGAAAAGCTAGGCCCACAGGAGAAACCCAATCTGGTGGGGAGCATCAAATACCAGGAAATGCCAATCACCGTTGGGGATCAGAGACCGCTGTTGGGGATTAGCAAAAGGTCAAAGCCAACAACTGATGGGGATCTTCCAACGATTCTTGGGAACATGCAAAGATTATTGATAAGATTTGTCACAGAAGAACTCTATTGGGGATCTTATCAGAGGATAATGAGAAATTCTATGGGGAACAACCACCAAACAGAAACACATCAATCAAGCATTCTCTTCTAACCGGGAGAAAGAACAAACTGCTCCGCTGGGGAAGGAAACAACCCCTTTTCCTCACAATCCCTCAATACTGGAAAATTTCTTCCACTCGGAGGAGGCACTAACGTCAAGCTAGGATCAGGCAACGCTAGCTGGGGAACATACAGAGTTAACACCAGGGATTTGCTGCTGAACAGACAAAAGATTCGATGTAGAGGAAACTCTACTGGGGAACTTAACACAGATAAGATCCACCATAGGAGAAACTCTACTGGGGAACTTATCAAGGGATGATATGAAACTCTGTGGGGAACAACCACCAAACAGAAATTCCAATGATCAACACACTTCCTCCTAACTGCTGGATAGATATCTCTACTAGGAGGAGAGAGAACCACCGCTCCGCTGGGGAAGAATACAACATATTCACCACCAGCTCTGTTAGGAGGAAACTTTCCAATAAGGAGGGGAAAACAAATATCAGGTTCTGATCAGGCAACTCCACTGAGGATAGACCGTAGGCGATCATACTGGGGATAACCTGTTGTGAACAAACCCTGCTGAGGATGAGTTGTAAGCAAACTTGCTGAGGAGTAACTGCGAGCCAACCTGCTGAGGATAACTACAAGTATCTCCGGAGCAACCGTCTTGGCATGTATTCTCCATCAACACGCGCCGTGCTAGGGATGAAAAGGGGGATAAACCCTTCACCAACTTCTCTAGGCAAATACTGCCGAGGAGATATCTGAAAGATAGCTATGTGGGGAACACACGCTCACTCTGCTGAGGACTTCTACTCATGCTGGGATATCCTGCTCATTCTGCTGGAGATTTCCATTTATGCTGGGGGAAGACCAACTTTCTCATGAATAGATAGCATATCAACTTTTATCAATCTATAAGGGATTTTAGGTCAATCCACTCAAGGGATTACAACCATATAATTGATAAAACATAGATGCTAGACTCAGACTCTCTGGGAGTTGAGGATAATTAAGATAGAGGTATACACATCTCTAAAAAGATCAAGGCCAACACTCCAGACTCTCTGGGGACTTGATGATGTATTATCCTTCTCTGTGCTCACTGAGGAGACGACCTGAAAGATGATGAAAGAGGATATAAACATGCCAGAATATGAACAAATGTCTTACCCTTTTGGAGATCGTACTATCCTTGGGAGAGCACTGAAGACATTCCATTTGTCCTTTCAGTCATTGTGAATGTTCACTTTCAAAAACAGTTTATGAAAACCTTATTTGTTTAAAACAATGATATTTATCAATTAAAACATGCAAACATTTGTTAAGCAGAAACAAATAAGAGTGCAAAGAATTGGATAAAGGCTCAAATTTATTTGATAGAATGGTAGTCCGCAAATGACGAGACTCCATGGATCTTTAAAAAATTTGAAATTGGTGATATATATTGGAAAAAGGGTTGCATTGAACATAATGACCATTTCTCCACCAACTTTGAATTCGATGTATTTGAAGCTTCAGTTGACGATGACTGAGCGAGAATCTTTGACAGACGACAGCTTGTAGAACAAAGTCTTGTCAGGATGCAGTTACTTGCCAAATCCCTAATTTTTGCTTAGATTGCCCCAGGGTGAGGTACTCAATCTAGCGGGATATATATATTCATTTTTTATGTCTCAAACTTTTGCCTGGATCGCCCTTTCAGGTTTTCAATCCACCGAGACGCTCATTTTGCCTAAGTCGCCCTTTCGGGTTTTCAACTTAGCGAGCTATTCTGTCTTTATTTTAGGCGAAGTATTTCTTAACTGCATCTGAATTCACAAGATGAGTGAAATCCTCCCCATCCATAGTTGTAAGTATCAAAGCACCGCCT
This sequence comes from Lathyrus oleraceus, assembly GCF_024323335.1. Lineage (NCBI taxonomy): Eukaryota > Viridiplantae > Streptophyta > Magnoliopsida > Fabales > Fabaceae > Lathyrus > Lathyrus oleraceus. The sequence continues at coordinate 472,808,951 of NC_066581.1, read as the reverse complement.
GAAAAGGCTCTCTTGACAACATATGGACCTTCATAGTTTGGAGTCTACTTGCCCTTGGAATCAGGCGCGAAAGATAAGACTTTCTTGAGCACGAGGTCACCTTCTCGGAACACACGAGGCTTGACCTTCCTATCAAAGGCTTTCTTCATCCTTTGGTAATATAACTGATCATGGCACATGGCAGTTAATCTCTTCTCTTCAATCAAATTCAGTTGGTCATAACGACTCTGAACCCATTCAGCCTCAGTCAACTTGGCTTCCATCAAGACTCTCATTGATGGGATCTCCACCTCCATGGGGAGCACAACCTCCATGCCATATACAAGGGAGAAACGGGTTGCCCCTGTCGAAGTGCGGACAGATGTACGATAGCCATGCAAGGAAAATGGCAGTATCTCATGCCAATATTTGTACATAACAACCATCTTCTGAATAATCTTCTTGATGTTCTTGTTAGCAGCTTCAACAGCCACATTCATCTTGGGTCTATAGGGAGAAGAATTATGATGTACAATCTTGAACTCGCTACACAACTCCTTCATCATCTTGTTGTTCAAGTTAGATCCATTATCAGTAATGATCTTATCTGGCACACCATAACGGCATATAAGTTGATTCTTGATGAACTTCACAACCACCTGCCTGGTCACATTCGCATATGATGCCGCTTCAACCCACTTGGTGAAGTAATCAATTGCTACGAGAATAAAACGGTGATCGTTCGACGCCTTTCGCTCTATCATGCCAATCATGTCAATTCCCCACATAGAGAAAGGCCATGGTGAGGAAATAACATTCAAAAGTGTCGGGGGAATATGAATCATATCCACATAGATCTAACACTTATGGCATTTCTTCACAAACTTGCAACAGTCAAACTCCATTGTCAACCAATAGTAGCCTGCTCTCAACATCTTCTTTGCCATGGCATGTCCATTGGAATGAGTACTAAATGAACCCTCATGGATTTCAGTCATCAACAGGTCTGTTTCGTGTCTATCCACGCATCTGAGCAGAACCATGTCAAAATTCCTCTTATAAAGCTCATCACCATTGAGGTAGAAACTGCCAGATAATCTCCTTAAAGTCTTCTTATCATTAACAGATGCCCCAGGCGGGTAAATCTGACTTTGGAGAAAGCACTTGATATCGTAGTACCACGGCTTATCATCTTTCACTTCTTCAACTACAAATACATGAGCTGGTCTATCCAAACGCATCACCGTGATATTGGGGACTTCATTCCAGTATTTCACCATAATCATTGAAGCAAGCGTAGCAAGAGCATCTGCCATCCGATTCTCATCTCGAGGAATATGATGGAGATCAACCTCGGTAAAGAAAGTTGAAATCCTCCTCGCATAATCTCTATATGGGATGAGGCCAGGCTGATTCGTTTCCCATTCACCCTTAATCTGATTAAAAACAAGGGCCGAATCACCATAAACATCAAGATGTTTGATCCTAAGATCAATACACTATTCTAAACCCATAATACAGGCCTCATACTCTGCCATATTGTTCGTGCATTTGAAAGTTAGCCTTGTTGTAAAAGGAAAATGTGTGCCCTAAGGAGTAATAATCACTTCCCCAATACCATTTCCATATTGATTAACAACGCCATTGAACACCATACTCCATCGGGAACCAAGCTCTGGCCCTTCATCGAGTGTAGGCTCATCACAATCTTTCATCTTCAAATACAGAATTTCCTCATCTGAGAAGTCATACTGAACAGACTGATAATCCTCAATTGGTTGATGTGCCAAGTGGTCAGCCATGATACTACCTTTAATAGCTTTCTGAGTTCGATACTCAATATCATACTCAGACAACAGCATCTGCCAATGGGCAATCCTCCAAATTAAAGCAGGCTTCTCAAAGATATACTTGATCAGATCCAATTTGGATATCAACCAAGTCGTATGATTCAACATATACTGGCGTAAACGCTTAGCGGCCCAAGCCAAAGCACAACATGTCTTCTCAAGCATTGAGTATCGAGACTCACAATCAGTGAACTTCTTACTCAAGTAATATATGGCATACTCTTTCTTCCCTGATTCATCTTGCTGACCAAAGACACAATCCATGGAGTCATCAAGCACGGTTAAGTACATAATCAATGGTCTCCCTTCAACAGGCGGAGACAGAATCGGAAGCTCAGACAGATACTCTTTGATACTGTCAAAGGCCTTCTGGCAACCCTCGATCCAATCACGACGCTGATCTTTCTAGAGGAGCTTGAATATAGCCACACATGTGGCGGTCATGTGGGATATAAATCTCGAAATGTAATTCAATTGACCAAGAAAACCTCGGATTTGCTTCTCAGTTTTGGGTGCAGGCATTTCTTGTATTGCTTTGACCTTGGCAGGATCAACTTCAATACCTCTTTCACTGAAAATAAAGCCCAGTAACTTGCCGAAACGGACTCGAAATGCACACTTGTTCGGATTCAGGCGGAGTTTGTACTTCCTCAAACGCTGAAAAAGCTTCAACAAGTGTTCTACATGTTCAACTTTCGTTTTCGACTTCGCAATCATATCATCAACATATACCTCGATCTCCTTGTGCATCATATCATGAAAGAAGGTAGTCATAACTCATTGATACGTGACTCCGACGTTCTTCAAACCGAAGGGCATCACTCGATAACAGAATGTTCCCTAAGGTGTGATGAATGTTGTCTTCTCCATATCCTCGGGTGCCATTTTAATCTGGTTATAACCGGAAAATCCGTCCATAAATGAGAAGACATTGAATTTAGCTGTATTATCTACCAACATATCAATGTGTGGTAGAGGAAAATCATCTTTCGGACTAGCTTTATTCAAGTCTCAATAGTCCACACACATTCAGACTTTTCCATCTTTCTTAGGCACATGCACAATATTGGCCACCCATTGAGGATATGTAGAAGTCACCAGAAACCCCGCATCAATTTGCTTATGAACTTCTTCTTTAATCTTCACGGCCATATCAGGATGAGTTCTTCTGAGCTTCTGCATCACAGGCACACACTCAGGCTTCAAAGGCAGGAAATGTTGCACGATATCAGTATCCAGACCAGGCATGTCTTCATACGACCAGGCAAAGACGTCGACATATTCTTGTAGCAACTCAATCAACCCCTTCTTCACAGACTCTTCTAGGAGTGCCCCAATCTTCACCTCACGAACACAATCTTCAGACCCCAAGTTGACTGTTTCCAGATTCTCAAGATGTGGATGAATGGTTTTCTCCTTGTGCTCAAGCAGACGGGTAATCTTATCAGGAATCTCTTCAACATCATCTTTTTCGGCCTCAAATACAGGGAACTCAAAGTTGGGAGATGGTGTTGGATCATTATGTTCAATGGGTTTGATCAACCTACATAATGATTTTGGATATAAAAGAGATTTCAGAATTCAAACAAGGCAAATCATTATGCAGATAAAAAGATTGATTTTATTCTTTTTTTTTAGGGTTTTTTGGTAATCACCAATTTCATGCAAAAAGCAAAAAGTGAAAATAATTTGGAAAAACAAACATTTAACATGTAATTTTTGAATGAATATCATTGTATTAACGTGCCAACAATGTCATCACTTCTCCTTTTGGCATGGGAGAAAGGTTTTAAAACAAAATGAACATATTACGTGGTCTTGTGGACAACTGTTGGAACATCAACCACAACCCAATTATTGCAGATTCCTTCAGGGATGACAAAGTTGCCAGAATCTTCCTCTTCATCATCTTCCACTATGGCAGCAGCCTCTTGATCTTCAACAGTGTGGATGAAACCTCCACTATGGAACATCCCACGCTCGTTGGAAATGCCTGAAGAAAACCCTATGCCATCCCGGGATTTATTATCTTCCAGCTTAATCATTTGTCCTAAATCATCAGTTGCACCATGCTCAATGGCCAACTTCGCATCATTGTAGGAAGCAAATGAAGAAGGTCCTTTCCTTGAAGGCTCAACAATAGATAAGGCTTGGAACGGAGTCCCAACCTCATCCTCAGCATCTATATAGGAAAAGGAAGACAAATGGCTAACCAAGAGAGCCTTCTCTCCCCCTATCACCACCAACTTCTTATTCTTGACGAATTTTAACTTCTGGTGTATGGTGGATGCCACGACGCCTGCCTCGTGAATCCATGGTCTTCCAAACAAACATCTATATGATGGGTGTATATCCATGACCTGGAAAGTGATCTGGAAATCACTAGGTCCAATCTTGATCGGGAGTTCAACTTCGCCAATCATAGTTTTCCGCGATCTATCAAAAGCTTTCACTACCACTCCACTCTGCCTCATGGGAGGCCCCTGATAAGATAGCTTGGCCATAGTAGATTTTGGCAACACATTAAGCGATGATCCTGTGTCTACCAACACATTAGACAAGGCATCATCCTTGCAATTCATTGAAATGTGTAGAGCCAAATTGTGGTCGTTTCCCTTCTCGGGAAGATCAGCATCGCAAAAGCTCAAATTGTTACAAGCAGTTATGTTTGCAACAATGCTATCAAACTGTTTGATGGTGACATCGTGATCCACGTATGCCACGTCCAACACCCTCTACAAAGCTTCACGGTGTGGCTCAGAATTCATCAGCAAAGATAATATAGATATCTTTGATGGAGTTTGAAGCAGCTGATCAACAACATTATACTCGCTCCTCTTGATGAGCCTCAACATCTCATCACAGTCCTCTTTTAAAATGCCATGCTGGCCAACAGGGACATGAGCTTTAACAACAGCAGGGTCAACACCCTTCACAACAAGTGTCGGATTCGAAGAAGTTCCCACAGGACCGGCGGGATTAACAACAATAGTTCTTCTCATGTCATCTTGGGGTTTCGGAGGCGCCAAGAAAACACGACCACTGCGGGTCACACCACTGACATCTGATATACTCACAACAGAAGTGGAGGGAAATGGCACCTCTTTCCCATCTTCTAATGCGACTGCGTTATATCTGTAGGGAACAACTTTATCTGAAGAGTACGGGACAGGGCCCGCTGGCTTGATTACAAGAGTGGGAGAAACCTTCTTCTTGCTGCAATCATATTTGACGACAACAAGTTCTGGTATTCTGAATACAGGCGAAATTACATCAACTTCATCCTCATTACGATTCTGCAGTATCTCGATCATACCCTGATCCAGCATCTCTTGGATGTCCTTCCTAACTTGGCAACAAACTCTCTCGTTGATAGTGCACGCCTGACACCTGTCATGGTCATGCTCGTAGTGACTGTATCCACACAACAGTTTGTGCATCTCGACCAAAGATTGTCTGATATGACTGACATACAGGACTTTATATTTGCCAGGGCAACCCTGGACCATATTAACAGCAGCTTTCACATGCTCGGGCAATGGGTTCTTCTTGACATTAGGACCTACGTCCTCTAAAAACAAAATCCCACTTCTAACAAGGTCTTGAACCTTGGTCTTCAGAGGATAGCAGTTCTCCACATCATGTCCGTGAGCACCGGAATGATATACACAATGTAATTCAGGCTTGTACCACCACTGAGGGTTGGCCGGTACAGCGGGAGGATCACGTGGAGTAATCAGCTTTCTATCTATCAACGAAGGATAGAGCTCAGCATAGGTCATTGGAATTGGATCAAAAGTGACCCTCTTCCTATCGTAGCTGGTGCTGGTATTGTTGTTGTTTCGAGGCTGGTAGGCCTGCTGTTGTGGATATTGTTGATGTTGTTGTTGTTGATGTTGATAATGTTGAGCTTCCCTGAAAGCAGGTGCTATATGAGCCACCTGGTGCTTGTTAAAGGCAGGGCGAACAGTCTTCCTCTTCACAGAGGGTCTTCGTTTGATATGGGAAGACACAGCATGTCCCTCTCCCTCTTTCTTCTTCGCAAAGCCTCCATAATGCTTTGCAGAAAATCCTTTATCTCTGGATAGACCTCCTTCACGGACTCCTTCCTCCAGCCTCATCCCCATATTCACCATTTCGGTGAAGTCCGAGGGAGCACTAGCAATCATTCGCTCGTAGTAGAAAGAGCTTAAAGTCTTTAAGAAGATCTTCGTTATTTCTTTCTCTTCGAGTGGTGGCATAATCTGTGCGGCCAATTCACGCTACCTCTGGGCGTACTCCTTGAAAGTCTCCTTCTCTTTCTGGGACATCGCCCTCATCTGGTCCCTATCAGGAGCCATATCAACATTATACTTGTATTACTTGACGAAAGCTTCTCCAAGATCATTGAAGGAGCGGATGTTCGCGCTGTCCAGACCCATGTACCATCTGAGAGCGGCACCGGACAGTCTGTCATGGAAATAGTGGATAAGGAGTTGATCGTTCTCTGTCTGAGCTGACATCTTGCGGGCGTACATCACAAGATGGCTGAGAGGGCAAGTGTTTCCCTTCTACTTCTCAAAGTCAGGTACTTTGAACTTTATAGGGATCTTGACGTTGGGCACAAGGCACAACTCAGCAGCAGATTTACCAAAGAGGTCTTTCCCTCTTAGAGTCTTTAGTTCCTTGCGCAGCTCAAGGAATTGGTCATTCATGGCGTCCATCTTCTCATAAACATCTGGGGCCTCAGATGGCTCAGAGTGATAGATGGTGTCTTCGACTCTAGGTAAAGTGTGCACAACAGCAGGTGGCACAGCAAGGACCAGGCTAGATGCCGGCAGAGAAGCGAAGGTTGGAGTAAGACCTTCAGGCACGAAGTTTGCGGGCATCCCCCACGGGAACTCGGCTGGCATAGGCGGCGCGAAGTGAGCGGTGGCGGCAGGCATAGTAGAGGAGGCTACCTCTGAAATGACCTTCCTCTGGGGAGGAGTTGCAGGTGTTGGAGAAGACTGGCTCTGAGCAGCCAGCACTGACTCCATCATGGCAGTCAGCCTAGCTACCTCCTCTTTCAGCTCTCTGTTCTCTTGTTCAAGGTGATCCATCAGCTTTAGAAGATTTTCTCTGGTGTTATACCGGTGCGTCAGCTTGTCTTCAAAATAAATGAAGAGCAAAGAGTTAGACCACTGATCAGAGTCAAATAAAACCTGCTTATGCATATGATGCATGCAATGCTTGTGCATATGATTTATTTTTAATCAAAGGAACTCAGTAGAGATCTATTTGCAAATATTGGAAAATATTACTCTTTTAAGACATATATGGAAATACTCATAGCAATAATATTTGAAAAAAATTTACACCAATGAAGAAGTACAATTTTGGTAACCAAATGAAATACAAGAGAGAAGGAAAATTAACATCCTATGGAACCCTAGAAACAATCGTCCAAAGCTCTCGAGACCGGAAGATAAGCTGCACGAAGCCTCTTCACCTCTCTCTTATTGGCTGCCTCCATATCTGTCTTCTCCTTGGCGAGTCGATCATACTTCCTCTTCCAAAACTTGGAAGACTGAGGAAGAAGAGAAGTAACCACATCATCAGGCTCATCGATAACCTGCTGCTCCATAAATTCTATCACATCATCCTTATCTCTAAGCTGCTGAAGTAGTTCCTCTCGCTCACAGACCCAAGCACACGAACGGTCTTCATCTCTCAACTCCTCTACTCCTTGGTTAGGGAGGGTTAAAGGCCTAACCATAACCATAGGGGTAGGTCTCGGATAATCATAGGGAATGCGGTACTCAGAAGCTCTCTTCCTCACCCAAGAGGTGTAGGGTTTCAAAGCGATACAATTCTTTGGACCAAACTCTTTCTTTCCCTTCCTATGAATCTTGCGCCAAGCGCGGACCATTCTGCCCTTCAAGTTCTGGGGATCTTTACCCTCTTGAAAGAACACACCTTCCAACAGAATGTTGTTAGGTTTATCCTTTAAGGGGAACTCAAGCTGACGGCGAGCTAAGACAGGGTTGTAGTTAATTCCACCATACGTACCAAGAAGAGGCACATTGGAGAATTCACCACAAGAGTCAATAATATGGACACCATCATACACACGGTTGTACCAAGAGATATCATCATTAGTGAGATACATAAGTCTCGTAGACCACCGTAGACATCCTTTGTTCTCCTTGAAGGCGAGCGTCTGAGGCAAGTGCGAAATAAACCACTTGTACAGCAGAGGAAAACAGCACACAATGGTACCACCACCCTTTGCATTCCTCATATGCAAAGAGAAATAAGTGTCACCCAACAGAGTAGGAACGAGATTAAGAGTAGAGAAAATCCTAATAGCGTTCACATTCACAAAATTGTCGATGTTGGGAAATAACACTAGCCCATAGATGAGAAGTACGAATATGGCCTCAAAGGCGTCCTCACTCATGGCCTTCCCAAACAGAGTAGCTTGGGTGATAAGGAAATCAGATGGGAGACCTTGAATTCCACCTTTGGTAGTCATATGAGCATCAATATCAGATACATCTATGTGCAACAAATCAACAATCTCTTGAGAAGAAGGAATCCTCTCGAAGCCACTGAACGGAAACTGATCCAAGATAGGTATACCCACAAGATAAGCATACTCCTCAAGCGTAGGCAAAAGCTGGAAATCCGAAAAAGTAAAGCAATGGTACAAGGGATCATAGAACTACACCAACACACTCATCAAACCTTCATCCACCTGAGTAGAAAGAATAGACAGAAGCTTCCCATGGCGACCTTTGAACTCCAAGGGATCTAATACATAGGATGTCAAACTCCTTAACTCTTTCAAGTCGGGTTGTCTGAAACTGTACTTCTTCGTATTCCTTCTTTGCTTATCCATGTCTGAAAATTTGCAAATAGACCTCTTAAGTTCCTTGAAATTTTTCTCATTGTTGATGATATGGATGCAAATGAATGCATGGATGCATGGATGCAATAATCACACTCAAGGATCAAGCAAGTCACGCCACACAGAGGTCACGGGATGGATCAAGTCATCCTCAATATCAATCATCCATTTTGGTGGATTATGGTTTACACATTATCAACACCCAAGTTCCATTGATATTGAGGATATACGAGAACGGATCAACCGCGAATCAAGGGTTTGTTGCAAGTCACGAGCATGGAGTCTCGGTTAAGAACCACCCAATAGGAGTGTACTATGGTTAAACCTGACAATCATGTTCTAAAAGAGGTCTCCATATTCATTATCTCATCTTTCGGATATTATCGGATAAACGACTACTCGTATTCCAAAAATATTCTCAAGAGAGACTCTTATGAGTGTAGTATCGCGTAACAATCGTATCAAATCTTACATTTGAACGATCTTCGCACTACGTCCTAAAATAGGCTAAGATGGGCTAAGTAATCTAAGGTCCTTGGCTTCTAAGGTATATATTGGAAAGAGTAAAGCCTAACCACGACTACTCGTGTGACATTATTGATCCCAACAAAACCTCCACCAAGTGAATGGGCTTGCAAGTCAACTTGCTAAGGAATAACTCCACACAAGTCAACAAGACTATGTCATTCTCCTATCATAAGTGAACTCGAGTTCGGGTATAGAACTCATCTCACAAGGGACTACCAAGCACACAAGCAATTGATATATATCAAGCAATTCATACATTACAAATAATACAGTCATCCCAAATTTGCATAAAAAAATATGTCACAAATAAATATAAACATACAATACAACAAAGCAAAAAGTAGGCTAAACCCATTAGGAAGAGAATTTCCCCAGCAGAGTCGCCACTTTTCTGTAGCGGGGTATTCATTACCTTTAGATTTATTGACTAAATCAAAAGTAAGCATACAATTCGAATCGCCGCCGCACTTCTATTTATCCAAAGGAAAGGTTAGAAAGCGAACAAAAAGCGAGAAGTTTTATCAAATCAAAAACTAATAAAAATGTCATAGATCTGGGTAAGGGGGTTGGTTATGCAATGGGAAGGTTTTAAGCACCCAAAACATCCTTAGTACTCTAAGGGAGCCCTTTTTGCAAATGTGTATTGTAGGTTGGTATTTGTGAAAAGATTTGTGCAAACAAGATTGGGGAGATGAGAAAAGAATATACATATTATTTACAATTTTGTTGTTTGAATGGATGAACTCATTGCCTACGTACCATCACAAAGGTAGGATCAAAACCTCGTAGTTCGGGGTAAAAATCTCAAAAGATTGGTGAATTGATTTAATCAAAAGCCTTAAGGTCTTTTGTTATCAAAGGGAGAAAAGTCAACCTAAACCAACAATCCACCATGTGAGGAGAGCTTCAACATACTAGTGAGGGATCCACCCTATAATAAGTATGGAAGACTTATAGTCCAATCACTAAGGATAAGGTGAGGTTTACATCAACCACTATGATAACTCAAACCTATGGCTAATGTTTATGGAAAAAAGTTTTAACAAGGGTGGTCATTGGAACCACAAAAACAACTTGAAATGAGTTGTATTTACAAGTTAGGAGTATTCACAAAATGAGGTCAAAGTTTACTTAAGGTTCATTCAACATAAGTATTAATGAAAAGAGTTTGAAAAATCAAAGGCATATGGCCTAGGTTTCTAGTTTTAAAAAAAACAATGTCAATATTTGCACAAAATGAGTTTGGCTTGGGTTAGAGTGGAGAGAAGAAGAGAAGGGTTAGTCCTAAAAATGCAAAGATGAGAGAAGAGATAAAACCCTTGGAGTTCCTTTCTTGAGATCATAAAGATGATTCAAGATGCTCATTTTCTTTGGACTTAGCAATTAACTCAAGCAATCAAACAAATATTCAATCAAGATCCTAGGATCTCCATTTGGCTTGTCTCTCTTAGCTTGGATATTCATGACAATGGTCCTTCTTACTATCTCAAGATTGGAATCCCTATCACACAAGAACAACCAATCAAAAAGTTCACAATGCAATAAGAGGAATGGACAAAGAATGAGTTTAGATTAGGGGTCCTTTGAAGTCAACTTTCAAGATTTAGCATTCTAAAGGCATGAGGCCTAGTTTCTCTTCAATCAATTTAGCATTCTAAAGGCATGAGGCCTAGTTGCTCTTGAACTCCATTAAGCATAGGTGAGGTCGTAATTCTAAGTCCTTTCTCCTTTTTGCATTGGGTTCACACAAACAATCACAAAACAAACAAAAAGTCACAATATATTTATTCACAATAATGAGCTCAAATGAGCAAAAGGAAAATGGCATAAACATAAAATATGAGCTCAAGTGAGCAAAGAGAAAAGGCAATATGAATAAATGAGCAAGAAATTAAATTGAATTAAAGTAAATTGCAAGAATGAAATGCTTGAATTAAAGTTAGTGTTAGTAGTTAATGTTAGTGTGCCATAAGGCAATTTAGCGCTATGTTAAGCAATCGTAAGTGGACTAATGTAGTAGTCACACCTATCTGAGGCCAGTCAATAAAACTATAGGCAAATAAACACAAGTTAGAGACCATGACTAGTAAGCCAAGCTCCTACAACTTGCCATGCCAAAAGAAAAGAAGGAAAGGCCTTGTATGGATCTTAGGTTTTTTTGCTTGACCAAGAAACAACCTATCTTGGACACAAAGCAATTCACTTGATCTTTGATCAAGTTGATTTTGATTTGGATCAAAGAAGGTTAAGCCTCTCATATGTCAAGGCTAACCACAAATCATTAACTCATTGGCCAAAATAAAAAGAAGAAGATGAAGAAGAAAAATGGACAAAATGAGAATTCAAATGACATAAACAAAACACAATGATCAAATGTGAATGAAATCAATATTAACCAATGGTAAACAGAAGAGAAATGAATATTAGAAGTCAATAAAGGTCAAACATATTTTTGGCATTTTTTGGAATTAAAATAAAGCATAAAATAAAATAAACAAAGTATGGTCAAACTTCAAATTCAATTCAAATCAACTTGAATAAGTCCAATTGAATCATCATAAGTCTAACATGGTCAAACAAGGTTTGAAAAATTTTCTCAACATTTTTTGAAAACAGAAACTATTTTAAAATCAATTAAAAGAATTAAAATATAACACAAATGAATTAAAATCTCAAATAAATCTCAAATCAATTAAGAAATTCATGAGAATATTTTCATAGACCTATCATCATCCATATGTGTTAAGAAAATATTTTTGGAATTTTTGAATATCAAAAAGTATTTAAAACGAATTAAAAACTATCAAAAACAAAATAATTCACAAAAAATATTAAATGGAATCACAAAAATAATTAAAAAACAGATTATGAAACTAGATTTTAAAAGAAATATTTTGCAATTAGTCTCATATTTTTGTGAATCCAAATAAAAGAGTTATGAATGTTTGAAAATAAAAAGGAATAAAAGAAAATAAAACAGAAATTAGAAAAATATGAAAAATCAGCGCCCCTTGGAAGGACTTCATTAATTGACGTGGCAACATTCAAGGGTGCTGAGGAGCGCGCGTACCATGTACATGAGTCAAGCGCGAAACACATTGGATTTAAAAAAGTCAAAAGAAGCAAAGGCTGAGATTAGAACGTGCGCATGAGATCCAATGGCCATGGAGGTTCCACGTGGGGACGGTGGTGGAAACCACCGTCTTCTCCGGTGAGCTAACTGTTTCTGACCACCAGTTGCAGGTTTTCAAACCTCAACCAAAATGCATGATCCTTATACCAAAATGAAGCTGGGGTGATGTACATCACCCCTATAACCTTGGATTATCCTCAAGATCTCTATGGAATGAGAAATCTGAGATGGAAAATCCAGGTGTTCAATCTGAAATGCATCAATTCATAAAATCAAAACCACCATTGGCTTTCCTCTCACACGAGGACTTCAGAGAACCAAATAAACACAAGCAAATCACAATATATGATGAGATATGGATCAAAACAGTTGAGTAATGAACCTTTGAAGTGCAGCATTAAACAGCACGATCTGCTCCAATTCTTGCTTGCAGTTTGATCTTGAGGTATGATATGAATGCAAGGCTAAGGAATTAGTATTGAAGATAAACTGATTTTGTTGAAATTCAAACTTGAAATGAGAAATTAAAAATGAGAATTCCTTTGGTATGGTTGGGTTTCCAATTCTGCAGAGCTTCAGGTTGATTCCAGAGTTTTAAATTGAATGAAGCAAGGCTCTATTTATAGATGAAGTGCAAGCAATGAGGTGCCAAAACCGTGTGCATGAAGCTTTGGGTCCTCCATGCATGGGCCTGTACAGGCGCATGTGAGGCCCAAAAGCTGGTGGAAATGAATGATGAGCTCACTCTGAAGTGAAATGGACGTGTGGTTTGAATTGCAATTGCTTGTGCATGAAGATTCCAATTGAAATGCATAATGGATCACAAATGTTCCCCTCTTCGAAAGTCACACATGGAAAATCCAAACATAAGCATGTGAGTAATGGTTGGAAAGTTATTGACATAAGGAACAAAAGCTATGTTGGACAAAAATCCATTTGGAGTTTGGAAAATTATGAAAACTGGTCATGAAGTTTAAGGTACAAAACATGCCTTTGAAAAATTTACCAAAAAGGACCAACTTCAAGCCCTTCTGTTTCAATGATGCAAGCCTAAAATAGAAACACCTCCAACATAAAAGTTTTATATCTTTTCAAGATGATCAATTTGGACTTAAATTTTGCATCATTTGGAGTTTTGATGAGAAAGTTATGGGCAATTGAAGTTGGACTTTTTCAAGATTCAATGGCTTTGGTCCAAAGTGACCTATAATGTTTTGTATTATCACATGTGTTTATTTTAGGGTTATGAAATTTTGTACAACATAACATTTGAATTAGACACCTTTATATTTCCAATTCAATTGGTCTCACATCAAAATCATAAAAAATAAAGGAGTTAGGTCCTTGGGAAGTTGACCTAAAATTAGGGTTTCAGTCAAAATGACCTATAATGTTTTGAAATGAATGATGACCTTCCAAGTTTCAAATGGATTTTTGATGAACATGAAAAGTTGTTCATATGGTTCTTAATAACATATTTTATCTTAGGGTCATCTTCATTTGACAAACACATCAAAAGTTAGGTCTTAGTGGATTTCAAAATAGTCAGATGACTTGACTGGTCAACTTCTCAAGTCCAAACTTCAAATCTTGATGAATGAATGATTGAGGATACTCACATAAGCTCATATATGTATAAAATTATGAATGAAATAACTTCCCTTAATTGAATTTGATCATAGGTTGAGGTTGCTTCATGAGCAAGGCACAGTCAATGCACAGTTGAATTAGGGTTCCTTGGGGAAACAAGCCTCAAACCCTTTGGTTTATCTTGATCAAATTGGAAAATTGAGATATTTAGGAGACATATATGATGATTGAGATATTTGTGGACCATTGTCATGCTTGCTTTCATCTTCATCTGGCCACTTCATTGAGCATAGAAGCCTTCTAGGAGCAAGGGATCTCATGATTGCTTGAGCTTCAAAACAAAACAAGTTAGTGACATATTTTTATGCTTTTGGTTAGTAAAAAAAAAGAAAAGAAATAATATTCAATTCAAGAATGCTTGGTGGTCTCAAACCAACTCACACAAGTTCCAACCCTAGGGTAAAGGAGCCACACATGCTATGATCCTTGAGGCAATGCAATGAGCAAATGATATGATACCATGAGAGATCTTAGGGTCAAAATTAGAGTCTTACAATCCCTGACTGACACTTCTTAGTTAGACGAGGAATATATGGAAGTTGACTCATTCGTCGAGGGTCATATTAATAGACGCCTTCAGCTAAGGGACTAACTCTTTTTATAAAGATGCCTTCAGCTAAGGGACTCGCCCCTAGCTGAGGGACTCGCCTTTTCTAATATGTAAATACCTTCATCTGGGGTACTCACCCCTAGATGAGGGACTCCTCCTGTGAGTATGGTTGCTCTTGACTATGGGGCTTACTGATATGGCGAGGAGCGTGATTTGAATGGAAATGGAGTTTAAAAAGATTGATTCCTTAGAAAATATCCCATGCTTGAGGGACTATTAATGTTATATTTGTGGAAGTCCTAAACTAGGACGCCCACGCCCGAGAATCGTATCGCCAAAGCGATGAGTCGTAAACTCGCCCAGAGGTATCCATGTGATGTAGGAAGGATTTTTAAGCCATCTGAGTTTGCCTCGTGTCCAAAAACAACATTTTAATATTTTACGCAATTTTCTATTTTAATTATTTTCTTTAATTAAAATCCCATTAGGTTCTTTTTGTATTTAAACACCTTTGGATGTGTCCGTCAAGGTTATCTTATTATAATATTCAATACTTTTTCTATATGGTGGATTCTAAAGTTTTATCTGACAGGTTTGTGGCTTGCAAACATTTACTTTCATTCTAAGTTTAGCGTTTGCTAATCTGTAGTGTTCTCGACTACGTCAGGTGGCATTATAACAAATTTTCTCCTGTTTCTTTTTATAGATTGATCAACCATGGGATATTAACCATTGACCACAGCAAACCTTGAGAGGATTACCATGACTTTTACCATGACTCTAACTACTTTGACTGAATAGATGGAGACTTGAGCAACTCAGGTGAACAACGCCAATAATAATGGAAGACATCGAAGGAACAAGGGAGGAGACCCGATTAGGGTTATGTAGGGTGGAAACAGTGAAGTTGTTATTGCTGAAAATTCGAGTTCTAAAGAAGAAGAATCCTACAAGGAAGAAGTAGTTGTTTGTAGAAATCGTCAAGATAACCATGACTATCGAGTGAAGGTTGATATTCCATTGTTCTATGAAACGATGGGGTGGAGGAGCTTCTGATTGAACGACCGCGTTGACATATTATTTGACGTCATGAGCATCCCTAAGAACAATCAAGTTAAGATGACGGCTATCAGGCTGAAGAGTATTGCGGATGTCTAGTGGGATAAACTTTTTGCTCAGAGGCAGAGGCAAAAAAAAGGGACTGTCATATCTTGGCGAAGAATGATAAAATTGATGTTGGAGCAGTTTTTACTAGAAGATTAGGAGAATATTATTTATAAGATGTACATTGAGTGTGTTCAGGGAAAGAGAACTGAAATAGAATACACAGTTGAGTTCCTTCATTTCTCTAAGTGTAGTGAACTGGGAGAATCGGAGAGCCAAAAGGTAGCTTGATACATCAATATCTTAAAGGGATCTTTATAGGAGAATATGAGTATGCAGACTGCATGGACCAGGGATGAGGCATCCAATCTAGCTTGGAAGGCATAATTGATGGAGAAATCCCCTAAAAATTCTCACATTTTAGGTATTCGCCCCTGAATAACTTTGAATCAGTAGGCGACAAGGAAAATAGTGCAACAACCAAGGATTCAAACCTTGAGAGTAATGGGAATAGCAACCCTAGTGGTGTCTAGCAGGGTAAAGCATCAGTCCAGGGGTAGAATAATCCATATGTTAAATCCACTAGAGACACATGTTATTGTTGTGATTGAAGAGGTCACATACCAAATGTTTGTCTAACAAGGAGAGTCGTTGTTGTTGCGGAAAAAAGGGAAGAGGAAGTGGAGTGAGTAGGACATGCATTTGAGAATGATGAATATGCATGGGTTGAGTTTACAAAGGAAGAATCTGATGAGAGGGTAAATTTTGTGTTGTAGAGAATTTTACTAGCATCAAATGATGAAGGGAAGTGCAAAAATTTGTTTAAAACACATTGTTCTATCAATAACAAGACGTGTAATTTGATTATGCATAGTGTAGCATGGAGAATTTGGTGTCCCAAAATTTGGTAGATTATTTGAAGTTGTACATGGAACCCCATGAGAATCCATACACCATCGGTTGGGTAAGCAAGGACTCCCCTATTCGAGTAACACTAGCCTACAATGTTCCTATTTCCATTGAAAAGCATTATAGAGAAGAGGTACTCTGTGATGTTCTTAATATGGATGTTTGTCATATTTTACTTGGTATACCTTGGCAGTTTGATAATGATATTACTTATCGAGGGTGGGATAACATGATGATGTTTATATGGGACACACATATAATTGTTATGGCTCCTGTTTTGCACTTTGATAATAATTCAGGAGGAAAGAAGTCTAGTTTCTTGGTAATGACACATAGTGAAAAGGAGACTAATGAGGATGTTAAATAAACTAAAATTTTCTGTTAAGTGGTGAATAAATGGCTAATGAGTGTTGTAAAGGAGGCAACAACAATTCTAGAACAAGTGGTAGAGATCCTAGAGGATTTCAAGGAGTTAATCGCTAGATGACCTACCAAAAGATCTTCCTCCTATGCGAGATAAATGTCGAAAAGTTTAAATTTCAATATGGGAGACGTTGTAATGATGTTTTTGCGTAAGGAGAGATTTCCGGTTGGTACTTACAGCAAGCTACTGCCACACAACTATGGTCCGTTCAAAGTGACCTGAAAGATTAATGATAATGCTTATGTGGTAGCTCTCTTGGATTTTATGAATATATCCAATACTTTCAATGTCGCAGACATCCATGAATATTAAGTAGGTGAGGCTCTTTATCAAGAAGAGAGCTCGGGGTCGAGTTCTTCAAAGGTGGAAGACACTGATGTAGGAAGGTTTTTTAAGCCATCCGAGTTTGTTTCAAGCACAAAAACAATATTTTAATATTTTACGCAATTTTCTATTTTTATTTATTAAAAGCTCATTACGGTTTCTTTTTTCTATCTTATTTCTATTTTGGTTTAAAAGCTCATTAGAATTTCTTTTTTTATTTAAACACCTTTGTGTGTGGCCATCAAGTTATCTTATCATAATAATATTCAGTATGTTTTTCTATCTGGTAGATTCTATAGTTTTATCTAACAAGTTTGTCGCTTGCAAACCTGTGCTTTTATTCTAGGTTTAGCGTTTGCTAATCTGTAGTGTTTTCAATTGCGTCACCAAGACATGTGAGTCAATAGAGAGGGAGTCTCCACTAACTTCTGAAAGATAGGTGGTCGGTCAATAACCTCCCTAGATGAGAGGGGAGCGGTTGACGTCACTAATGATGAGTCAAACCCTAAGTCCAAAGAGCCTCTATAAATATTATTTTTCCCAAGGGGGGACAGGATATCATTCTTTACATTCCAAAAGAGCATAACACTTACTAAGGTAAGAACACACGAATCAATGTAACCATACACTTGCTCTCAAGCATCATCGGTCATCAGTAGAGCCTCTCACCTCATATGAGCAGGGCTTCTAAACTACCTCAAAACACCACGGTACATGACTTCTCGCTGTCGTGGACAAGTCCTAACCACCATATCGTATTATAAACCTACTAAGATCTCTGGGTTTCGTTGTCCTTGTAGGAGGAACACACACCTGAACTTTTTGACCCATACATAAAATATTAAAAATATCTTGCTTGATAACACTCTTTTTAGAATTATATCAATACTCACGAAAAAAGAAATTGAAGGGGAGAATACAAAAAAAAAAAAAATTAAATACATCTACTAACGAGGAACTCCCTATTCACACTTCCCCTTCTCCGGAATTGTGTTACCTCGTTACAGCTCATGTTGCATGAACTTTATTTTTAAAAATCTAGTTTGTTTTCTTGTTTTTCTTTGTAAAAAAAAATCGAATATTTATAAGAAAACCATACAAAACAAACATTTGACAAGCTTGATATTATTCCATGCCTCCCTTTGGCAGCCGTCCATGGATAACTTTCAAGTTATCGTTTTATCCAATGCTTCTGCCGAATTCGATGAAAGCCAAAACCATTCTATTTGTCCCTATCTTCCATTTTAGTTTTTTATCCCTTTCCTTTCCCTTTGAATTTTATATTGTCCTTTATTACATGCATGTCTTATGCTTTCAAGCCTTCAATAATTTGTTTATAAATTCATCTACATCTCTAAACATATGTTACAATTTTCTTTAGCATTTGTATCTCTTATTACAAACCAACATAAAACTATACAGGAATATATACATAAATGGCAGATTGGGCTCCTATTATTATAGGCTTGGTCCTATTTGTAATATTTTCTCCTGGATTACTATTTCAGCTACCAGGAAAAGGAAGGGCAATTGAGTTTGTTAATTTCCAAACAAGTGCTATTTCCATTTTTGTTCATTCCCTTCTCTTCTTTGGCTTTATGGTTATCTTTCTTGTTGCTATTAAAGTTCATATTGGTAGTGGTTAAGTTATCATGTAATATATCCACATGTCTTAGTGGCGAGTTTGTTATTTTTGTATTCAACAATTTGTAGGTTGAAATTTCTCTTGCTACTATTACATATCAACAAATAAGTTTCTATTGCATTTTTCTTTTATTAAAAAAAGTTGGAAGTTTGGTAAAAGTTAGGCCAAATCTCAATATCAGATCACGAAATAGACCCTGTCATGTACCATAGTAGCATAAATCAACCAAAGGCCATGCCAATTTCAAACCAAATGACCAAGACGTGGACCTAGCATTCATACATTTACCTAAACCATTCCAAGACACATACATAATCACATTACAATTTCATCAAACCAAATTCATTCCAAACCAAATTCCATTTACATTTTAAACCAATGCATTCACATTCATTCATCTCAATCCAAACATAATCGCATGTTTTGCGGCTGTGATTTTTTCGTTTAGGTTAAAGAGGCGAGAAGTGATTTGGTTTCGGATATGAGAATGGATCACTAAATCAGAGTTGGGGTGAAGGTGAAAGTTCAAGTTAGACTTCGATTAGTAGTCAACATGATGTTGAGGATAATATGATAATTGCTCTTATGTTGTCGGAAGAGTATGCCAAATTAGACGGGCATTTGGTCGACGCCTTTCCATCTTGGAACCTGTTCCTCATATGCCCTGCATAAATTCCTTACTCCCCACCATAACCGATGCCAATATGGATCACCAATGTCTACTACAGAGGTTGAATGTTTATGGGTTTTGTGAAGCTAAAGTATCTGGAGAATGGGAGGATCATAGTACCTTACCGGCAACTTCTGATAAGTTTGCAGCTAAGACATTCCTTCTGACATCATTCAGAGATACTTGTTTCATCAAAATTACGCCAATATACCAATTCTAATTCTATTAAAAAAAACAAAGCATTCATAAGCATCCAAATTTTCATCAATAATACATCCAGCACATCATATTAACATCAAGCTAAACTAATTCCCCTTAACACCACTTAATAGAAAAACTAGTTGGGGCTGCAGCTATATTCATTTCATCATTAACTAACTCAGAATTGATTTTCATTTTCATTTTTCCCACTGCAACTAACAAAACATTTCCCCCTATTAACAGAACCAAATCAATAACTTCACTCTTTTAACTAGCTTCACAACTAACTGAATCCTACTCTAACTAACAAATTAACATTTTTTTAACACAGTTAATTCACAGTGTTGTAACGTAACAGAATTACACAGAGGAAGTTATCGAAATTGAACGCATCTAATGGAATCAAATCATACATATGGATTCACTCTTCACAAAATTCTGGGAATCGCTCCACTCACGTGTTAGAATTTCTCATTGATTATCTCAAAGCTCTCTCTCCAATCGATCTCAATTCTCTTAACCTCGCTCTCCAAATTTGATTATGAGAAACAAACAACAACACACACAGTAGCGGAAGATTTTGATAAGAAGAAGAAGAAATCGAACCAGTGAAAGCCGAAGATTCAATACGTGTTTGCGTCGCAACTCCAATTCGGTTAGTTTTCTCACCTCAATCCGGTTTCGTTTCTCTTTAACTTTGCGCGCTCTGGTTGAGTTAAAATCAAAAGCTGAATGTCGATATGATTTTGGCGGTGAAAATGATTTCGGAACAATTTTTCTTCATCGATTTTGGAAGAGAACTCGAGGAAGACGAAGACAACGTGAAATGAAAAAACGCGATGAGACTTTGTGCTGCTTTAGCTGAGAATTTGAACTGAAAGTTGGGGCTTAGACCCGTTCCTCAACCATTTGAAATTTCACACGTTTGGGCCCGAGGGCCAACTTCTACTATACACACCCTCCTCTACGGGCCTGCACCAATTTGTCCATAAGGCCCAGTCTTTCTTTGGGCTTATTTTTGTGTTGTTTGTTGGTTTTTCTTATTTTGATTAGTTATATTCAATTAGGATTATTAGAAATCTTAGGATTATTAGATTTAGAATTAGTTTAAGTTTTAGAAATTAATTAGAGTTTTTAGAATTGATTAGAAATATTAAGATTAGATTGGGATCTAATTCTTAATTAGTTAAATATGATAATAGAATTTTAGATATTAGAGATATTAGTTTAATTAGGATAGTATGTTTTTTAGAATATTAGTTCATTAGGTTAACTAGATTTTAGATAATTAGGTTGTTAGATAATCTTTTAGAATATTAGAATATTAGGATAAATTAATTTAGTTGATTTTAATTAGGACTTTTATGATTAAAAATTAATTCAATATCCATAATTTATGAATAATGATTGTTTTATCCCTAGGTTTATAAATTTGATTCACATGTTCTCTTATCCTGGGACTTGTAGAAATATTTGATTGTTGATTAACCTTTTAGGTTGTTGTGTATTCATTTCCAATTGATTCTTTTCCGATTGATTCAGTAGATCAAAGTTCGTGTTGATCAATTAAATTCTTTGACTGTGCTTAATTCTCCAAGCCTATTCAACTGATCAAAAAACCCTTGATCACTTGATAGGGCAAGTCCTTGTGTTTAAGCTGTACTGGATACCGAATCTCAAGACTTCAATAATTCAAGACTCAAAGATCAAGGTTTAAGACTTCATTCAATTCAAATCAGTACGAGACAGACTGAACTACTATTCAAGCACAAAAAAGGTGAATTCAACATTTGTCAATCATGAGCCAAGTGGTGTGCCATGAGCCTTAAGCAATAGAGAATGAGTGAGAGTGGAGAATTCATATCCTCATTCTGAATATCTTTGGGTACTGGACGAATGACCCAGTTGCTCATTGTATTCACCTCTATTCATAGACTTTAGCACAATTCAATTCAAGTGATTGTCAAAACTCTTCTTTCTTCAAAGACAACCCTTCATTGCAGGAAGCTGCAAGGAAATTCAACTTCAAAACTCATCAGTTGTGATGCAAATTGCACGTCATGAGCCTTAAGTAATAGAGAAGGAGTGAAAATGGAGAATTCTTATCCTCATTCTGAATATCTTTGGGTACGAGACGAATGACCCAGTTGCTCATTGCATTCGCCTCTATTCATTAACTTTAGTCTAATCTAAATCGAATGATTGATAAGCCTTTCCAAGCAGACATGAAGATCAGGCTGAAGATTACATTTCAACCTTCCAAGGTTTCTTCTCTTTCCTTTTGTTCTCTCTCAGTAAAACTAAAACCATTTTTGTGAATGAACCCAAAAACAATTAACAATATGATTAGGATCGTACGCTATGAGACTTAAGTAATTGAGAAGGGATGAGAGTGGAGAATTCCAATCCTCATTATGAATATCTTTGGGTACGGGATGAATGAGCCAGTTGCTCACTGAAGTGATCTCCATTCATAGACTTTAGTATGATTCAAGTCATGACTCTCTTTTCAAAATAAAAGCATATTCACCTCATCAAACTCAGTTTTGCCTTTGGGGTTCATTTTCAGTTTAAAACCTTTTCAGAAAGGACGTGTTACTTTCATTCTACCATGAACGAAGCTTAAGCATCCATATATGAGCAAGCAAAGTTTAACTGCTAGAGTGCGATCTGAGTTTATCCATTCTATAGCAAACAGACAGATGCTTAAGACTCTCATGCTCGAGCATACAAGAAAGTTAACAGTAGAACACGAAACTTAATATTGTTCATTAAAAATAACTAATGCATATGTCTTAGTTCCATGAATATGGGTGAGATCACACCGAGTAACATGACTCTCACTCTAGTTGAATCATATGTTACTCAACCGGTTTGTATTTTACGTGACATGTTAGTACATGTCGACGACTTAGTGTTTCCTGCAGATTTTGTAGTGCTTGATACAAAAGGAGATTCAGAAGGAATTGTTATTCTCGGACGACCATTCTTGGCAACCGGGAAGGCAAAGTTAATGTAGGAATGAGTGAACTTATCTTGAAGTTCAATAAAGAGAAAGTGGTTTTCAAGGTGTATGATTGGACACTGTATATGGAGAATTTGGATACTTATTACTATTTGGAGGGAAAAGGTACGAAAGTAGACAAGGGAACAAGAAGAAGTAAAGTGACCGACGTGAGGGTATCCCTTGCGTCTGACGTGCCTTAGACATGGATCATCAAGCTAATGGTGGAAAAGAAGCGTTGGATGGAAGGCAACCCATCATTTATAAGCAAATTTTGTTTTGTAGATTTTACCTTATTTTAATTCAAGACCATCCAAAAGAGGAATTAACTACTCAAGCACAACCCTTCTGTGATGATTTATGTTTGTTGTAATAAATAAGTTTATAGTTATTTGTATTTTTTCAGATTTACAAGTTTTTCACTTTAGTATTGAACAAATGATCCAAAAGAAACTTGATCATCACAATAGCAACTAGCAACTTGAAGGCAAAGGATGAAAAAAGAATTAACGGACTTGTACTGAACCTATAGATGCCTCATATAGTAAGGTTTGAGAAAAATAACTTCCATTGTTCACTTTTATTTCTTTATAAGTGTATCCATGCATTATTCTTTTATCTAGTTTGATTTATTTCCGATTAAGTTATCTGGTTTGACCGACACGCAATGAGGAAGTTTTTTGTTTATAACTTTGAGCCTTTTTAAACCATCATGTAGTAATAGATATAACCATTGCTAACCACTTTGAGCTTTAGCATTTCTTTCGGTGACATAGCCTAAAATTCTTAGTCATATGACTTGAATATTTTTTCTTTTCACCCTCTCATTGGAGTTAAGTAGAAGTATAGTTCCGAACGTGTATGAAAAAGATTAAGTTTGGGGTTACTCTTCGAAGTGAGAAAAGTTTTAAGTTTGAGGTTCGAGTACTAGAGAATATTGGACAAAAGTTTCAAAGTTTATGAGAAAAAAGAAGTGGAAAAGACGCTTCTTCAAAAAAAATAGAAAAAATAATGATAGTATAAGAAGGACCAAAAATCTCTAGTGCCGTAAAAAAGTAACAAAGAGGTATGATGATAGAAGGAGAACTAGGCACCTAACTCCAAAGGTTTAAACCTACTTTCCTAAAAATATCCTACCCAAACATAAGTCAAGTTACAACCTGAAAAGACCTATAATGTGTGTGTTATGATTTCTGCAATGAACTATATTAGAACATGATAAAGCTAAGTGTAACACCCCGAATATTGTTAGATTAATTTAAATATTATTTTAATATGATTATTTGAAGGTAACATGAATTATTAAATAATATTGAGAATTATTATTATTATTATAGATGTTATTTATTTTAGTAATAATTAAATAAATAAAATAAATGGAATATGAAGAGTGGAAGGGTAAAAGTGGAATTTGATAAGAGAGGCCAAAGGGAGAACTCAGGGTGTTTTTTCACGTATTTTTGCCTCAGAGTCAGAAAAAGGGAGAAGCGCGGAAGAGAAAGAGAAGGAAGAGGAAGAGGCCAAAGATTACTCAGAACTTCCTTCAATCCAAAGAGGTAAGGGGTCTGAACCTTATTAAACGATAATATGCTGAAAATGGGGAAATATTGTATGAACAAAATTGGGATTTTAATCGAAGGAATTAGTAGAAATTATATGTAATGATGTTAGGATTTGTGAAATCGAATAGGGGATGATTCGTGTTAGATGATATGAGTGATTTTGTGTGAAATTGGGACTGTGGAAGGATGAATTTGGATAGATCTCGTAGCAGAGAAAGCCATTGCAGATCTGGAAATCTGGTTCCTGGTCATACGCGTATGGCACTAGGCAATACGCGTATGAGATGGCTGGTACGCGTATGGCGCTAGGCAATACGCGTATGGATGAGGAAGAGGATGTTTTGAACGTGGTTTGGTCTCTGTTGGTACGCGTATGGGAATGTGATACGCGTAGCATACGCGTATGGGCATGGGCAATACGCGTATGGATTTGGGCAGGCGTGGGCGATACGCGTATGTGCATAGGCAATACGCGTATGGGCAGACTTGTGGTTTTCCTGGGCTGTTGTTGTGCAGTTGTTGGTTGTTTAGGCTGAGCGAGGTAACTTAGCTGATGCATGATATACGAGGGATCATTTCCCGTTGTTTGAGTAGTATGGATATTAATAGAGTATACTAATATTTGTGTTGATTATGTGGCATGATGTGATATGCTTTTGCGATAAAATGTATTAATGATGATGATAACATGACTATATGATGCTGTTGTTGCTATGTTGATTATGATGCATGTTTGGTGTGCATGCATTCATGAAAGGCCGATGCCTAGTGATGAACGGACTGAGTTCCAATGATGTTGTTGACTCCGGGCTTGTGGAGAGGCTTGGTTCCTTGCGGGGAACTCGGATTCTATGGTGATGAATCTGGGAGTGGTGATCCTGTAGTGGTCACAAAATGGGTATACCGAGTCGTGTTGAGTCATGCATGGGTGTGTGCATTGCATTTGATATGTTGTTTTGTTGATGTTCATGAGTATGTTGATTATGATGATTATGATGAGCTGTGTTGGCATATGTGAAATATAATTATGTTTATAATTCTGTCGTTATATTATTATTTAATAATGTGATTCTCACCCCTTCTGCATGTGTTTATGTTCACCTATGATGAGCAATGTGCAGATAAAGAGGAGTAGCTATTGTTGAGGTTTGAAGAATAAGCGTAGAGTTATTCTACAGAGTCGAGTCTAATGCTCTGGTCATGTGACACCGGGGTTATGGGATTCGATAGATAATTGGTTATTATTTACGTTGTTTATGATGACTAATATATTGAGATGCTTTGTCGAGATAATGTTGAAACATTATTATGAACTTTTATATGATGAATGATAATATTTGTGTTGTTGTCCGCTGCGAAGTTTTAATACAATAAATAATATGTTTTATGTTGTGATGCGATAAGTGTCATGTTGTAAGAAATGTAAACTCTTCTACATGTTGTACTCTGATAATCTAATTAATATGTCGTTGGGTAGAAGGGTGTTACATTAGTGGTATCAGAGCATTGTCAGTCCAGTCGAGTCATAATGTGATGTTTTCCCTGCTGGTCGATTAGTGTAAATGACACTGTCGATATTTAACGGTTGTGGTGGTGTTGTGCAGAGTATGGCTGGAGAAAATGACCGTGCGATTGCTGAGGCTCTGGCTGCTATAGCGCAGGCTATGCAGGCGCAGCAGAATCCGCCGGTCGACGAGTTTAAGAATTTGGGAAGGTTTCTGAAGAATAACCCTCCTACATTCAAAGGGCGCTATGATCCAGATGGTGCTCAGATTTGGCTGAAGGAAATTGAGAAGATTTTCCGGGTGATGACGTGTACTGAAGCACAGAAGGTGCAGTTTGGTACGCATATGTTATCTGAAGAGGCGGAAAACTGGTGGGATAACACTCGCCAGAGAATTGAAGTACCAGGTGCTGAGATGACTTGGGAAAGATTCAAGACGGTCTTTCTGGAGAAATATTTTCCTGATGATGTACGATGTAAGAAGGAGATGGAATTTCTAGAACTGAAGCAGGGTAACATGTCTGTTGCTGATTACGCTTCGAAGTTTGAGGAGCTGGTGCAGTATTGCCCTCATTATAATGGTGCTGATGCTGAGGAATCCAAGTGTGTCAAGTTTGAGAACGGGTTGCGTCCCGAGATCAAACAAGGCATTGGTTACCAGGAGATTCGTAGGTTTCCTACACTGGTTAATAAGTGCAGGATATTTGATGAAGATAGCAAGGCTAGAACTGCTCATTACAAGAGTCTTAGTGAGAAGAAGAATAAGGATCGTGGTAGTCCTTATGCATCTCCGAATGGTAAAGGTAAGCAGAAAGTGGTAGATGAGAAGAAGCCAAGTGGGGGAGGATCTCCCATAGCTGGTAAATGTTTCAAGTGTGGCGAGCCAGGCCACCGTGCTGATAGCTGTACCAAGAAAGTGCTGAGATGTTTCCGATGCGGTCAGGCTGGTCATAGAGTTACTGAATGTAAGGATGCTGGTCCGACATGTTTTAATTGCGGCGAGAAAGGCCATATCAGTTCGCAGTGCTCGAAACCGAAGAAGGCGGCTACTGCAGCTCATACTACTGGTAGGGTGTTTGCTCTGAGTGGGGCTGAAGCTCCTAAAGAAGATAATCTGATTAAAGGTACTTGCTTGATTAATAATGTTGAATTGCTTGCTATTGTTGACACTGGTGCTACTCATTCGTTCATTTCGTATGAGTGTGCGACCAGGATTGGTGTGATTATGTCGTCCCTAGGCGGAAGTATGGTGATAGATACTCCTGCTAATGGTTCTGTGAAGACTTCTGTGGTCTGTCGAGGTTGTCAATTGACGATCTTTGAGAGAGAGTTCGTGGTTGATTTGGTGTGCTTACCCTTGCACCAAATTGATATTATTCTGGGAATGAATTGGCTAGAATTCTATGGCGTGTTTATCAACTGCTATAGGAAGACGGTGCGGTTTTCTGAAGTTGGTGAGAATGATGAGGCAAGATTTCTATCTGCTAGACAGGTGGTGGATTTTGTGAAAGATGAAGCTCAGATATTCGCTTTATTTGCGTCTCTGCAAGCGGATAAGAAAGTGGTGAGTGTAGATTTGCCTGTTGTCTGTGAATTCCAGGATGTGTTTCCGGAGGATGTAAGTGATTTACCTCCAGAACGTGAAGTCGAATTTGCCATTGACTTAGTACCAGGTACGAGTCCAGTGTCGATGTCTCCTTATAGAATGTCGGCAACTGAATTAGTTGAATTGAAGAAGCAACTTGAAGAATTGCTTGAGAAGAAGTTTGTGCGTCCAAGTGTTTCTCCTTGGGGTGCACCAGTATTGTTAGTGAAGAAGAAGGAAGGTACGATGAGGTTGTGTATCGATTATCGGCAGTTGAATAAGGTGACTATCAAGAATCGGTATCCATTGCCGAGGATTGATGATTTGATGGACCAGTTGGTTGGAGCTCATGTTTTCAGTAAGATTGATTTGCGGTCGGGTTATCATCAGATCCGAGTGAAGTTAGATGATATTGCGAAGACTGCTTTTCGTACGAGGTATGGTCATTATGAATACACTGTGATGCCGTTCGGTGTATCTAATGCTCCAGGTGTGTTTATGGAATATATGAATCGTATATTTCATCCGTACCTTGATAATTTTGTTGTGGTGTTCATAGATGATATATTGATATATTCTAAGACGGAAGAAGAGCATGCAGGACATCTGAGAATTGTTTTGCAGGTGTTGAGAGAAAAGAAATTATATGCAAAGTTATCTAAATGTGAGTTCTGGTTGAAGGAAGTGAGCTTCCTGGGCCATGTGATTTCGAGTGGTGGGATTTCTGTTGATCCTGCCAAAGTTGATGCCGTATTACAGTGGGAGACTCCGAAGTCTGCTACTGAGATACGCAGTTTTCTGGGGTTAGCTGGTTATTATCGCAGATTTATTGAAGGCTTCTCTAAGTTGGCATTGCCGTTGACGCAGTTGACTAAGAAGGGTCAAGTATATGTGTGGGATGCAGCTTGTGAAGCGAGTTTTGTTAAGTTGAAGAGGCGGTTGACCAGTGCTCCAGTGTTGATCTTGCCTAATCCTGGTGAGTCCTTCGTTGTTTATTGTGATGCTTCTTTGATGGGTCTTGGTGGTGTTTTGATGCAGAATGGTAAAGTTGTAGCTTATGCTTCTAGACAGTTGAAAGTTCATGAGAGGAATTATCCTACGCATGATCTAGAACTTGCAGCTGTTGTATTTGTGTTGAAAATGTGGAGACATTATCTGTATGGTTCCAGATTCGAAGTGTTCAGTGATCACAAGAGTCTGAAGTATCTGTTTGATCAGAAAGAGTTAAATATGAGGCAGAGAAGGTGGTTAGAATTACTGAAGGATTTTGACTTTGAATTGAGTTATCATCCCGGTAAGGCTAATGTAGTTGCAGATGCGCTGAGTAGAAAGTCTCTACATATGTCTATGATGATGGTTCGGGAGCTTGAGTTAATTGAACAGTTCCGTGATATGAGTTTGGGTTGTGAAGTTTTCGCTGATAGTGTAAAGTTGGGTATGCTGAAGTTGACTAGTGGAATTCTGGAAGATATTCGGAATGGTCAGCAAGTTGATGTCGCTCTAGTTGATCATATTACTATGGTTAACCAGGGTAATGGTGGTAATTTTGAGATTGATGAGAATGGCATCCTGCGATTTAAAGGTAGAGTTTGTGTTCCTGAGGTGTCTGAATTGAAAAGAGTATTCTTGAAGAGGGCCATAGGAGTGGATTGAGTATCCATCCAGGTGCAACTAAAATGTATCAAGATTTGAAGAAGTTGTTTTGGTGGGCTGGTATGAAAAGAGATGTTGCTAAGTTTGTGTATGCCTGTTTGACTTGTCAGAAGTCAAAGATTGAACATCAGAAACCGGCAGGTATGATGGAACCTTTGAAGATTCCTGAATGGAAGTGGGATAGCATTTCCATGGATTTTGTGACAGGATTGCCGAGGACGGTGAAAGGTAATGATTCTATTTGGGTGATTGTGGATCGATTGACTAAGTCGGCGCATTTCTTGCCGATGAAGATTAATCACTCTTTAGAGAAGTTGGCAGAGTTGTATATTGAGGAGATAGTGAGGCTGCATGGTATTCCATCCAGTATTGTGTCTGATAGAGATCCCAGATTTACTTCTAGATTTTGGGAAAGTTTGCAGAAAGCGTTGGGGACTAAGTTGAGGTTGAGTTCAGCTTATCATCCTCAGACTGATGGCCAGACTGAAAGAACTATCCAATCCTTGGAGGATTTGTTGAGAACTTGTGTGTTGGAGCAGAGTGGTTCTTGGGATAGTTATTTGCCGTTGGTGGAGTTTACTTATAATAATAGTTTTCATGCTAGTATCGGTATGGCTCCATATGAAGCATTGTATGGTAGGAGGTGTAGAACTCCATTGTGTTGGTATGAATCAGGTGAGAGTGTTGTACTCGGACCTGAGATTGTGCAGCAGACGACTGAAAGGGTTAAGATGATTCAGGAGAAGATGAGAATTGCTCAGAGTCGTCAGAAGAGTTATCATGATAAGAGGAGAAAGGCACTTGAGTTCCAAGAGGGAGATCATGTGTTCTTGAGAGTTACTCCGACGACAGGTGTGGGTAGAGCTTTAAAGTCTAAAAAGCTTACTCCGAGGTTTGTGGGTCCGTATCAGATTTTGAAGAGGGTTGGGGAAGTGGCGTATCGGATAACTTTACCGCCGTCGCTTTCTAACCTGCATGATGTGTTTCATGTATCTCAGTTGAGAAAATATATTGCGGATCCTTCGCATGTTGTTCAGTTGGATGATATCCAGGTGAGGGATAATTTGACCGTTGAGGTGTTGCCAATTCGGATAGATGACCGAGAAGAGAAGACCCTGAGAGGTAAGAAGATTGCTCTAGTGAAAGTTGTTTGGGGAGGTCCAGCTGGTGAGAGCTTGACTTGGGAGCGTGAAGATCAGATGAAGGAGTCGTATCCGGCTCTATTTGCTTGAGGTATGTTTTCGAGGACGAAAACTTCTAAAGCGGGGGAGAGTTGTAACACCCCGAATATTGTTAGATTAATTTAAATATTATTTTAATATGATTATTTGAAGGTAACATGAATTATTAAATAATATTGAGAATTATTATTATTATTATAGATGTTATTTATTTTAGTAATAATTAAATAAATAAAATAAATGGAATATGAAGAGTGGAAGGGTAAAAGTGGAATTTGATAAGAGAGGCCAAAGGGAGAACTCAGGGTGTTTTTTCACGTATTTTTGCCTCAGAGTCAGAAAAAGGGAGAAGCGCGGAAGAGAAAGAGAAGGAAGAGGAAGAGGCCAAAGATTACTCAGAACTTCCTTCAATCCAAAGAGGTAAGGGGTCTGAACCTTATTAAACGATAATATGCTGAAAATGGGGAAATATTGTATGAACAAAATTGGGATTTTAATCGAAGGAATTAGTAGAAATTATATGTAATGATGTTAGGATTTGTGAAATCGAATAGGGGATGATTCGTGTTAGATGATATGAGTGATTTTGTGTGAAATTGGGACTGTGGAAGGATGAATTTGGATAGATCTCGTAGCAGAGAAAGCCATTGCAGATCTGGAAATCTGGTTCCTGGTCATACGCGTATGGCACTAGGCAATACGCGTATGAGATGGCTGGTACGCGTATGGCGCTAGGCAATACGCGTATGGATGAGGAAGAGGATGTTTTGAACGTGGTTTGGTCTCTGTTGGTACGCGTATGGGAATGTGATACGCGTAGCATACGCGTATGGGCATGGGCAATACGCGTATGGATTTGGGCAGGCGTGGGCGATACGCGTATGTGCATAGGCAATACGCGTATGGGCAGACTTGTGGTTTTCCTGGGCTGTTGTTGTGCAGTTGTTGGTTGTTTAGGCTGAGCGAGGTAACTTAGCTGATGCATGATATACGAGGGATCATTTCCCGTTGTTTGAGTAGTATGGATATTAATAGAGTATACTAATATTTGTGTTGATTATGTGGCATGATGTGATATGCTTTTGCGATAAAATGTATTAATGATGATGATAACATGACTATATGATGCTGTTGTTGCTATGTTGATTATGATGCATGTTTGGTGTGCATGCATTCATGAAAGGCCGATGCCTAGTGATGAACGGACTGAGTTCCAATGATGTTGTTGACTCCGGGCTTGTGGAGAGGCTTGGTTCCTTGCGGGGAACTCGGATTCTATGGTGATGAATCTGGGAGTGGTGATCCTGTAGTGGTCACAAAATGGGTATACCGAGTCGTGTTGAGTCATGCATGGGTGTGTGCATTGCATTTGATATGTTGTTTTGTTGATGTTCATGAGTATGTTGATTATGATGATTATGATGAGCTGTGTTGGCATATGTGAAATATAATTATGTTTATAATTCTGTCGTTATATTATTATTTAATAATGTGATTCTCACCCCTTCTGCATGTGTTTATGTTCACCTATGATGAGCAATGTGCAGATAAAGAGGAGTAGCTATTGTTGAGGTTTGAAGAATAAGCGTAGAGTTATTCTACAGAGTCGAGTCTAATGCTCTGGTCATGTGACACCGGGGTTATGGGATTCGATAGATAATTGGTTATTATTTACGTTGTTTATGATGACTAATATATTGAGATGCTTTGTCGAGATAATGTTGAAACATTATTATGAACTTTTATATGATGAATGATAATATTTGTGTTGTTGTCCGCTGCGAAGTTTTAATACAATAAATAATATGTTTTATGTTGTGATGCGATAAGTGTCATGTTGTAAGAAATGTAAACTCTTCTACATGTTGTACTCTGATAATCTAATTAATATGTCGTTGGGTAGAAGGGTGTTACACTAAGCGTAATTGATTTTGCATGTTGAAATGAGAGATCACCCTATTCATTGAGTGAGTTAAAGTGAGCTAAGAGACAGGTTAAGTAATCGTCAATGTTGAGGACGTTTTACGAATTCTTCAGATGGAAGTTTGAAGTGAGAACAATTGTCCGGTAAAAGAAATATTTAATTTGGTGATGTTCGATTGTTATTGTGCGACTTGTTTTCTGTTGAAATGTGCAGTTATAGGCTAGTTACTTGAGGACAAGCAACGATTCAAGTTTGGGGTTGTGATGGCAGTCTGTCATTGCATATATTTAGTTGAAGAATCAGAGTAAAACAAGTGAAAGATGATCCAGAATGAAGAAGAATGACCAAAGAATAAGGAAGAAATAACTAAGTGTGAAAATTGTGGACTTAGTGAAAATTCGAGTGAAAAAGGAGCAAAAAAGGATACAACTTCGAAAACAATTATATGCACCATCACACAGCATCGCGCGCGATAAAGCCATAAAAGTTGCATCGCGCGTGCAATGTAAGTCATCACGCGTGTGATGGTAACTTTTTATGTGCTTTTCTGGCGCGTTTTGGTCCATTCTGAAGCCAATAAAAGGGGATTTTCTACACTTTCATAAGGGTTGCGATTTGGAGAGAGCAAAACACGATTTTGAGAGCACTAAGGGTGATTTTTAGAGCATTTGAAGCCATTGAAGGCCATCACTTCAAGGGAATTCATATGTTATTTACAACTATTAATTGTGGTATTGTTATTTAAATTATGAATAACTAAGCTCCTCTAGGTTAGGTTGTGTTATGACGAACCTCTTTCAATATTTTTAGATTTTATGTTGATTTGACTTTGTAAGAATCTTTTGATCTATAAGGTCATTCAATTGCTTATTGTTTGTAATTCTTTTTATGTGAGATACTCTTTTAATCTGATTTTGGACACATAGGGAGTACTGACCATTAGTCTATATGTTGGACCAAGGGCAATTGTTGTACTTACGCTAGTTGAATATGAATAGAAGACCCTGAGTAGTAGCATAGGGAGTTAACGTTCTATACATCTCCTAACCCTACTTACGTTGGCAGACTAGGGATAGAAAACTCTGAGTAATGGTTAATGAGTTATTTCGTGAAGGATCGACTATAACAATTTTGTTAATTCGTCGTGGGGTAATTGATAAGATCATTCATACAGGGCATTAAACATCAATAATAGAGGAATATGGGATTCTAAAACACAATTGAGCTCCCTCTTTAAAGGTACCGACCATGATTTTACACTTAAGGGAGTCTAAAGCCCCTACTATTGCCATCTGATTATTGATCGTAATAATATGCTCTCGTGGGTCAATTTTACCATCAGAAGACACCAGCGACGGTGGTTTGAAGTTCTATGGGACTTGATCATCCTAGATAGCCTCAGGCAAAGGTTGGGAATCTAAAGGCTCCTCCTCTGCGTCCCCCTCCTGTTGACTTTGTGTTTGCAAAACCTAAACACTATCTTGCAAGGTTTCATTTTGTTGACAGAGAGCATCCACCACTACAAGCAATTGAGTTATATTTGGTAGCGGAGGTGAATCGCTTTGGCTGAGAGATGATCTAGACACTGCACAGATGGGCTATTAGAAATTTTGATGATGGTTTTTGTGTGGCCTAAGAAAGTTTTACCGAGGCCCCACGGTGGGCGTCAAACATTCTTGCTAAAATCACTAAAAGGTTTACTTCCCCGTTATCCGTCAGGGAGAGCCTAAAATGATTGATTTAAGTGTCTATTTATGTATTTTTTTTGGTGATTCTTGCTCCCATCCTTCATCCAGGTAATCTCCTATTTATATGGCTCGACTCCTCCATGATCCCCTAATATTTTCCCCTTCATATCCCTCATAAAGACAGTCTCAAATAACACTCTTCACCCCTATAATTTCCAGGTAACGTCTTTCCCATCAATATCTATAACTCTCGGGCCATCATGGAACATTATGTAACTGTCTCTTGTGACTTTTATATGGTATCCTAGCATTGACATCGGATCCGATTTGTATGCATGAAGTCGGACCCGACGTACTTGTTTTAGTGCTCCTAACTGGACTCCGACTTGTATATATGGATACGATCATCTGACCTACTTGCCTTTTGCCTCTTCATATTCAACTTTAGGGAATTCCAATAGTGTATATATATATATATATATATATATATATATATATATATATATATATATATATATATATATATATATATATATATATATATATATATATATATATATATATATATATATATATATATATATATATTATATATATATATATATATATATATATATATATATATATATATATATATATATATTTGTTGAACTTGGATTATGGATTTGTAGAACCCACTCATGCACGTTATTGTGGACATGTTTCTCTTAAACTATTATTATTGTCTATTAAAAAAATGTAAATGATACATAACAAAGCTACGGGATAGAAAGAAAGACTATCTCAACTAGCATAAAAAGGAATCATCTAATCCAGTGTTGGAAGGTATAAAGAGGCTTAGATTTTTTTTCCTAAATATCACTTCTAAAAGGAAAACTTATTATGATACATTAATTGTTATAAA
This sequence comes from Lathyrus oleraceus, assembly GCF_024323335.1. NCBI lineage: Eukaryota > Viridiplantae > Streptophyta > Magnoliopsida > Fabales > Fabaceae > Lathyrus > Lathyrus oleraceus. The sequence continues at coordinate 472,774,108 of NC_066581.1, read as the reverse complement.
TTAACTTACTTATCAGCAAAAATAACATTGTTTAGATATATTCAAATCAAAGAAATCAAAAAGGTCAGACTAAGTCAAACAATACTTTAAACTAGATCACTTAAGAAGGAATAAAACATCCACGGTTGCAATAACAAAGAGTCATAAAACTCTTTTGACATATATTGATACTGAAATCGTTATTATTGTTTTTTATATTAAAGAATAAATTATAGTTAATTTAGATGACGACGATTTTAATCAATATTGTAACATCTATATAGATCGAAATCGCAAAAAACTTTATGCGACCGCGACCACTTTTTAAATAATATATATTTTGTTTCCTTTGTGGAGACAAGAGCCCCATAACTTTTTTTCATAGATCTACCATTGTTAGTTTGCTAGAGAAGAGAGAAATGTTAATAACAAAAGATTGACCTTTAAAGGGGAAACATTTACAAACTTGTTATTTTAATTAAACAAACTATAACATGACATAATTATCTCTACACAAAGTGTCAAAATGACAACAACAAAAAAACATGCTATTTATTAAACAGTACCACATCTAGCAACAACCATAATACTATATCTAAAATACAACAATGTTTCATCAATTCTGATGAACTTGTTTTTGTTCATCTTTCAAACGTTGTTGAACCATAGATATATAAATTGAAGCTTTCATGTCAACACATTCATCCGTTGGAGAATTATCACTCCAACAATCTGTTACCACAATAGAAACTTTTGGGCTTGGCTTGGCATAATCTTTGTGGACTACAACAACATGAGAGGCAGGGGAAGGTGAAGAGTGATTTGGTTTAACGTTGGTTGTTGTGAATTCTAATGTTGTTGTTGAAGGTTTTGTTGTTCTAAAGAGAGGTGATAGCTTTCCTTTCAAGAGTCCTCGGTTTCTCTTTCTGTTTGCTTCCATTTTTTTGTAAGAGGAAATTGTGAAGATGGAAAAGGAGAGGAGTATACGGTGTGAGTTTGTGTAGGCTAGAAAGTAGAGGGTGTGGAGGTATATATATATTGTTCTAGGGATCCTTCTTTTTTGGTTGATTTGGATTATGGATTAGTAGAATCAACTCATACACGTTATTGTGGACTTGTTCTCTTAAATTATTATTCTTGTGTTTTTTAACTAACTTATCAATAAAAATAACAAAGTTTTGACATATTGAAAATTATTTGGACAATTATGGTTGTAAGGCAAAGTCATACATAATCAATTAGCCATTGAGTACCAAATTTGGGATGTGAAACTACACCTACAAAACAAGTGTGTGAGTTTTTTTATTTCCACCGCAAAACACAAATCTCAAATCCAGAGGATCATTAATAATCTTAAGACTAAATAAGTTATTACGGGTTAATATTTTTCTCAAATCCAGAGGATCATTAATAATCTTAAGACTAAATAAGTTATTACGGGTTAATATTCTTTATAAAATGAGTATTTAAGACAAATATTTAACCGTCAATAAATCTCAATTTTCTCTCGGAGAGTAACAAAGACATATAAGTCTAATTTATGATTAATTAAGAGAGTTAAGTAAATTAATGAAATAAAAAGTTGATTCTATAACTTGGATATCAAGATCACATATTTGTATTCTAATTAATAGATTTGTTTGGGAATTGGTTTGTGGAGAGTTTTAGAAGATTATGTCTATATTATGATATGTTTATAATATATTAAAAAATATAAGAAAAAATAATATGATATAATATGCTAATGTATTATATTGTTTTTTTTGTTTTTTTTTATAAATTTCAAATATATATTAAATTATAAACAAGACCACATATTTGTATTTTAATTAATAGATATTCTAACGGGAGTTGGTTTGTGGAGACCTTTAGAAGATTATGTCTATATTGTGATATATTCATAATATAAAAATATAAGAAAAAATAATATGGCGTAATATGCTAATGTATTATATTATTTTTTAATTTCTTTTTTATAAATTTCAAATATACAATAAATTATAAATATACAAAAACTAATTCGTAAATCAAAAGATTCAATTACACGTCAATCAAATCGAATTCACACACAAACATATTTTCCCTTTATATTAAAACTCATTTTCAAGTGTTACCGACCGAATGACTCATTTATTAAATTCAATAACATTTAGTTCGACACTAAAAACAACATGAAAAATCCGTGTCATATCAATATCGGTGTTTTGTGATTTAATATAACTTTGTGATAACTTGTTTTCTTTTAATAATAAGGTATCTGTTAAGCAAAAGTCACATTTATCTCATAGGTTCTTGTACCTCAGTGATAACTATCGTATATCTAGTCTCAATAATATTAGGGTATCTATTAAGCCATAATCACATTTATTTTGCAACACCTCTAGTTTTCATATTAAAAAGACATCACTCAAAGTTCACTTTAGACCAAAAAATGTACTATGGATGAGGATGAGCTTATGGTCCCCCGTCTAAATATCTAAGAGCATATCTCTTTGAACTTGTATTGTTGTCCTGGTTTATTCCCATTGATTGTTAATATAGTTTTGTTGTTTCCTAAATATGATGTTGGTCACTTTTTTCAAGAATCTGATAATAATTTGTCTACTTATACTTTATCTAGAAAAATATGGCCTACCAATATTGGCAAGGGATCAGATTCAAAGTCAATCCAACCAAATTTCCAATGTGGTTAGAGTGCTTCCCCTAATATATCAATTTGTTAAGTTTTAATCATCTTTGGACACAAATGCTTATAACAATATATAAAATTCATTTAGTTTAAGATTTTTGTGTAAAGGGATTCATGGGCTCCATATATTCTTGATTATTTGGACTTTAGAGGAGAAGAATTTATGCTCTATCCACTACACCTAAGCTTTTCTAAAATATAGTAACTATCATATCTTTTTCTCATGTAAATCGGATTTTTTTTTTAGTAATCGAGCGAGTCATTTCTCGAGTTAAAGAAGACCAAATAAATGATAATGGTCTATTTTAAAAGATTTAACATTATTGTATTTTTAAATAATTAATTATTTAACCATCTTACACGGATTTGAAAAAATTGATAAATAAAATATATTAAATTAAACATTAAAAATAGAAATACAACATCTATTAAACTCAAAATCTAATTTAAAAGATGGAGCAATATCTAACCTAGTATAATAACAAAAAAAAAATATCTAAAGAGGCAATAGTCTAAATATAATCTGTCATTTTTTTTTTATAAAATATGAGAAATTAAATATCTTGTATATTAAATTAATATAAAATAATGTTAACTTATAAATTATTTTAATTTTCATGTGATAAATTTCAATAACAAGCATGATCGCTAAAAATTAAGCTTGAAATATAAATAAGAATGAAAGACACAAAACAATTCATAATTATCGTGCTCCTATACAATGAAAAATGATAATTGAATATTGATGAATATAATATTTATCAAGGTGGAACTGAAATAAAATAGAGATTAATTACTATATAATATCAGTGTAAAAAAATTTATATTGTCGATTCATTATCATTATCCGTTTGTATTATTTTATATATCTTTAAAATAAAAATTAAATTTATTTTAATATCCAACGTCTAAGATTAACCAACCGTATAAAATCAACTTAAATCCAATAAAATAACTAAATTATATAAATAAATAACTAACGGTTATATTCTTTACGAAACAATTTTTTTATAAATGTAATAGTTATTTTGAGTCCAGAGTATATTTTTAGTGAATAAGCCTTTTTCTACTAAATGTACTTAGATATTATGCACCATCACCTAAATAAGATACGAGAAAAATCTAAGAATGTTTTAGTGTATTTAGTCAAAGCAAAAGAATAAAGAAAAAACCATTATCTTCAAAAAAGACCGAAGAGAAAGTAAGATTATATGAATGATGGATAAGAATCTTTTAGTAATATTTCAATTTTAATGATTTCATACAAATTATGTTTTTGATAATAATATTTTAAGTATGAAATCTCATAAAAAGAAAATTCTTAGAGAATATAATTTTTTTTATCAAAGTATCATTTTGATAGGGTTTATTGTTGTTGAAAATGCTCTGGATACAGAAACTACATAGCTGTCGAAAAGAAGAGTATTTAGACAGAAATTTAAACTTAGCATTTATTTTGTGTTTTAGTTGAGTTAGTTAGTTTATTAGAGATTGTTTGGTGATCAAGCAATCTCAGTATATAAATAGGGAGGTACCTTATCATTGTGATAATGTTGTTGCATAGAGCACCGATTGTGCAATTCTTGGGAAGCATAGCGCGATGAATCATCCGGACGGACATTTTCCAGCAAGTCTTTCAATTTTGAATGGTAAGAGTTATGATAATTGGTGTAAGAAAATGAAGATCGAATTATGTTATCAAGACATGTGGGACCTTGTGAAGGAATGAGTAAAGCCACTTACAGAAAACGCGACGGATGAAGAAAAGACTACACACAAAGAATTGAAGAAGAAAGGATATAAAGCTCTCTTTATAATTCATCAATATGTTGATCCATACAATTTCGAAAAGTTGAGTGACGTTGAATCAGCGAAAGAAGCATGGGAAATCTTGGAGAAATTGTTTAGAGGCGCTGAAAAGGTGAAATATGTGAGGTTACAAACTTACAAAAGAACGTATGAATTGCATCAGATGGAAAAAAGAAAAAGCATAATTGATTTGTTCACTAGGGTGACAAAACCGGTGAATCAAACCAAGACGTGTGGAGAAGTGTTGAAATCATGATCAGTTGTTGCAAAGATCTTGAGGCCATTGGCTCCAAAATTCGATCATGTGGTAGTAGTCATTGAAGAATTGAAAGAGTTGTCAACATTGACAAATGAATAGCTTCAAGGGACGCTTGAATATCATGAATAAAAAATAGCTGATAAAGTTGCAAGCAAATTGTAAAGTGATGTGGCTTTGCATACGCAATCAGCAAGAGAAAAGAAAGGAAAAAGAAAATGGTTCGACAACAAAGGTAGATGAGGCTACAACAATTCGACTGGTAGAGGAAACCAGCAAGAAGGAATTTCGTCGAATCAAAGAAGACCCTCATACCAAAGCAACCATAGAGGTGTGTCATCTCAAATTTTTGACACTAGCATAGGTATGATAAAAGTCATGTAATCATGATTTTAGTCAAGTCAAAATGATGAATAAATAGTCATAAGGATTTCGACATATGTGGATTATCAACAAAAAATGTTACTGAGGTCGAGATTCTAGTCGGACTAAAAGAGTTGAGACTTGGGAAAATCCCGTTTTTAAATATCCTCTACGCAATCGAATAATGTATAAGTGGATAAGATCAAACAGTTATTGAAATACACGTGGAGGCTTGTCGAAGACGAAGACTGTATGAAATTAAAGACGTGGCATGATATGTGTAGTCGATCGTTGTAGACGGTTACCTTAGGATTAATAAATAAGTAGTGTTTGAGTTTTAGGGGTCCGTAATTGTATGCAATTCTATATAATTTAGTATTTGTGTAATTGAGAAAGAGTTTCAGAATGTACGTATGTGTTCCACCTTTTATAAATTAAAGCTTCTTCCGTATTTTTGTCATTTCTGCATTATCTTTATTTTCACATGTATTTCGATTTTCATTTACATTTCAATCATCATTTTTAAAATTTGTTCCAATTTTTATTATTGATTTCAAATCATACATTTCAATCATCATTTTTAAAATTTGTTCCAATTTTTATTATTGATTTCAAATCATACATTTCGAAACTTATGTTAAACTATCCAAAATTCATGATTCACACAAAATATGTCTCAGGATTTTTTCGAGTTCAATTCCTTAAGTAAATTAAAACTTGTTTTGTTTACTAAATTTCATGGTAAACCAATTGGCACGCCCGGTGGGACCTATTTTGTGTGATTTTATATTTTCTTTTGAAAGTTATGCATTTTAAAAAACGCCTTATATTTGTGAGTGCATGAGATTGAGGAGTGGTAGGATAAATAAGAGAGAAAATAGAAATCCAGTGAGGAGATACATTAGGAAGATGGTTAATCCCAGAAATAACAATAATGGGGAACAACCACCCAATAGCACTAGGGCATGCATAGTTTCTATAAGTTTGACTGAACCAGTCGCCTTCATTGCTAGCACAACAGCCATATCGTCAACGACGATTATGCCATCAAATCCACAAGAAGGGATAGTTTATTCCCCTTAGATAACACAAAGTCACTGGGACCTTCTAAGTTCGACTAAAGCAACCGCCTCCACTGCTAGCACAGCGACGATACTGTCAATGATTGTTGTACCATCAAATCCATAAGAAGGGATGGTTTATGAAGGTTTGAAAAACACAAGAAATTGGGGGGGGGGGGGGGGGGGTTGAATTGGGTTTTAAAAACAAAATATTTTTACCAACTCAAGAACACCACTTAAATGTTAATAACACGGAGATAAAAACACAAGTATTTTTATCCTGGTTAGCTTGAAACTCAAAACTACTCCAGTCCACCCGCCAAGATGATTTTTCCTTATACACAAGGACTTAATCGACTATAATCAACTGATTACAATAATCACAAAAAATACCCTTATTTGTCTTCTCAAGGATTCGACTATACCCTGGGCTCCTTAAGGAAAATCAAAGAAACAATTTGAATAATATTTTTTGTGTTACAAGTTTCTTCTACACAAGCAGATTTTACACAAATGATAAACAAACACTTAAAGAAAAATTGTGTACAAAAATGATAGCTTTTCACAAAGAAATAGACTTGTCAAATATTATAGCGCTTCAGCATTTTCTTCAAGTCTCTAAGTCCTACTTATATAGCATAAGAAGATGACCGTTGGAGGGCAAAATGGGGAAACCAAATAGAGCGGTTGTTCACTGTTGGATGGTGAAAGGAGTGAAACTGCATACTGCCTTTCGCTCATAAATTCAGTGACAGGTGTGATGTGTAGTATTTTCCTTGCCCATGATATCAGGTAGTGTAAAGAATATTTGATTTGTACTATGTACTATTTGATCACATATCCATTTGATCTTATATTCATGTTCATTGGCTTCTGATGAAAGTTGATGAAACATGAAATAAAGAAATATACAGCTGGATTCAGAAACTTCAGAATCCTTAGTCAAAACCTTGATAACGTCAACACTCTAGCTTAAGATCTTCAGAATTTTCATACTCTTTAGTCAGAACCTTGATAACCTCAACGTATGGCTTGAGATCTTCGGAATCTTCAGCTAAGTAACAAAACTTCATAAGCTTAACAATCAAAGTCACGTCCAAAATCACAATTAAGAGAACGTTGTAGCAACAACATAACGTCTCCTTAGAAGCTTCTCAAGAGTGAATCAGAACAGAAGCAGAAAGATCATTGCAGCGACAACTTGAACATCTTTCAGAACTTCTCATGATTAGTGCAAAAGTGGAATTTGGAACGCAATATTCAGAAACTGATGATGTTGCACGTCATATACTCAGAATCATAACTGGTTGTTAAAGCTACACAATAATAAACCATTAGGGTACCAAAATTATTCTCACACAAATACAACATTGTTATCATCAAAAATCAAGGTATAGATACAGAACCAAATCATGTTCTAACATTTTCTTCCCCTTCGATAACGCTGAGTCACCCAATGACTCATAGACCAATCATGGCAAAGGATTTTAGACCTTTTGCCACCAATGTCACAATTTCCATGTTGGGACGTGAACAACCATGTGGAATGCAAATGTCAATGATGACAAGTCTACATACCAACCCTTCGATATTTGTCGACAATGCTACAAATGAATACTCGCCAAAATTGGCATATGGATCGGCCATAGGCAATCCCGGTTAAACTGTACAACCCCAAGTAGGGATGGGATTTGGTCCCCAAGAAGGGATGGGATTTGGTTCCCAAGCAATGCCAACTCTTACCGCGAATTTTGTGATGGCAATGAGATAGAAGAAGGACGAAAGTAACCATGATATGGTTAATATGCTTACTCAGCAAATGGGTACCATATTTAACCCATTGATTTAAAATACGAATCAGAGTTACCAATAAGAAACTCAGATGAATCAAATTCTTGATTTTTTGGGCGCTCCACCAACACCGGTTCAACCCATTGTACAACCTCAGTTGTTCAGGAAAATTCAAAATTAAGGGACGGCCCATGAGGAAAACACGGTGAATCCGGGGAAACAATTTTGCCTAGAGCAGTCGAACAAGGGAGGTCGAACGACCACCCATTTTGGTAGTGAATCAAGACAAGACATTAATCAAGTGATTTGTCAAGTTCGACAAGAAAATCAGTTAGGAAGAAACAATCTTGCAGCCTTAATCGAAAGGATTATAGCCCAAAGTGGTGTCAACATGGTTCTGCATAGGCTAAACTATACGTCTCCTTTGTCAAAGTATGTTATGCAAACTGAACTTCCAAGGGGATGGAAAGTCCCTAAGTTCACCAAATTTATTGGTGATACTAATGAGTCCACAGTCTAACACATTGTTTGATACTTGACTGATGCGGGGGATGCGAGTGTAACTTCCTATAAGATGTATTTTGTATGATGTCAAAACTAGGATACTTTAGCGCTTATGTATATTGGACGGTATCATCTGAGTCTTAATGTGTATCTTAGCATTAGGAAGCATAAAAACATTTTGGAAATGGTTTAGAAAAGGTTTCACGCATTAAATACGGGTTTTTATGTGAAAAACAGGTCTATGTACCGACACATACATGTTATGTGCCTACACATGTGGATCATTTTTAAAGCATGTAGTCTATGCATTGATACATACGAGTTATGTGCCTGCACATATAAATTATGTGCCAGCACATACGAGTTATGTGCCAACACATACGAGTTATGTGCCAACACATGTAGGTTATTTTTAAAGCATGTAGCTTTTGCTTGATGTGCCACCTGCATGAGTCTACACATGCATCGAATGTGTCGACACATGACTTACATAGGTCGACACATGCATTAAAAATCTAGATTTATTTTCTAACATACTTGCTTCATACTTGCACACATATATATACTTCATACATGCATCAGTTCATGAAGTTATTTTGAGAAAATCACATATGAAACTAGGATTATCAAAGAGTTGCCTTCATCTTCAACCTAAGTTTTATGCATACACACAAACAAACTACACATAATCATTTTTTTGGGTGCCATCTAGAATCAGTGTTGATAACATCCAATTTAGGTTGTTGAATTGTAAATTGGGTTGAGATCTTAGGTGGGTTTCAAATAAGAAAACCAAGTTGGGTTTTTCCTTAAAGATCAATTAGGAATTTTATGGTTTTAGACAAGATTAAAAAATTTGGATCTGACCGAGTGAAAAAACTTTGAAGAACATGGGTTTCTTGCAAAGGAGTAGAGTGAAACGGTTATTAAGTTGTTAAGTTGTTAACTATGACAGTTAGTTAGTGAACTATATTAGAAAGAGATTAGGACTTAGTTTCATACTAGTTTAAATATTTGTTAGAACTGATGTCTAGTAGGAAATGTTAGTTAGATGCTCATCAATTAGGTTAGAAAAAGAATTAGTTAGCTAGGTTTGTAATTTTGAAAAACAGTTAGGTTAATTGGTTTGGATGTCGAAATGCCAAAGCTATCTCAGCACTTGGCAAAGGTGGGAACTTGGGTGGATAAAAACTAAAAGCGAACTCATATATGTCTTCACTCCTAACATACAAAGGAATGTCAAGACTAGAGAGTTTTGCTATGAACTTGTGTTTTAAAGAAACCGCTGATTCGGAGATGGTTTGCCTGAGATCATCGGGCCTATACACAGTTTTAAAGTAGAGTTGGAAAGCCTGAATCTCCTTTATGCAAGTATCTCTACCTTTTTTGAACCTGGCCTGCACGGAAGCAAAAGCAGTAGTCAAATGTTTTGTCAAAGTTGAAACGTCAAGAAATTCTTGCTTATAGTAGCTCTTCTACCAAGTGTCGAAATCCAAGGTGCAGTAGTAAGAAGGGTGAAATGGAAAGAACAAAAGCTTTGTGACATTAGTAGACTGTCAAGACAAACGTTCGACATAACTTTTCTCAGTATGAGGAATGGTGTAGATACATAAGTCGCTCTTTAGACTATATAGAGATTTAGGAAGTAGTTGACTTAGTCCAAACTGTCGGGTTACTAAGTTTGACTGATACCCAAGAATCTTGATGCGTGCTTTAGGATCATCTACATGATCCACCAGTAGTCGTCGAGTAAGAAAAGTTGCCCAGGTGGCTAAAAATTCAGTGTCTTAATCAATGTTAGAAGCAAGGAAGTCCTTAGTAAACCAAGAGGGACCATATTTTCAATTTGCATAAGGATCCATCAAAGAGTAGAACTTGTAGCGCTTGGCAAACATCATGACGTACTTGGTAAAGATTTCTTGCAAGGAGCTCCCAACATCAGTCGGAGTCATCAAAGCTAGTATTTTCCCTTCAACCTTTTGATTCTTAATTAGATCAATATCTTCATTTGGTTTAGGTCCATCCAGCGAAGACTCAAAAGTGACATTTAGCCACAATTGAAGTAACTAGAAAGGTCCCTCCAACAAGAAGTTAGTTTCTAGAAAAATGTTCTTGAGGGTATCCACTACCATCCCTAGATTTTTGTACAAAGAGCCTAGGATCATATGGCTCAGACAGAGATTTTGACCCTCATGCAATTGATTAGCAATGGTTATGAATTTCTTTTCCACCTTCAGAGATTTGGAACAGAACACATAACATGACAACCACAAAGCCGCGAAAGTAATATGTTCAGTGTCAGGCACTTCTTCATTATCCTTGTTATGATGGTCCTCGATTTAATGGCCAAAGCTTGCCCGCGTGTGATCGAAATTAATGGTATCTTCATTACTGACATGAGGGTCAAAGGCCTCACAAGTTAGTCGCAAGCCCACAATGGCGGCTAAGTTGAATAGAGTGGGAGTAACCATCCCACAAGGTAGATGAAAGGTATTAGAAGTACTCTCCCAGAAGTAGAGGGATGCGACCAACATATTTTGGCAATACAAAGGACATACCTTCGACAGTTGGATCAGATCATAGATGCCCATCTTTTCCCAAAGTTGAGACTTCTTCTTTTCAACTTTCTCCAACCACGAAATATAATGTTCGAGATGCTTTAAGAGATGACAATAGAGAAACACCCTGAGGGCATTGCTCATATAGATAAGGTTAATCGGGTTATCAGCTTCAACATCGTGGATCTCCTTTGTGTCAGCAGAAGGGGTAGGCGTTTTGACTGTAGAAATAACTTTAGTCGAAACGTTAGTTTTGGCCTTACTGGATAGTTTGGCCAGACGCTTTTTAGCACTAAATAAAGGTTATGTACGATAATAATCAGGGAAGAAGTCCCTTACTTTTTCATAGTTTTGATTCAAATCAGCGAGTCGACACATGAATGTGCAAGTTTTTCCAAAAATACTAATACGAATAATTACTGGAGATTGAAAGATGTGTCGCTTCTCTTCTTCAAGAGGATGTTTAGGAACATATTCCTGATTCCCTAATACATTGGGTCTTAGAATTTTGTGATAGAGGGGTAGTGGAAGCTTGGAGTTTAAACGATCTTTGGTGTTCTTCTTGGATGTTGACATGATCAAAGAAGATGGGAATCTGAGAGAAGTTGAAAGATTTGAAATGATTTAAGAAAGTTGTATGAGAAGAAATTTGCAGAAAAATAGAGGAGATAAAGAAGTCCTGAGGAGTGAAAAGGAGAAATGAGAGAAAGGAATAAGATTTTTAGTGGAAGAAGAATCTCTTCAATTTCTAAGAGAAACAAGTGTCCATCAACGTCAAACACGTGGCACCCATTTATAGGGTAACTAAAAGTGTTCTCTCTCCAAATATCCATGATTTCCTGGAGAAGCGGAGCCATGATCACATGTCATTATCGCACGTTCCAATGTGACGGTTTGGTAATGTAACACTATAGGTGTTTAATTGGCTGCATTGTATGGTAAAACACTAGCTGGATTCTAATGTCTTGACTGATGTCATGACATGCTGTGGAGATGTTTGTTTGACTGCATTGTATGTTAGAATATCTAGTTGTACTCTGATGTCTTGGCTGATGTCATGACATTCTGAGTAGTGTACTGCAGGATTAGCTAATACAGGATTTATTGAATGTCAAACTGGATGTTATGACATTCATCCCTGTCAGCAGATACTGAGGAATAGAACAGGTGATGTTCTACTATAACTCAGTATTTATTGTCAGTCTGCTTATCAAGAGGATAACAGACCTGATGTAAGTCTCTATGTGTGAATGTCAAAATTGGATGTTTTGACATTTATTAATGTACGCTGATACTGAAGCATGGACAGATTGATTCTGTACAGTACAGCAAATTGTACAGTCTGTTTTCAGGAAAAACAGACTTAGCATATGGTCCTTGATTTGGATGTCAAACTGAATGTTGTGACATTCATTCCTGACAGCATATGCTATATTGTAGGTTGTTTAGTTTTTCTGTTTCAGCATTTTTCTCAGGCTATTCTTCAGGGATTCAACAGCGGAGAGAAAATCCAGGAAACCAACAACCAAGCTACATTTAATGAACCTAACAAATAGCCTATTTGTTAGTAACCTAGATATGGAATTTAGGGGAACTCGCGTGACCTAAAATTCAGGAGAATACAAGTACAAGGCCCAAGTGCTGCAATATAAAAGGATGGCAATCCTTCATTCAGAACTGGGGATTTAAGGCGTGAAGATTTAGTGTGTTCATCATACTTCACTGCTGTATTTTTGTGTGTCTTGTATTAGACGTATCTTGTAAGCCAAGCTATTATCACGTAGATGATTGCATTGGTATAGGGTGTTCATTGAGTTGTAAGTGTTGTGTCACTCTAAGCTTTTAAGCGTGAGTGCTATGTATCTTGATTAAAGCTGTTAAGCACAATCAAGAGTTGTTTGAAGTGTGACTTCATAATTGTCTTTAATATTGATTAAAGGTAGTAATCACTGAGGTGATTGAGGGGGAGTGAGTAGGAACTCTGATCTTAGTGTAAGATTGAAATTGCATTGGGTAGGGATTAAGTGAAGAGTTGTAAACGGGGGAGTTTAGCTTTGAATTAATACTACTAATAGTGGATTTCCTCCCTGGCTTGGTAGCCCCCAGACGTAGGTCATGTTGGACTGAACTAGGTAAACAATTACTTGTGTTATTTACTGCACTTACTTTTAAGTTCTGCATAATTCTTGTCTGTGCAGAATTGGATGTCATAACAACCCGTGTGACATCGAAAGTCTGATAACTAGAATTTCAAACACCCTAAACCCCACACATAATTTATCGCATAAACTAAATATAAAATAAAACCATGTAGGGTGTCACACATTCGTAACACACATGACCTGCTCCGTAACACGGGTTTCAACAGTAAATTTCAATACACAGATTTGTAATAAGGATGTTTACACGACATCCTACTTATCTAAATCATACCTGGGATGTTTATACAACATCCTTCTCATCTGATCGGTATTATATATTCACAAAATAAGACATTCATAACTTGTCACTGCATGCTCACTTCCATTTTTAAGTATCATCGCAGCGGAATTATCATCACAATTATGGAAGATAAAGCAAGTAATAACATCTACTCTCAACTTCAATTGCAATAACAAAATAAGAGAGTTCTAATCAGTCAACTCAACATCTTAAGAATTCTCAACAACAAAATTAGTCTTATGACTTCAACATGATCAAACATAAGGAATAATGTAAGCGTTTAACCCAACCCGGTGTTACATGATCAGAGCAAGGTACCACTAGTAAAAGCGATAAAATAAAGAAGTAATCCAAGAGCTACCTTCCACTTACTTCAGCAATACTACTCTTGAGTATCTGCACGATGCACATGTAAAGGCAACATTCAAACAGAAGGGGTGAGAATTCATTTCAATAATAATGATATAGAATAAAGAATAGAGTACAACATCTACACAATCATGCACAAGAATATATTACATTCTTACATCCAAATCATAATCAACATCATACACGACAATATCTCAATTATCATCAACATCATACAAAGCCATATCTCAATTATCATTAACATCATATGCAACAACATCTCATCCAACAACACATCAACAACAATCAATACAAATGCAACACTTATGCAATGTACTCAACACCGACTCAACATGCACATGGTACCAAAATGAACACTCAGGTTCATCTCACTCCATGATCCCCACCATATGATTGATTCCCTCTTGGAACCGGAGCACACCAAAATCGCTACCATCACCATAGGTAACGCTTCACTAATCCCCCATAATAGGAATTAGTTACTCGCACCTGATCCATCACCATGGGATCGAGACTCACCAAAAATAGTTACCATCAACATATGTAACGCTTCACTAATCCCTCATAATAAGAATTAGCTACTCGTACCCGATCCATCACCATAGAATCGAGGCTCACCAAATTTGGACCGAAACCCGTACACCAAGATGCATGACTCTCAAATAACATGCATTAACACAATAAGGTTCACCTAAAGGATCCCCACACGCATCTCATCATTTATGCATCACACCATTCATCATTCAACAACCAATTGATGTTACCACATGAATAATATCAACAAATAACAACAACTCATCAACATCTTAACATCATCGACATAATAACATAATTCTCACACAATGATATTACAACAATGCAACGATTCATCAACCAAATGTATAAACCAATATATTTATCAATACAGTAAGAATGTGAATATTATTAAAACATATCAACAACCACTACCATGTTTTAGGCCTGAGCGTTATCTTTCTAACGCTTCAAACACCATCAAAACTGGACTTACGAAATGAAAGTTATGACCAAAATCGTCGGGATGTGTCAACAATTCATTAACTGAACGTATGAATAAAAACTTCACCAACACAGTAGTAATATGAATAATACCCAATCAGTTCACTTATCACCATCATATTATATCTCTTAGAGTCAGTTTTCTAATGCTTCAAACCCCAACCCAAAATGATTCACGAGTTGAAAGTTATGATCAAAACCATGCACGAAGGCGTTTCTAAAAAGTTGTTATTTTCTAAAATTTCCAACACAATTTTCATCTTCTTCAACCCCAAAAAAATCCATGAAATAATCTCCAAAATTATTTTATTCCTGAAATAAAGTTATATCCCTCTGCTTCATATATCAAACGCTTCAAACGGCACTCAATTTGGACTTACGGATCAAAAGTTATGGCCAAAACGATTTCGACCGAAAAACATAAAAAAAAGGCTCGCGATTGTGACGGACATAATGCAAAATTTTCTGCGTTTTTCATCGTTGGAGATCTTCCGAACCTCTGATTTCGATTCCGTAAAAAGTCAAATGCTCAGAAAATTACAACATATAATACTCTAATTATCTAAAGTTAATTTACAGTTTTAACACAATTAAATCATTTAATCACAATTTTAAGATTATGCCTAAAACCTTCGAAATTACAACAATGGTGGATATTGTAATACCCCAAAATTTACCCTTCATTTTTCCCGGAAGCATGGGATTATGTTTCATGTTTCATTAGCATCATACTAGGTCATACTCATTGCATACTGCATTAGTGATATGGAAATCAGGTTTTGATTTATCACTCCTTAACAGAAGGAGCCCACACAAAGCAAGATTGAGAATTGGACTTCATTTTCTAAATATACAAGTCTCAAGGGTCTCAGGGGGCTCAAAGTATCTTATTATGGTCTTTAATTCATCAGTGAAGGATTCAGAGCTATCAGAGTGCTCACCTGGATTTAATCAGAAATTAGGGTTTCATGGCTACCTGCAACAGGCAATGTTTGGTTGGAAGTAGAGGGGCTCATCCATGTCATGATTATAGAGGCATCTTGGCCTAGGAAGACTCACAATTATCTCAGAAAGATCCATTGGCAATCAGTGCAATCAGTTCCTGGTCAATTTTGCCCTAAACTAGGGTTTGGTATAAAATCAGTTTATTTCTGATTCCTTGGGTGAAACTCTTTCCCATGGCCCTCCATATGTCCACAAGGGTCTACATATAAAAAATCAGCTCTTTATTTGAGCCAGAGGTGCTTCAATTGATCATTGGAATCGGGAATCAGACAGTTTGGGAAAAGTCAACTGTGGGGCCAGAAAAGTCAACTCCTAACATTTTGAGAGGGAATCTCAAAATCCATGCCTAAGGGATCCTACATGTGAAATTTGATCAAGGTTGGATCATGGATTCATCATTTAATCAGGAATTGGAAAAGTTACTTAATTTGTAAATGGTTGACTTTCCATTTATGGCAAGTTTTCATGATTGCTGCATTCACTTTAAGCCCATTTTCCATCAAAATAAAAGCTTCATTTGAAAATTTCTCCAACATGAAAGTTGTTCCTCTTGTTCCAAGCTTTCTAGAGATATAAAGTTTGTTCCATCTAGATTAAAATTGAGAAAGTTATGCTTAGTCAAAGTGAGACATATTTTTAGGACACTTAGAAATATTTCTAAGTCCCAAAATCTTCAAAGTTTGTCAAGACTTCTTGGCCAGTTTTCTTGCACTTCAAGGCACCAATTGAAAATGTTTTCTTCACAACAATTATACCTTGCCATGTCCTCTTTCACCTCCTTTTGGAATCATCTCATTTGGATCCATGGTTTGAGAGATGCATTCATCTAAAGTTGGCATCATGACTTGATTTTCTAGGCAGATTTTAGGCCAAACTGGCCCAACCATTTTGCAGTTGTGGTGACATGACTTTGAGGCCATTTTTCACCTGTTTCCATTCATCATTTCCATTCATGCTCAACATGAAAGATGTTATACTCCATGAGATCTTTCTACTGTTTGCATTGTCTCACCATTTGGAGACTTGATCATCAAGTTACATGGCCATAAAGTCACCACCTTGGAATGTTTTCTTGCCAAACCAAACCAACCAAGCCATGCTGCAAACCAGCCCACGTTTTGTCACCTCATTTGGCCATGCATTGGATATTCATTCACTTAAGTTTGGCCTAAAATAACAACATTTCGCATGCCCTCTTTCTACACCTCACTTTGCATTTTTTGCCCATAAACCAAAACATGGATTTCAATGCCCATTACGATCATTTGACCACCATATTTAAAAGCTACAAACCCTAAACCTAAAAGAAGGCATTGGAATTTCGTCGCAAGCAAGGCAAAGAGGTCACATAGCAGACTATTTTTCCTCATCAAGTTCTCAAGTGGAAGCTTTGAAGCATCAAGAAGGAAGCATCATCTTCTATTCTCTACACAACCCAAGGGGCAGTGGACCTAACTTCCACTAGGTAACATTTTTTGTCCATTTTCCATAGCCATCCATTGATATACCATGCTTGTTTCATGCTTACTATGCTTATTATCATTACTATTTACCATGCTTGTTTCATGCTATTACCATGCTCATCATCATTACCATGCCAATCATATGCTTGTGTTATTGATATGGATTTATGCTGTTATTTTATGTTCATAGCCGTGCCCATATTGACATATTATTGTCAATATTTCTCCATGATTAAGCCATCATTTTATCTAAAACAAGTCACCATGTTAATCTACACATTTCATACATGAGATCTGGATTTTATTTCATCTCATTTGGTGCATTATAGTGCTTGTATTATTGAGTGGAAGATTGAAGAAATTCACTGCGTTTTCACGTGTTGCATTGCATGGTGTTAGGGTTTCTTGTTCCATGAAGAAGACGATGATGTGGCATCTTATAAGCCGTTAGATCTAAGGAGCGGGTTTTAATCATAGCCGCCCAGTCCTTTTTGTCCTCTAGTCACTTAAACCAACCTGACCAATTGATAAATGTTACATGATTTTTTTATTAAAATGTTATTTTAATATGTGTCAAGCTGGATATATTGGTTTTGGACTGGGCCTGCGCATCTGCTTTTGACACCCCCACACTTCATGGCCCATCAACATTAATCCATACCTCCTTTCATATTTCTTTTTTAATTCACATTTAATTTCTGTTTTGCTTTTAATTATTTTAAAATATTTTCTTTATTCATAAAAATATCCAAAAATATTTTCCATATTTCTTAATGCTTTATTTGATTTTATTTAATTTTTATTTTTGTATTTGTTTAATATTAATATTTTATTTTAATTATTTATTCCAAATGGTCCATTTTAACACACATTTTTTCTTGATTTTATTTTTATAACTTAAAATTCTTTTTAGCTTTTGATTTTTGTGATGAAGGTTGACCAATGTCCCATGGTCAACCTGACCTTTTCTTGGAAATTTATTTCCTATTTTCAATTTATTTTGGATTTATTTTTTACCTAGATTGGTTGGTTGACTTTTGTTTTGACCTCTGTTTTATTTCAATTAATTTATACACTAATTTTCATTATTTTTAAAATCGTTTTGGGGGATGATGATGTCCTGACCAAACCTTACTTAGTTTAATTTTTCATAATTTTCTTGATTAATTTGCTATTTATTTGATATTTATTAAATTGGCTTGAATTTTTAGTTGACTTCTTTATGATCGATGTTTGACTTAGGGATTGCTTATGGAAATTGAAGAGATCTTTTGATCCTCCCTTGTTCATCTCATATGCCATGTATTAGAGGCCTTGTATCTTGATTTTATTTGATCCTTACCTCATTTCCTGATTAAATTGTTCAGTGGACCCTTTTTGTGCATCTATTCATCTGTCTGGTTCATCTATCATTTGTTATACTTGTTTCTTTCATCCATGCTTTCTATTGCTTGACTGTTAACATGTTCATACTTCCCATGCATTTTTTAATGCTCCGTTATTTCATTATTTGATTCTTTGATTTGATTGTATACCTGTTTACTTATTCTTATTGATTGATAACTGTTGCCTACTTGTATGATGATTGAGGCATATACTCTTATTGTTTAAATGCCATGAACCATCCCTATTCATAACAAATGTACCCCTCTCCCATGAAGTGAATAATATTTATTCTTTCATTCTTTATTCATCTGTTAATACAAAGAATTAAAACGAACATCCGATAATCATTTCAAAACAAGATCAAAAGCTCGATCCAACGTCGAGTAATCATTTTCAAAACTTAACATAACCAGCACATATTCATCCATCCTTTTGTAAGTCGATTGCTTCATGCATCGCCATTTCTCTTGTAAGTCGATTGCTTCATGCATCGCCATCTACCTATAAGTCGATTGCCTCAGGCATCGCCATCTACCCTTATCCGTGGCTCCTCTCCTTGCTCCATCCGTCGACTCTTATTCCGTTTAGGTACCCATTAGGTAGAACCCTTTGTATGACAACATAGGTAGAATTCCCTTATTCTTTGCATGCTAACATTAGGTAGATGTTCCCCTATGTAAATCCTAACACATAGGTCCATGTTGCATGACAATTCTAGGGCAGAGCTTCCCCATTTTCAGATCTTCCGTGCATCTCCGATCTTGTGGGATGTCAGTCCGTTCTATTGCAAAGAGGTAACTGCCTAAGACTCGATTCAGCGAGCTGCGACACCTACTGCTAGGACGTTGACCATATTTCCCACTTTCCTTTGACACAGCTGGTGTCCTCTTTTGTAAGTCCATGTTCAGATGGCAATCCTTAACCCCTAGTTAGGCGAACTACGACAACTCTGATTCTCATGTTCAGATGAGATACGTAGGCACGAGATGCGATGTCTTGCCGAGTTTTTGACTGACTACTAATAACTAATCCTTATTTGCTTTCGCCCTTGTTGCGATTATTTTCTCTCGCCCTCGTTGCGATCGAGACCTTCCTTTTCTCTTGCCCTAGTTGCAATTGAGACCCTTGTTCTCGTAGTTAGCTGAACTACGTTTTGCTCTAATTCTCATTCCAGATGAGATACGTAGGCATAAGACGTGATGTCTTAGCGAGCACACTTCTCTTTCGCCCATAGGTAGCCGAATTACGAAGACTCTGATTCTCATACAAAGATGAGATACGTAGGCAGTGGATGCGACATCCTTGTGAGTCACTTTCTTTTAACCTTCTTTTAGTAAATAGTACATTAGATATACCTACACCCTTTAGACCAGAACAACAAGAGTGGATCCCGTAGAGTACTACGGATGCGTAGGGGTGCTAATACCTTCCCTTCGCATAATCGACTCCCGAACCCTAGATTTGGTTGCGAGACCTTGTCTTTTCCTTCTCTTCAGGTTTTCTTCGATCATTTCCTTTCCTTCCTTTGGGATAAATAACGAACGGTGGTGACTCTTCTGTTTTCTTTCGCTTGCCGGTTGTTTTTTTCGCACCAGTTGCGATAGCTGGCGACTCTGCTGGCGACCCTGGTTTCCCTATGCGACTCCCTCCTAGCTTTTGTGAGTTTCTTGTTTGTTGGGTGTTTATTCTTCTGTACAGTTATTTACTTCCAGCATTTATCTGCTTTATCTTATTGCATTGTGTATATATGATTGTTGTATCTGTTGGATATGTTGTTTGTTTGTTGGGGTGGGTTGTTCTATGAGAGATAAGCCCACTACCCAGGCTTGAGCATACACACAGGTTTTAGAGTGGATAGTGACGAGGCTTGCATAGTATGTTGCTACGTTAAGTCGTTCATGAAGACTCACACCCAGATGAGGTTTCTTTTGGATATATTCTGTCCTACGGGTGTTTCGTAACGACATGATGTTCCTCTAGAAATCGTCGACTCTGGTGACCATTTCCCGAGGACTCAGTCGAGGCCTCTCCTCCGAGACGCGGTTATGTTAGCTCTGGTGGGCACATTCTCGCTGCTCAATCCGAGGACCCCGAGGCTGGGAACTTGCTTTTAGGATGTCCTGTTGAGGGGAGTCAGTGGAGGTCTTTTGTCTCGTAATAACGTCAAACCTTCAGTGGTAAACATATTATTCTCGACTAAAGGGTTAGAAGCTGACGAACTTCTGTTCTTAGAACCTACCAGTAAGGGGCGGGCTAAATTCAGGAAACCTTAACCTTCAACCAACCCGGTTTTCTGGTATTCTTGTTGGAGCAGAACTTTGATCTCTTATATGTTCCTCAGTGGTTTTCTCTTCGGACAGTGCGACCTGACAGTTGTTCAAGCAGATGCAGCAATCCTGATTCCCATGTCACTGCATTGCATCACATCATTTTGCATTCATATCATTTAACACATGTTTATCTATTTCTAGGGGTTTATATCTTCTTCTTGATTCTAGTCGGGGTTTTCTGGTACTCTTAAAATGGATTTTTTATCTGATAAGAGACTGGAATCAAGGGGTAGAATACCCTTTGGAATTGATAAATATGTCATTGCATTTGCATATTCATTAGCATGTCTTGCATAACAGGTACCGCCGCAGTGTTCTCATTTTGTTTGGTATTCCACTAGCAGGATAGCTGACTCAGGAATTCACCGATACGGTACCCGAAGAAATCAACAAAGAGCAATGGAAGGCCTACAAGCAGAGCTCGCTGAGATGAGGATTCGCATGAATCAGTTCATGGAAGTGGTCCAAGGAGTGGCTCAGGGACATCAGGAGCTTAGATTGTTGGTACAGAGGGATCCCCCTACTACTCAACCGGAGGTTGTGGCTGATCCTCCAGCTGGAGAGGCTAATGGACCCAATGGACCGGGGATTATCCCTATCCCACGTGTCAACCTTGATCAACAACCCATCCATGATGATCAGGAGGATCAGTTCCCCCTGCTTCAGGAGGACTTTGGCACGGGCCATGGTATGGACCCTATGTTTCGGAAACTGGAAGAGAGGTTGAAAGCTGTGGAAGGGCATAATGCTCTTGGTGTGGATGTTGCTGACTTGGGGTTGGTCCTAGGTGTGAGAGTTCCACCAAAGTTCAGAGTTCCGATATTTGATAAATACAATGGCAATTCTTGCCCGAAGACTCACGTGCAAGCTTACTTCCGCAAGATGGTTGCGTATTTGGATGATGGGAAGCTGCTCATGTACTTCTTCCAGGACAGCCTAGCTAGGGCATCCTTGGAGTGGTATATGAGGTTGGACAGAGCCCATATTCGCTGCTGGAGAGACTTGGCTGAGGACTTTGTGAAGCAGTATCAGTACAATGCGGATATGGCACCTAACAGGACTCAACTCCAGAATCTGTCTCTCAAGAACAACGAGTGCTTCAAAGAGTACGCTCAACACTGGAGAGAGATGGCTTCCCGTGTTCAGCCTCCGATGTTGGAAAAAGAGATGGCCAACATGTTTATGAACACACTGTCTGGATCTTATTTGGAGCGTCTGGTGGGTTACAACGCCTCGAATTTTGCTGATGTGGTCTCTACCGGTGAGAGGGTGGAGAACTACTTGAAGACATGTAAGATCCAAAGTGGGATTGGATCATCTTCGGGGTCAAAGAAGTCGTTCATAGGAGGACAAAAGAGGAGAGAAGGGGATGCGAATGTTGTGTCTTCTTATCAGAGCAGAGGTAACTGAAGGAGCAGTTTTCAGAATTACCATCAGCAACCTTATGTTGCAGCTGTGACCATTCCGGCTGCAGCACCAGTGCAACAACAATAACCACAGCGTCAACAAAACCAGTACCAGCAACAACAGGGTAATAGACCCGCCTATCAACAGAGACAGAGGATGTTATACAGGCGCTTCGACACTCTTCCGATATCGTACGCCCAATTTCTTCCCAACCTTCAACAATTGCAACTTGTGCAGTTACGCACTTTGGCTCCTCCCGTTGGCAGGCTTCCAGTGGGTTATGACGCCAATGCTAGGTGTAATTTCCACTCTGGGGCACCTGGCCACACTATCGAGAACTGCAAAGCTTTTAAGCACGTAGTTTAGGACCTTATTAACTCGAAGGCCATTAACTTTGCGTCGGCTCCCAATGTTGTCAACAATCCTATGCCGCAGCATGGTAGAGCAAATGTTAACATGGTTGAAGGAGAGGTCAAACCCGTCAAAGATGTGTTGAAGCTGAAGACACCGCTGTTAGAAATCAAAGGATACTTGCTAAAGGCAGATGTTTTCCCCGGTTGTGGGAGCAGTTGTTTGGGTTGTGTTGCACAAAGCGGGGGTTGTGTGAAGCTACAACAGGGTATCCAGGCCTTGCTTGACGATGGTATCCTCCAAGCTGAAGACCTATCTGCCCAAAGGTCTGTTGAAGGGGTTGTTGAAGAGGTGTCTGAAGATGCTGAAGAATTTACAAATGTTGTTCCTGCTGATTTTGTAATTCCCACTGACGTATTTAATTTTTCTGATGTTGTTGCTGATATTCCAAACATTGTGCTTGATTCTGATGTACTTGTTGAACTTGATTCCGATGTTTCAGATGTTTGTACTTCAATAAATAAGATTTCTGAGTATGACTGTGACGTTGCCACTATCACAATTTTCTACCCGACCGCTCAGATCAGTGTGCCAGTAGTGAAACCGGTATCACCAGTGCGACCGCATCAATCCACTATGACCATCACGACCCCTGGTCCTTTACCTTTCACCAGCGAAAGGGCCATTCCTTGGCATTACGGGGGGAGTGTGTATGCACACGATCATAGAGTGGAGCAGCCACTGAAAATAGAAGAGGTGCAGGATCAAAAGTTTGAACCTGGAGTTGAGTTAAAAGATCCCGCAGTGGACAATGTTGGTGGAATCGGGCGATTCACCAGAAGTGGTAGACTGTTCTCACCACCGGTTACCCACCTGATAGTGCTGACGTCGCGGCGAAGGCCAAAGGCAAGCAAGTTGTGAATGAGGGTACCTCTGCACCACAGGCTGGCTCTGAGCCTGCTTTCGCGAAGGATGTGGACGAGCTCTTGAGAATTATAGAGAAAAGCGACTACAAAGTAGTCGATCAATTGATTCAGACGCCGTGTAAAATATCTATTCTCTCACTCCTGCTGTGCTCGGAGGCACACAGGGAGGCACTTCTGAAGGTCCTTAATGTTGCATATGTGCCTCAGGAGATTTCAGCGAACCAACTAGAGGGGGTCGTTGCAAATGTTCATGCAAGCAACGGGTTGGGTTTTACTGATTCTGACTTGACGTCGGCTGGACGCGATCATAACAAGGCTTTGCACATTTCGATGGAGTGTAAAGACACTGTGCTATCCCATGTTCTGGTGGATACAGGTTCCTCTCTCAACGTGCTACCCAAGAGAGCCCTGTCAAAGTTAGATGTAGAAGTTTTGATCTTGAAGCCTTCCGATTTTGTGGTTTAGAGCCTTCGATGGTTCTAAGAGGTCGGTGTTCAGAGAGGTAGAATTGCCAGTTCAGATTGGATCACAAACCTTCAACACCGTCTTCTATGTGATGTATATCAGTCCTTCGTATAGCTGCTTGTTGGGTCGTCCTTGGATCCACAATGTCGGGGCAGTCTCCTCAACTTTGCATCAGAAAATCAAGTTCCCGGTCAACAAAAGAATTATCACTGTCTGTGGTGAGGAGGATATTCTGGTCAGTCACCTGTCTACATTCAAGTATGTAGAGGTAGAAGGTGAGATTCATGAGACCCTGTGTCAGGCCTTTGAGGTAGTTCAAGTCAAGGATGCAACTCCGGTGGAAGAGGTTAAAGCAGGTGCCTCTATTTTGTCCTTCAAGCAGGCACATGCCTTGGTAGATTCAAGTGTTGCTCCCGGTTGGGGACGTCTGTGGGATTTACCTGTGAAGGAAGACAAGTTTGGGATTGGGTATCAGCCAACATTGACTTCTACAACTTCAACGCCTCAGACTCGTCAGGGGCTGATTACTTTCTTCAGTGTTGGCATCATTCAGTACGGCCAGATCTCTGCAATCAACGAAGAAGATGGGGATAGTGATTACGACATTGATAACTGGGTGCGACCAAGGGTCCTGGGTGAAGTTCTCCGCAACTGGTCTTCTGAAGAGATTATCCATTTCACTCTTCTTGAAGAGTAATTTTCTTTGTTCATTTATGCATGTCCAAGTCTTACGTTCCGCCCAGGGCGTAATGACTCATTGTAAGGCTCATCTATGTGAATACCTGCATTTTTTATCATAAATAAAGGACGTCTTTTTGCATTCAAATATTTTGTTCACTGTCTTTCTATTTTTGCAGTTTTCAAAAAAAAAATCAAAAAAATACATTTTGGCAATGTTTTGTTTAGTTTTCACTCTTTGTTCACACTCATAAGCACATACCATCACTCATGCAGATGCACGTCACCGGGCCCTATTGATAACAGTTCTGCTATGGCTCGATTCGACTTTGAAAATCCAATCTTTCAAGCTGAAGAAGAGGGTGATGAAGACTGTGAACTCCCTGAAGAACTTGCCAGGTTGTTAAAACAGGAGGAAAGGGTCATTCAACCGCATCAAGAGTCCATTGAAATGATTAATCTTGGCACCGAGGACATCAAGAGAGAAATCAAGATAGGGGTTGCTTTGGAAGATAATGTGAAGAAGGGGCTGATTGAATTGCTGCAAGAGTATGTCGACATCTTCGCTTGGTCTTATCAGGACATGCCAGGGCTTGACACAGACATTGTGGTACACCGTTTGCCTCTCAAAGAGGATTGTCCTCCGGTCAAGCAGAAGCTCAGAAGAACAAGACCAGAGATGGCCGTCAAGATAAAGGAAGAAGTGCAAAAACAGTTGGATGCAGGGTTTCTAGCGGTTACAAATTATCCGCCATGGGTTGCAAATATCGTTCCAGTACCTAAGAAGGATGGAAAGGTAGGATGTGTGTTGACTACCAGAATCTGAACAGAGCTAGTCCTAAAGATGATTTCCCATTACATCGACGTTTTGGTGGATAACACGACTCATTTCTCGGTATTCTCCTTCATGGATGGCTTTTCTGGCTATAATCAAATTAAGATGGCACCAGAAGACATGGAGAAGACAACTTTCATAACCCCATGGGGCACCTTCTGCTACAAGGTGATGTCGTTTGGTCTGAAAAATATTGGGGCAACATATCAACGAGCTATGGTAACTCTTTTCCATGATATGATTCATCATGAAATCGAGGTTTATGTTGATGATATGATTGTCAAATCTCAGACGGAAGAAGAACATTTGGTGAATTTGCAGAAACTGTTTGAGCGTTTGAGGAAATTCAAGTTGAGGCTTAATCCGAACAAGTGTACTTTTGGGGTGGGATCTGGAAAACTGTTGGGTTTTATTGTTAGTGAAAAAGGGATTGAGGTGGATCCGGCCAAAGTAAAAGCAATACAAGAAATGCCTGAGCCAAGAACAGAAAAACAAGTTCGTGGTTTCTTAGGGAGGTTGAACTACATTGCAAGGTTCATCTCTTACCTAACAGCCACGTGTGAGCCAATATTCAAATTGTTAAGAAAAGATCAGGCTACCAGGTGGAATGATGGTTGCCAAAGGGCTTTCGAGAAGATAAAGGAGTATTTGCAGAATCCTCCAATCCTTATGCCTCCAGTCCCAGGGCGACCGCTGATTATGTATTTGACAGTACTTGATAATTCCATGGGTTGTGTTCTCGGTCAACACGACGAGACAGGTAGGAAAGAGCATGCCATCTACTACCTGAGTAAAAAATTCACAGATTGCGAGTCGAGATACTCAATGCTTGAAAAGACATGTTGTGCACTTGCATGGGCTGCTAAGCGATTGAGACAATACATGCTGACTCACACAACCTTACTGATCTCCAAGATGGATTCAATCAAGTATATATTTGAGAAGCCAGCTCTCACCGGAAGGGTTGCTCGTTGGCAAATGGTACTGACAGAGTACGACATCCAGCATACATCCCAGAAAGCCATCAAAGGGAGTATTTTGTCAGACTATCTTGCTCAACAGCCGATTGATGATTATGAGCCGATGAAGTTTGATTTTCCAGATGAAGACATCATGTTCCTCAAGATGAAAGACTGTGAAGAGCCAGTTGTTGAGGAAGGACCTGATCCAGATGAAAAGTGGACTTTAATGTTTGATGGGGCCGTCAATGCCAAAGGAAGTGGAATTGGTGCTGTCATTACCACTCCGAAAGGTGCCCACATGCCTTTCACCGCTCGTCTGACTTTTGAGTGCACCAATAATGAAGCTGAGTATGAAGCCTGTATCTTGGGTATTGAGCAAGCCATTAATTTGAGAATCAAGACTCTGGACATCTTCGGAGATTCAGCTCTAGTGATCAATTAAGTGAATGGTGATTGGAATACTCTCCAGCCTAATCTGGTCCCCTACAGAGATTACACGAGAAGACTGTTGACTTTCTTCATAACAGTAAAGCTGTATCATATACCTCGTGATGAGAACCAGATGGCAGATGCTCTTGCTACTCTATCCTCCATGATTAAGGTGATTCGATGGAACTATGTTCCCAAGATCGATGTTATGCGCCTTGATAGGGCCGCGTATGTGTTTGCTGTTGATCCGGTAGTTGATGACAAGCCTTGGTATCACGACGTCAAGTGCTTTCTGAAGAATAAAGAGTACCATGCAAGGGCATCCAACAATGATAGAAAGACTTTGAGAAGATTGGCAGGCAGCTTCTTCTTGAACAAAGACGATGTGCTGTATAAGAGGAACTTCGACATGGTTTTGCTCAGATGCGTGGATAGACACGAAGCGGATATGTTAATGTAGGAAGTTCATGAAGGATCCTTCGGTACTCATGTCGACGGACATGCAATGGTTAAGAAATTGTTGAGAGCGGGTTATTACTGGATGACCATGGAATCTGATTGTTTCAAATATGCTCGGAAGTGTCATAAATGCTAGATTTATGCTGATAAGGTGCATGTGCCGCCAAATCCTCTGAATGTGATGTCTTCGCCGTGGCTGTTCGTTATGTGGGGCATTGATATGATTGGAAAGATTGAGCCGACTGCATCCAATGGGCATCTCTTCATCCTTGTTGCCATCGACTATTTCACCAAGTGGGTCGAAGCAGCGTCATTTGCGAAGGTCACCAAACATGTGGTTGCCCGATTCATTAAGAAAGAAATCATTTGTCGTTATGGGATTCCCGAAAGAATCATTACTGATAATGGTTCTAATCTCAACAACAAAATGATGAAGGAGTTGTGCAAGAACTCCAACATTCAGCATGATAATTCTTCCCCTTATCGTCCCAAGATGAACGGTGCTGTTGAGGCAGCAAATAAGAACATAAAGAAGATTGTGCAGAAGATGGTCGTTACGTACAGAGATTGGCATGAGATGCTACCCTTCGCCTTGCATGGGTACCGTACTTCAGTACGTACATCGACCGGGGCAACCCCTTACTCCCTTATGTATGGTATGGAAGTAGTCCTACCTGTTGAAGTGGAGATTCCTTCTTTAAGAGTCCTGCTGGATGTCGAGTTAGACGAAGCTGAATGGATTCAGACGAGGTTCAATGAGTTGAGTCTTATCAAAGAGAAGCGAATGGCAGCCATTTGTCATGGGCAGTTGTATCAAAGTCGGATGAAGAGAGCCTTTGATCAGAAAGTGCGTCCTCGATGCTTCCATGTCGGAGATTTGGTGTTGAAAAGGATCCTTCCTCCTCAGACAGATCACAAGGGCAAGTGGACTCCTAACTATGACAGACCATATATTGTCACCAAGATTTTTGATGGTGGAGCCTTATTGCTTGCAACTATGGATGGTGAAGACTTCACTTCCCCTGTGAACTCAGACACAGTTAAAAAATACTTCGCATAAAATAGACCCGCTGGACAATAAAAAGAATAGTCCAGGCAAAATATGGGCATCCCGGCGAACCAAGAAAATGAAAAAGGTTCGGACAAAAGTTAGGGATTAAAAATTAAAAGATTGTACACCCGGTAAGTTGAAAACCTAAAAAGGCAACTTAGGCAAAAATGGGTATCCCGGTGGATTGAAAACCCGAAAGGACGATCCAGGCAAAAGTTAGGGATTAAGCGAATGACTGCGTTCTGAGTAGTTCTGAATCTCATCTCGTGTCGATAACTGGAAACTTTCGAAGGATAGGAAACAGTCCAATCACCTTTTTCAGAAAGCTAATCATTTGAAGGATCTTGAAGACGAGCGAGTCATAGCAGAATTGGAACCCGGTAGAAATCCATTTCACATTGCCATTAGATTAATTTATGTTTTCATCTTTTGTGCAATTACCTCTTTCCAGGGATTGCTTCCTGATGTAAATGCCTATTCAGAGGCCATTCAATCAATAAAATCATGTTATTTAGTATATCTCTGTGTCATTTTCATTTTACTGTTTTGTTTGCAAAAATGACGTCCGAATTTTTGATAAACATTGCATCATGAAACATAAGAGCTTTACAGGTACATGCTTAATAAAAATTTAAAATTGCTTTAAATTTTAAGTGCTTCGGATCGTCTATTCAGAACAGGTACACTCGGGGCATTTCCTTAATGTTCCCAGCAGATGATCGTGGATGTTTTTTCTCAATAGTTGGAAGTTGGTATCTTATCCCTGCAGAGCTGATCCAAGCATTGGATTCTTCAATCCCCCAGCAGGCTCTCACTAATGTACTTCCCCAAGCATGTGTTTCAGACTATACACTCCCCAGTAGAGTCAACAGTGCCAGACTGTATATCCCTAGTGGAGTCGACAGTGTCAGACTGTATCTTCCCAACAGAAGCGGCTGCTCCTCAGAGTTCGATGCCAGATCGATGATCTCGACGCTAGATCCATGGTCCTTTTTCTTGAAGCAGAATCTCAGTACCGTATCAGTGTTTTACTTCCCCGACTGAGTCGTCTCTCTCGCAGATTATGGTTTCCAGAACCACTATCGCCTTCCTCAGCAACAAGCTTTCAGTGCCATTCTCTCCCCAGTTAGAGTCCCTATACTTTGTTATTGCCAGAACACCGCATGGCCGGTCATTTCCCCACAGAGTTTATTGTGTTGTGTATCTCCAACAGCACTGCCTGGGTCCAGAAGATTGTGATCATTTCCCCAGCAGAATTCTTTGCCTCGGCTTGGCGTTCTCTCTAACCTAGCATTTTACATCCCTGCATATAGAATCATATCGCATTGCATCCTCCCAAATCGCGTAGCATTTCCATTCTCATGGAGTATTACGCCATTGAAAAATTCAAACATATGCATGTAAAGAATAAGACATTCTCGGTATCCCAAGTGATAAGCCAGAAGTTTGTTTCCAGTACTCAGATTGAAGTTTGTTCATGACTTATCCTTTATTATTCCCAGCAGGGGTGGTTGGCCTACGCGCCGCCTCAATTATCATTTTCCCTATTTCTACCGATGCTAACAGGCATGAAAGTTTTCCGGTATTCAGACCGAAGTGGCATTCAGGCCAATTTTCCTATGTTCAGATCGAAGAAGTTTCTGACGTTCAGGTCGATGCAACTTGTGGCATTCAGGCCAGTTTCCGGTATCCAGACCAAAATGGCATTCAGGCCAGTTTTCCGATGTTTAGATCGAAGAAGTTTTCGACGTTCAGGTCGACGCAACTTGTGGCATTCAGGCCAGTTTTCCGATGTTCAGATCGAAGAAGTTTCCGACGTTCAGGTCGACGCAACTTGTGGCATTCAGGCCATTTTTCCAGTATTCAGACCGAAGTGGCATTCATGCCAATTTTCCGATGTTCAGATCGAAGAAGTTTCCGATGTTCAAGTCGACGCAACTTGTGGCATTCAGGCCAGTTTTCCGGTATTCAAACCGAAGTGGCATTCAGGCCAGTTTTCCGATGTTCATAACAATGTTTGATAATCTCATATCTTCTGATGCTCAGATCGAAGTGATTTCTGGTATTCAGATTGACAAGCGGCATTCAAGCCATGGTTATTTCTGTGTTACCATTTATATTGGTATTCAAGATAACATTTCTTTTTCGGTATTCAGACCGACTCTCGCTGTACCAGACGGATTCTTTGTTGATGCTCAGATCACGACCACCTGTTTGCCGATTCTGACAGGCATTTTTACTTCATTTTTCACATCAGTGTAAATTTTTGGGCTTTTATTGTATTCAATCACTTGATACCTCGAAAGTGCAAAAGCCGTTGCTATCTTCCTTTCGGGTCTCCAGTTGATTGAATAGGGGCAGCTGTAATACCCCAAAATTTACCCTTCATTTTTCCCGGAAGCATGGGATTATGTTTCATGTTTCATTAGCATCATACTAGGTCATACTCATTGCATACTGCATTAGTGACATGGAAATCAGGTTTTGATTTATCACTCCTTAACAGAAGGAGCCCACACAAAGCAAGATTAAGAATTGGACTTCATTTTCTAAATATACAAGTCTCAAGGGTCTCAGGGGGCTCCAAGTATCTTATTATGGTCTTCAATTCATCAGTGAAGGATTCAGAGCTATCAGAGTGCTCACCTGGATTTAATCAGAAATTAGAGTTTCATGGCTACCTGCAACAGGCAATGTTTGGTTGGAAGTAGAGGGGCTCATCCATGTCATGATTATAGAGGCATCTTGGCCTAGGAAGACTCACAATTATCTCAGAAAGATCCATTGGCAATCAGTGCAATCAGTTCCTGGTCAATTTTGCCCTAAACTAGGGTTTGGTATAAAATCAGTTTATTTCTGATTCCTTGGGTGAAACTCTTTCCCATGGCCCTCCATATGTCCACAAGGGTCTACATATAAAAAATCAGCTCTTTATTTGAGCCAGAGGTGCTTCAATTGATCACTGGAATCGGGAATCAGACAGTTTGGGAAAAGTCAACTGTGGGGCCAGAAAAGTCAACTCCTAACATTTTGAGAGGGAATCTCAAAATCCATGCCTAAGGGATCCTACATGTGAAATTTGATCAAGGTTGGATCATGGATTCATCATTTAATCAGGAATTGGAAAAGTTACTTAATTTGTAAATGGTTGACTTTCCATTTATGGCAAGTTTTCATGATTGTTGCATTCACTTTAAGCCCATTTTCCATCAAAATAAAAGCTTCATTTGAAAATTTCTCCAACATGAAAGTTGTTCCTCTTGTTCCAAGCTTTCTAGAGATATAAAGTTTGTTCCATTTATATTACAATTGAGAAAGTTATGCTTAGTCAAAGTGAGACATATTTTTAGGACACTTAGAAATATTTCTAAGTCCCAAAATCTTCAAAGTTTGTCAAGACTTCTTGGCCAGTTTTCTTGCACTTCAAGGCACCAATTGAAAATGTTTTCTTCACAACAATTATACCTTGCCATGTCCTCTTTCACCTCCTTTTGGAATCATCTCATTTGGATCCATGGTTTGAGAGATGCATTCATCTAAAGTTGGCATCATGACTTGATTTTCTAGGCAGATTTTAGGCCAAACTGGCCCAACCATTTTGCAGTTGTGGTGACATGACTTTGAGGCCATTTTTCACCTGTTTCCATTCATCATTTCCATTCATGCTCAACATGAAAGATGCTATACTCCATGAGATCTTTCTACTGTTTGCATTGTCTCACCATTTGGAGACTTGATCATCAAGTTACATGGCCATAAAGTCACCACCTTGGAATGTTTTCTTGCCAAACCAAACCAACCAAGCCATGCTGCAAACCAGCCCATGTTTTGTCACCTCATTTGGCCATGCATTGGATATTCATTCACTTAAGTTTGGCCCAAAATAACAACATTTCGCATGCACTCTTTCTACACCTCACTTTGCATTTTTTGCCCATAAACCAAAACATGGATTTCAAAGCCTATTAAGATCATTTAACCACCATATTTAAAAGCTGCAAACCCTAAACCTAAAAGAAGTCATTGGAATTTCGTGGCAAGCAAGGCAAAGAGGTCACATAGCAGACTATTTTTCCTCATCAAGTTCTCAAGTGGAAGCTTTGAAGCATCAAGAAGGAAGCATCATCTTCTATTCTCTACACAACCCAAGGGGCAGTGGAGCTAACTTCCACTAGGTAACATTTTTTGTCCATTTTCCATAGCCATCCATTGATATACCATGCTTGTTTCATGCTTACTATGCTTATTATCATTACTATTTACCATGCTTGTTTCATGTCATTACCATGCTCATCATCATTACCATGCTCATCATCATTACCATGCCAATCATATGCTTGTGTTATTGATATGGATTTATGTTGTTATTTTATGTTCATAGCCGTGCCCATATTGACATCTTATTGTCAATATTTCTCCATGATTAAGCCATCATTTTACCTAAAACAAGTCACCATGTTAATATACACATTTCATACATGAGATCTGGATTTTATTTCATCTCATTTGGTGCATTATAGTGCTTGTATTATTGAGTGGAAGATTGAAGAAATTCACTGCGTTTTCACGTGTTGCATTGCATGGTGTTAGGGTTTCTTGTTCCATGAAGAATACGATGATGTGGCATCTTATAAGCCGTTAGATCTAAGGAGCGGGTTTTAATCATAGCCGCCCATTCCTTTTTGTCCTCTAGTCACTTAAACCAACCTGACCAATTGATAAATGTTACATGATTTTTTTTATTAAAATGTTATTTTAATATGTGTCACGCTGGATATATTGGTTTTGGACTGGGCCTGCGCATCTTCTTTTGACACCCCCACACTTCATGGCCCATCAGCATTAATCCACACCTCCTTTCATATTTCTTTTTTAATTCACATTTAATTTTTGTTTTGCTTTTAATTATTTTAAAATATTTTCTTTATTCATAAAAATATCCAAAATTATTTTCCATATTTCTTAATGCTTTATTTAATTTTATTTAATTTTTATTTTCGTATTTATTTAATATTAATATTTTATTTTAATTATTTATTCCAAATGGTCCATTTTAACACACATTTTTTTCTTGATTTTATTTTTATGACTTCAAATTCTTTTTAGCTTTTGATTTTTGGGATGAAGGTTGACCAATGTCCCATGGTCAACCTGACCTTTTCTTGGAATTTTATTTCCCATTTTCAATTTATTTTGGATTTATTTTTGACCTAGTTTGGTTGGTTGACTTTTGTTTTGACCTCTGTTTTATTTCAATTATGTTATACACTAATTTTCATTATTTTTAAAATCTTTTTGGGGGATGATGATGTCCTGACCCCACCTTACTTAGTTTAATTTTTTATAACTTTATTGATTAATTTGCTATTTATTTGATATTGATTAAGTTGGCTTGAATTTTCAGTTGACTTCTTTATGATCGATGTTTGACTTAGGGATTGCTTATGGAAATTGAAGAGATCTTTTAATCCTACCTTGTTCATCTCATATGCCATGTATTAGAGGCCTTGTATCTTGATTTTATTTGATCCTTACCTCATTTCCTGATTAAATTGTTCAGTGGACTCTTTTTGTGCATCTATTCATCTGTCTGGTTCATCTATCATTTGTTATACTTGTTTCTTTCATCCATGCTTTCTATTGCTTGATTGTTAACATGTTCATACTTCCCATGCATTGTTTAATGCTCCTTTATTTCATTATTTGATTCTTTGATTTGATTGTATACCTGTTTACTTATTCTTATTAATTGATAATTGTTTCCTACTTGTATGATGATTGAGGCATATATTCTTATTGTTTAAATGCCATGAACCATCCCCATTCA
Source organism: Lathyrus oleraceus (assembly GCF_024323335.1). Lineage (NCBI taxonomy): Eukaryota > Viridiplantae > Streptophyta > Magnoliopsida > Fabales > Fabaceae > Lathyrus > Lathyrus oleraceus. Next base: position 472,739,696 of record NC_066581.1, on the reverse strand, counting down.
TAACAAATGTACCCCTCTCCCATGAAGTGTATAATATTTATTCTTTCATTCTTTATTCATCTATTAATACAAGAATTAAAACGAATATCCGATAATCGTTCCAAAACAAGATCAAAAGCTCGATCCAACGTCGAGTAATCATTTTCAAAACTTAACATAACCAGCACGTATTCATCCATCCTTTTGTAAGTCGATTGCTTCATGCATCTCCATTTCTCTTGTAAGTCGATTGCTTCATGCATCGCCATCTACCTATAAGTCGATTGCCTCAGGCATCGCCATCTACCCTTTTTCGTGGCTCCTCTCCTTGCTCCATCCGTCGACTCTTGTTCCGTTTAGGTAGCACCCATTAGGTAGAACTCTTTGTATGACAACATAGGTAGAATTCCCTTATTCTTTGCATGCTAACATTAGGTAGATGTTCCCCTCTGTAAATCCTAACATATAGGTCCGCATTGCATGACAATTCTAGGGCAGAGCTTCCCCACTTTCAGATCTTCCGTGCGTCTCTAATCTTGTGGCATGTCAGTCCGTTCTATTGCAAAGAGGTAACTGCCTAAGACTCGATTCAGCGAGCTGCGACACCTACTGCTAGGACGTTGACCACATTGCCCACTTGCCTTTGACACAGCTGGTGTCCTCTTTTGTAAGTCCATGTTCAGATGGCAATCCTTAACCCCTAGTTAGGCGAACTACGACAACTTTGATTCTCATGTTCAGATGAGATACGTAGGCACGAGATGCGATGTCTTGCCGAGTTTTTGACTGACTACTAATAACTAATCCTTGTTTGCTTTCGCCCTTGTTGCGATTCTTTTCTCTCGCCCTCGTTGCGATCGAGACCTTCCTTTTCTCTTGCCCTAGTTGCAATTGAGACCCTTGTTCCCGTAGTTAGCTGAACTACGTTTTGCTCTGATTCTCATTCCAGATGAGATACGTAGGCATAAGACACGATGTCTTAGCGAGCACACTTCTCTTTCGCTCATAGGTAGCTGAGCTACGAAGACTCTGATTCTCATACTCATATGAGATACGTAGGCAGTGGATGCGACATCCTTGCGAGTCATTTTCTTTTAACCTTCTTTTAGTAAATAGTACATTAGATATACCTACACCCTTTAGACTAGAACAACAAGAGTGGATCCCGTAGAGTACTACGAATGCGTAGGGATGCTAATACCTTCCCTTCGCATAATCGACTCCCGAACCCTAGATTTGGTTGCGAGACCTTGTCTTTCCTTCTCTTTAGGTTTTCTTCGATCGTTTCCTTTCCCTCCTTTGGGATAAATAACGAACGGTGGCGACTCTTCTGTTTTCTTTCGCTCGCCGGTTGTTTTTTTCGCACCAGTTGCGACAGATATAAGTTCAATCATCAAAATAGAAAACTTCACACATATAAGGCACACGAAATTCATCATATAATCATCATATAATAATCATCATAGAATCCAAATTCAAAATTATGAATCAAAACACTCAACCCTAAGGAGGTTAAGGGTTCTTCCATTATATCCTTCTATCATACCGTTTACTATTGGAATAAATTTTCACCCTTACCTTAGATTTTCCAACAAGATTCACACTTCAAGCTCTAACAATGGAGTTTTCCTTTAGCCCTAACCCTTGCCTCTTCTCACCACAAAATTCTATTTTACGTAAAATCCTCCAAACTCTCTTACTAACCTTTTTATCATTAACCTAATCCCCCTCAATTAGGAACTTCCACCATTGCCCTCACTTATCATCTTATTTACCACCATACCCCTCTTGGCTCTAATTTTCTTTTAATAAAATAATACTAATAATATTCTTCTTTTTCTCCCTACTATTTCTACTCTTCTATTTTATTTCAACCAATTAAATAAAATAGTTATAGGCTAGTTATTAAAAATTCTCATTATCCCCAATAAATAAGTAAAATAACTTAATTTCATTATTTAACTAAGATGCTCATATTCTAGTTATTTTATTATTTATTTAATTAATTCGAATAAAACACTATTTTCTTCAATCACTAATTAAAATTTTAATTAATTACCAACAACTATACCAAACTCTTACTCATCCATACTTCTATTTCAAGGATACCTACCCCCACAATCATACACAATTAATTTAAAACACCCATTAATCATATAAAAATCTAAATAATTAAAATTAATTAATTAATTAAATTCGGGGTGTTACAGGTAACGCGAAATCATTATAGTGACGTTAGTACAATGACAATCCTACACCCTACATGTCAAAATAAGTTAAACAAAAATGTATCTTTCTCTAAATCGAAAGATAATGTTTTCGGGGGGCAATCTGTTAGTTAGGGTTTCGACGTGATGACATGGATGATGAGTTAATGAATCGAAGATGAGTTGGCTGCTGCAAAGGAGGCACTTCGACAAAAGAAAAGAAGCAAGAATGAAAAGGGAAGAAAAGGTTTCTATGGGAATAGAAGAGGGTTTCGATAGGGGAGGATGTTTCGACAAAGTTTGTCCCCAAGATCCTGTCAACACCCAAGACTGACTTTAAGAAGCTAGTCGAAGCCCATGTATATGTTGTGTGATCTAGGGGACTTAGTGAAAATTCATGCAAGATGAAAAGATATTTCTCTCGACCAGAGGCAGTCGAGGAATAAAATGAGGCTAAATAATTATCTTTTAGCCTTATCCAAGACAAGAAATGCGTGGAAGCACATCTGAAGACGGTTTTGCATGCAGGCAGAATGTGGCGAGTAAGGAACAAAGACCCGTTAAGAAGTAGTTATTTAGTTTTACTATAAATAAGGATTGTAACTTAGGAAAATTTGTGTGTTGAAATTACTGCATAATTCACTTACTCAAAGTATCTGTTTCAAAGAGAGAAAAGAGTGAATTTGAGTGCAAATGTACGTTCATACACCCTTTTATTTATCAAACTCTTTTACTTATATCTGCTTTTACTTGCTTTTTTCCAATACTTAGTCGAAACATAGCGAACATTTTATGTCTTGTTCTTCATTTGTTTTAAGAGTTATTTCAAAAAAAAACTCTTGAGTGTTTGTGCAAACATTACACACGATAATCACAACTTTTGCACGTATGTCCTGGGATCAATCTAGTCGATCCTGCGAGTGACCCTATTTGGAAGGACTATCAGTTGTTTGCCAAATTCATAGGTAAACAGTAGCATCGTTGACCAGTAATATGAAATTTTAATCAATTGTTAATATTAATGCCCGAATCTCTCATCGCAGCTCATGTCTGAGTCAACGACGTGAAATTAATATATTATCTAATAGATTATGTCTCAACCTATTAACTAATATGTTAGCATTAAGTTTCAATAGTTAACATACATATTAAACCTAAATCTATATCTATGCTTTAGCATACAATAGATGAAATACTTGGATCTATTAATGACCAGTACTTTTAAATATCAAGTCATACCATGAAAACATGGTTTATGTAGCTAATCTAGAACAAGCATTAAGAACAAAGAATTCATCAGTATTAAAACATAAGAAGATTTATATAGAACGCCATGGTCGAGATCACAACATAAGTACTAAGACAACTATATATAACCCTAATAAATGAGAAAAATTTCTACGCTTATTCATTGTAGCTTTACAATTATGCTCTAGAAGAAAGAAGTTGAACAACACTTGTTGACGATTCCTCGAACAACGCTTTTGCCCTCAATCTTCTTCTCATATTTTCTCCTATTATGATTTTTGGTGAGAACATAATTTCTCTAGGAACTACGTTGAATCCACTTATATATCCTAAATGAACTTCCTAGCACCCATAATTATAGGGTTTGAAAATATGGGTTGGCTAAATGCACCGCTCAGGATGGCTTATCGCGCCTACTTTCTTCTAGGTTAAGTAATTACAACTCTTCTGCAACTTACCTTGTCGCCTTAGATTGCTAAGTGCATCGCTTGCGCTTCACCTTGAAGTTGTTGGTGTAAGCCCTAGAGGCCAATACTTTTGGTACTTGTATCGAATTATTTATTAATAATAAAAGGCTTTTTCTTTATTATATTTGTTTAATAAAGTCCCTAGAATAGCTAGTCCGTTTAATATATCTAGTGTGACTTAATCATGAGATCCCATTAAACATAAGGACACTATTCTTAAAGTATCTGTAGTCGAGCTTTGTTGTGAAGTGGGATAACATTAAAGCATTAAGACTATTATGTATATAGATTGATGATCACATCTCATGGATCATGGATAAGGATTTATCAAGTTTTAAACACATGTATGAATATTAGGAGCAATATTTATACTAGATTGACCCACTATGAGAATACTACAAAAAATGTTATGCAAAGTGTCATAAGTTATTCTCATGGTGATAGTGGTGTATACCACCCTTCGACCTGAAACCACTATGGATCCTAGATGTAGAGCCGAGTTCTTTATTGCTGATCAAACATTATCTGTAACTGGATGACCATAAATACAGTTGATGGGTACTCCATGAAGCACGCTGAGGGACATGAGTGAGCTAGATGGAATTTGTCAATCCTGCGTAACAAGATAAATGTCTAAGGGCCCAATATTGAACTGGACAAGGATGACACAGTCTATGCCTTGTGTTCAATGTAGACATAAGGGTAAAAAGGGTAATTGTACACACAAATATTATGACAAAAAGGGATTTGTCAGATCACATGACATTTTCGTGTCTTGGGTAGCAGTGATGTGTTGCTAGATACCATTCATTGTTTATTATGTTAAATACGTGATTTAATATAATTTCCAATATCACGAAAATCTACAGGTTCACACACAAAAGGACAGATTGATGAGAGACAGAGTAAATAAGGAACACCGTAAAGTACAATGCACTTAAGTGAATTATAGAACATCATAAGGTAAGGTGCACTTGAGTAGAATACGAAATATGGTAAGGTACCATGCACTTAAGTAGAATACGAAATATGGTAAGGTACCATGCACTTAAGTAGAATACGAAATGTGGTAAGGTACCACACATTTAACTGATCATGCCCATTCATAAGGATCACTAAAGGAAAATTTTTAATTCCCGTTGCGTTTTGGATCGCAATTTTCCTTAAGTGGTATCAGAGCCACTTACGAAACCATGCATCTAATAGTTGTTTATTTTATGTATTTTCTGTATTAATACGATTAAAAGACATAATGAATTAAATAATAAACGAGTAATTAAATTTGGCATCATGTGTGTACGATTTGGATGATTGATGTTGACTATGCTTCGGAATCCGACGTTAGTATGGTGAAGCAGCGATACATCGATCGTGCATAGGTTACACAAATGAGATCGATCAATTTATATATATGATATAAGTAATTCTAATGCAAAATATGGTATGTATGATATATTGTTTCTATTTCGTTTATTCAAACACTTAATGATTGTTATTCCTTTGAGTGATCAATGGTCATTTGCTTAAGAATCCGACATTAGTATGGTGAAGCAATAACATGTTGATCAATCATATTGAATTATCAATTGAGGTGTGTTTGGCGGTATGAAATTGTTGCATTAGGGTTCATGACGATACAGGGGTTGTGTTGTCAAAGAGTTATGCAATTAGGGTTGTGACTGTACAAGATGGGTCTACCTAAGTATTCTTGGACAAATGCAATTAACATCACATGCCACGTCTTAAACAGGGTGGTCATTAGACCTATCCTAGAGAATATCCCATATGATTTACTTAAAGGTAGAAAGCTAACCATTTACCATTTTCATTTTTGGCTGCAAATAATTTATTTTAAATAATGGTTAAGAGAAGTTAGGTAAGTTTGATGCTAAAGTTGATGAGGGAATCTTACTTAGATATTCCTCATCTAGTAAAACCTATATGATTTTCAATAATTTAACCTATATTGTTGAATTTTCAGTGCATGTAGCTTTTGATGAAACCAGACCCCAATAGATGGGCAATTGTAGTTCTTGTATATTTGATAATTGATGAATAAACATGAAAGACTTAATTAAAGACAAAGTTCCAAAAGTAGATCCTAAAAAAAATAAGGACATTAAAGATTATGAAAAGGAAAGTAAACAAGAGGATGATAAACAGGATACCTCAAAACAACTTCCTCAATATTGTATCATCACAAAGGAACATATGTTAGATAATATTCTGGGAGATATCAAAAAGGGAGTAAAGATGTGTTTACAATTAAATAATTTATGTAATAACCCTGCTTTCATATCTCAAGTTGAACCAAAAGCTATTAGTGATACTTTGAATGATGAAGGTTGGCTTCTTGCTATACAAGCAGAACTCAATCATTGTAAAAGGAATTATGAACGGTATTTTGTCCAACATTCTAAAAATAAAAATGGTCGGCCATATGCAATAAATGGGGTTTTCAGAACAAACACGACGAAAATAGAATAATTAAAAAAAATAAAGCAAGACTTGTGGCAAAATGACATAATCAAGATGAAAGGATATATTATGAAGAGAATTATGCTCATGTAGCCCGTCTCAAAGCTATTAGACTTATTTTGGCATTTGCTTGTTCTCTTGATTTCAAATTATATCAGATGGACATTAAGTATTATTTTATAAATGTTTTTATGCACAGAGAGCTATAATTTCTCAACCTCTAATGAGGAGCATGAAAATTCTATATGGTCTCAAACAAGCTCCTAGAGATTAGTATGGACACCTTAGTTGTTTCTTACTAACGAAAGAACTTAATCGTGGAACCATAAACACAACGTTGTTTATAAAGCATAAAGGAAAGCATGTTTTTTAATACATATTAATTTAGATGACATTATATTTGTGTAAGATAATGGAAATCGTGTCCTTCTCATTGATCTGAATAGAATATATATACATCAATGTGTAACATTTGGTCAACTATCTAATTATGATACAACATAATTATAGGAAACTAATTATGACTAATTATAACAAAATATTCTATTCTATCACATCCCCGCAGTCGAAGCGGGAGGTTCACAGACACTTAGACTGGTCCGAAAATCATCAAAGAGAAAGCGAGGAAGTCCTTTGATGAAGATGTTTGCGATATGATGTCTTGAGGGAACATGAAGGACGCGAGCCTGACCATGAGCTACCTTTTCCCGAATAAAATGAATGTCCATCTCAATATGCTTAGTGCGCTGATGCTGCATAGGATTACCAGATAGATAGATGGCACTAACATAGTCACAATACACTAAAGTGGCCTGAGGAATAGGAAAATGGAGTTCCAGGAGAAGATCGCGAATCCAACATGATTCGGAGACAACATTGGCAACCCCCCTATATTCGGCTTCAGCACTGGAACGGGAGAGAGTTGGTTGCCTTTTGGAAGACCAAGAAATAAGGTTGTCACCTAGAAAAATACAGTATCCAGATGTAGAACGTCTGGTGTCAGGACATCCACCCCAATCAACGTCAATGTAGGAGATAAGATTTGTAATGGGAGATGGGGACAAGTGTAGTCCAAAATGTAAGATGCCCTGAACGTAGCGCAAAATACGCTTAAGAGCAAGCATGTGTCCCGTGCGAGGGGCATGCATGTGAAGACAAACTTGTTGAACAACATATGATATATCAGGTCGAGTGAAGGTGAGATACTGTAGGGCCCCTGCAAGACTCCGATACAAGGAGGGATCCTCATAAGAAGTGCCGAAGGAGGTGCTGAGTTTCAGCTTGGTGTCAACAGGAATGGCTGATGGTTTACAGGACGCCATGCCAGCACGTTCAATGATCTCTGATGCATAAGTGCTTTGACTGAGAAATATGCCATCAGGATGACGAGATACTGCAATACCTAGAAAGTAACTCAGATGGCCCAAATCCTTCATTGCAAACTCAGATGCTAAGAGTGACATAATTGATTGGCGGAGGACCTGAGTGGAGGTGATGAGGAAGATGTCGTCTACATACAGCAGAATGTAGGCCATGTCTAAACCTTGTCGATATATGAAGAGGGAGTGGTCTAATGTGCTATGGAGAAAGCCAATGGTGGCGACATAGTCAGCAAAACATTGGTACCATGCCCTAGGGGCTTGCTTGAGACCATACAATGACTTCTTCAACCGACATACATAATCTAGATGACGGAGGTCACGGAAACCCAATGGCTGATGCATGTAAACAGTCTCATGAAGATCACCATGTAAAAAGGCATTCTGGACATCCAGTTGATGAATGGGCCAGGATTTGGATAGAGCAATGGTAAGCACTATTCGAATGGTAGCGGGTTTCACCATGGGGCTAAAAGTCTCATCACAATTCACACCTGCAACTTGTGACCTGCCATCACCTACAAGACGAGCCTTATAACGCTCAAAGGAGCCATCCAAATTTTTCTTATGCCTAAAAATCCACATACATCGAATAAGATTAGCATCACAAGGGCGGAGAACTAAATCCCACGTCTTATTTCGAATAAGAGCATCAAATCCAGATTGCATTGCGGATTTCAAATTCGGGTCTGTGATGAATAAACATGAGGGTTTTCTTTCACTCATCCGAACAATTAAATCAACATCAACTTGAATCATGCGGTCATCAAAGCAAACACTAAATCATGTGAAAAAAATGAGAATCAAGAGGTCTTTCAAAGGTTGTAATGTGGCTTGGGTTACAAAGAAAGGGTATGATTAAGGGAATTCAAACAAAAATGCCTATCCCAAGGGAGCATTCCCATAAATTCAAACTCAACAACAAATTCTATTTTTGATCCCAATTTTTCTTCTTTTCTTATTTTTCAACAACAACACAACCATGAGCTCTTTTTTTTTACTAGCTCCATAATTTCAAAGGTGACTTATTGTTCTTGTTTCTTTTCACACTTTCACCTTTTCTAAAACACCACTTTTTCAAGTTTTTATCAACTCTTCTAAGTTACTCTCCCCAACTTTAGACTTCAAGACAAAATTTATGCAATAATGCTCCCTACTTAGACATAGGCAAAAGACAAAAATTGCAAACAAAATCTGTTGAAGGTTCAATTGAAACGAAAGAAATTAGGATTCATTTATTCGCAATATTTTTAATGGAATTTCAACTTATCAATCAAATGAATCCTAATACAAGCTCAAAGGGGTTAAACCAAGGATCACTCCTCACAAGGTTAGTTGATTCAAAAAAAATTTGGCCAAGTGGTTTTTCTTAATAACAAACAATGCCTCTATCACTTTCACAGTTTTCACAAAAATAGACTAATGCATGATTTAGCATGATAAGAATGAATTGAAATAATATTCGGTCTCCCGCATTTAGTGCACAATGGAAGGCTACTTCACAATTGGTTAAGTTCTACTTTGACTCAAAATTGGCATGTATCTCAAGGAATTTATGATAGGAAATTTGCAACACACCATCAAACTATTCATGTTAAGTCTAGAAAGCGGTAAAGTGTTCCTTGAAATGCCGACAACCAATTCTTATCATCACCACTCGAAGTGTCCTACACTTCCTTCCTCGCAAGTATCACTTGGTTCCTTCAAGCTTAACTCAAGAACGAGGACAATTAAACAAAAAAATGGGGCATACCAAAGTTCATAGAAACACACAATTAAACTTCACAATAAAGATACATGCAATTAACAAAACAAAAGTTCACGGTGAAACGAGAGCCACCAAAAGTACAAAAAAAAAACGGGAAACACCAACATGTGATGCTTCCTAAGGTACAACCATAATTAAAAACACAAAAACAATAATAATAATAATAATAATAATAATAATAATAATAATAATAATAATAATAATAATAAACTAACAAATAAAAAATCTAATACTACCCAAACCAAGGTCTTCAATCCTCCTCATCAACACCACCACCCACGGACCCAATGACATCTTTCATGTCTTCATCATGACCCGCACCACTAGTTTGGGGTTTTTAGGTATGGGAGAGATGGTGTGGTCAGAGTGAGAGATTGATAAGTTAAATATCGTGCGGGGTTTGACAATGCCTTTCATGCTTCGGGTGGTGATGGTTCCTGTAGGTGGAGGTGGATGCGGTTGAATTGATTGTGGTGATGGATAGTTTATTGTAATGGGTGTGCTGATCGAAGAGGTATGAGATGATGATTGTTAGTTTATTGAGGGTAGTGGTTGGTCAATTGGGATTATGGGTGTTGGTTGGTTATGTGCAACAGGTGGTGAAATTTGATTTTACCACTAATGTATAAGGTAGGGGTGAAGGTCATCATCTAGGAATTGATAAAAGTGAGGTGAAGGGGAGTGTATCTTGGTGAAGGGAAATTGAGTTTCATCAAAGATAACATGCCTCGAAATTATTAATTTTCTATTAGACAAATCAAAACACTTATAACCTCTATGATTCGGCGGATAACCCAAGAAGACACACGAAGTAGAGCGGGGTTATAACTTATGAATGGTAGATGACAGGAATAATGGATAACATAAATAACCAAAGACTCTGAGATGTGTGTAGGTGGGATCACGAAGATACATGAGTTGTGTTGGTGACTGATTATGAAGTGTTTTACAGGGAATAATATTTAGCAGGTAAGTTGCCATGTGGAGAGCATGATGCCAAAACGAGGGGGGAACAGAAGAATGAGTTAGCATAGTGCGTATCATATTATTAATGGTTCTTATTTTACGTTCCACTTTCCCATTTTGTGAGGATGTGTGGGGACAAGAGATACGAAAAACTAGAGCATGATCAATGCAATATTTTTGAAAAAGCTCATTATTATATTCACCGCCATTGTCACATTGAAAAGTTTTGACTTTTTGCAAAAACTGAGTTTGAATGAGTTGAGTAAGTGACTTGAACGTTTCAAACACATGAGATTTTCTACTAATAGGAAAAGTCCACAAGAAGTTTGTAAAATCATCTAAGAATAAGACATAATATTTATGACCGGCAGAACTTAAAATTGGAGACATCCATAAATCACTATGTAAAATGTCAAAAGGCATCAAAGTCGTAGTTTGCCTAAAACACAATAGTCACAAACGAAAGAAGAATTAAAAGATTCACAACATATGAAGTTATTTTTGCGAAGGGAATTCAAAACAGACATACCAGGATGACCAAGACGACTATGCCAAAGACTGGATGTAAGACCGACAAAATTGGGAGGAATGGTAACTGGATAAAGATCTCCACGACTGTCACATCTGAGAAGGGTGATCCCCGTCTGAAAATCAGAGACAGTAAAACCAAAAGGATCAAAGGAAACAGAAACATTGTTGTCAGTGGTGGGTCGTCTCACAAAAATTAAATTTTTAATAATTTTCGGGGCATGCAGGACATGGTTAAGGTGAATGGGTTGGTGAGATGTGGTTATTTGTGTGTGTCCGGTGCCGTGAATTAGAATTCCATGGCCACTGCCTACAATGATTTTATGATTTGAATTACTTATAGGAAAATAAGATGAGAGATTACCTTGTGATGCGGCTGTGTGAGATGTTGCGCCCGTGTCCATGTACCACTGATTGTCAGGCGTGTGGAGTGACATGGTGTGCATTGTGGTCTCAATGTCTGTCGATATCTGAGATGAGGTAGAGGTTGCATACACATGAGGACGCTGTCCTAGAATCCCTGGTTGCTTAGGAGGACCGGCAAGGCGTGTCTACTGAGAGGTAGGATACGGACACGGTGGCATAGTCCATGGTGGTGGAGTCCAACCCCATGGTTTCCAGGTTGGGTACTGCTGTTGTTGTTTCCAAGGAGGAGCGGACCAAGGTGAGAGAGCGTTGGAAGCTCCAGAATGAGGTGCACTGCAGTTACCACGTCCTCCTCCGCGACCCTGGTTGCCACGGGAGCGAGAATGGTTGTCGGGGCGGCAGTTGCCACACTGAGAGGTGTCTTCAGTAGATTTCAGATGAGTGGTGTGCATAGCAGCATGAGAGACGTGTTTGCCATATTAGCCATACCGGCTTCTTCTAAAGTGAGCATGGAACGAGCCTGATAGAATGCCGGAAGAGGGTTGCTCTGACGAATCAAAGTAGCAACACTGCGGTAAGCTTCTGGGAGACCAGAGATCAGCTGAAAGACCAGACGATGATTGTTGACAGGGGAACCGACATTTCTCAACTGATCAGAAAGCATCTTAAGACGCTGACAGTAAGCTGAGACATTGGGAAAATCCTCCATACGAGTGTTAGAAAACTCTTGCTCAAGAGTGACAGCTCTAGCATTTTAGTTGTCCTGAAAAATATCTTCCAAGCGATTCCATGCTTCCATTACAGTGGAGTTGGGTTCTAGAATAGTGGTCAGTAAATCGGTAGAAATAGTGGAATAAATCCACTGAAGAACGGTGGCATCAAGAGTGGACCATTGTTCATGGTTGGAGTCGGTAATGGCTGGTGGCTCATTTCCAATAGATGGAACGATGTGATGCAGGACTCGATGTGAGCGAGCATGGATGCGAAAAAGCTCGGCCCAGGTACCATATTGATCTTTTTCCATCTCAAGAATAATATGAATGTGGTTCCTAATATTGGACACGGCAAGTTCGGGATGAAACTCCGATTTGGAACCTCGAAATGTGATGTTCTTGGGCTGGCCGAAATCACCAGTATCGGCGGATTTGTGGGTATCGGCGACAGATTTGTGGGTATCAGCTTCACTGTGTTCTGAATGGTCTGATTCAGACATGGCTGCAGGTTCGACGGTGGCGGCGCGAACAGAGATGGAAGGCGAGAGAATATGGTGGTTCTCGTGTTCGGCGGCGGCGGTAGAGAGTACAGTAGTCCTGTTGCGGCGACAGACTTCGAGGAGGGAGAAGAAACGTGCGGCGGAAGACTGAATGAGGGAGAAGAAGAAACTCGTTTTTTTAGAAAGAGGGATCAGTTAGGATTGATACCATGTAAGATAATGGAAATCGTGTCCTTCTCATTGATCTGAATAAAATATATATACATCAATGTGTAAAATTTGGTCAACTATCTAATTATGATACAACATAATTATAGGAAACTAATTATGACTAATTATAACAAAATATTCTATTCTATCAATTTGAGTATACTAATGAGTCTTTATATAGAGAATTTTATAAAAATATGCAGGGTAAGTTTGAAATATGCTTAATGGATGAAGTCACGTACTTCTTGAGCCTTTAAATCAAGCAAACCGACAAGGGAACTTTTATAAGCCAAACCAAATACCGCTTAGAAGTCCTTAAGAAGTATGATATGAGGAATGCTAAGTCCATCTCTAATCCAATTTCCTTAAACCTTCTCATTGACAAAGATGAAATGGGAAAAGAGATTGACATAATCAAGTATCGAGGTATAATTAGATATTTGCTTTATTTAACAACAAGTCATCGTGGTATTATGTTTATTGTATGTATGTGTGCTAGATTTGAAGCTTCCTCTAGAGAATCACATTTTAAGACCATTAAACGTAATTTAAGATACCTAAATGGTACTCTAAACTATGGTCTTTGGTTCCTTAAGGGAAGTGAATGTAGTTTGGTAGGATTCTCTGACTCTGACTTCAGAACGTGCAAGTCAGATAGGAAGAACACTAGTGGGAAATGTCACATTTTTGGAAATTATCTAATCTCGTGGCATAGCAAGAAGCAACATAGCGTTGCAACTTTCTATCGCCTAGGAAGAATATGTAGTCCTTGATAACTATTATGCACAAGTCCTTTGGATAAAGTAAATTATTTGACTTTGATTTAAAATTAGGATGTGTTACAATCAAATGTGATTACATTAGCGCAATTAGTCTATGATACATTTTGAGAACCCATAATTTTCGGTAGGACCTTGTTATAGATGTCTTGTTCGATACATTTAGACCGACGACAATATCTGTGAAGAAATAGGCGCCTATGAAGTTCTTAATTGACCCTCAGGACGGAAGATTGACACTTAGGACAGTCAATGTTTTGGTATACAGTTGGGTAGGAGGGAATCATGCATGTGTGAACTTGATTGGAGTTTCCCCCTTGTGGGACTGAGGACTTGAGGTTCTATCGCACCACAAACAACTCTTAAAGTCACTTCAAGTAAAGTGGTCAAACAAGAGAAAGTGTGTTCAGACCATCAACATGCTTTCATACCATTTGCATTTGACACTTTTTACTTCATAGCACTAAAGACAGTAAGTAGATCTTTTATAGAAAGTGCAAAGACTCGTGTATAGTAATGTCATCTCTCATAGGCCTATAAAAGTAATTTTTAAAAAGATTGAATTTATCATCTAAATAAAGATAGTGACACATCTTATTATCTGTTTGCCTTTCATTTCTATAAATTACTATTAATATTCATAATTATTATATTTAGTAATTTGATTATTAAATTGATTGAGTTTTAAATTTAATTAAATATTTTTTATAAATTTAGATCAAATTACTTTTGTTGTTGGGAATTAAGAGGGCCAAGGCCCACAATCACCGAACAACTAGCCTTCAAGAGGCAACAAAGCTACAATCACTTCACTGTTAAGTAACTCACACAGAAACTTAGGACAGTTTTCAAAGACACTTAGATTTGACATATCATGCTTATATCTTACCATCACTCTATATTAATTTAGAATATCCTTCACCAATGTTATCCTGCACCAATTGGATGCTAAGAGCCAAATATTTAAGATAGATATTTATGAATCAAAGGACTTTTTGACTGCCCTCTTTTATGATTTTTTATTTTTTATATATTCTATTCTGAAATTAAATTCTTAAAGTTTTTTTTTTAATATCCACTCGTTCAATGGATGAACGAGTTGTTGAAAATATTTTTCTGTAGTGTGGACTCGGTCAATGGTTGGCCGAGTTATTGAAGGAGGGAATTTTATTATTATTATTTTATTTAAATACGTTTATTATTAATAAATGATTTTCATGTCTACACAGATGTTATTGATTCTTCGTGATATTCAAGTCTACACATATGTTATTGATTAATTTTTAATATAAATAATAAATACTTTTCAAATAAAATTATAATTATAAAAGTGGTATTTGAAAAATATTTATTATTAATACTAAGACCGCTAAGAATTTTCCATAATTATAATTAACGATATAAATAATTATATTAAACATTATTATCAAATTAAAATATATCTTTCAAATATATAATTGAATTTAATACTTTATAATATTGTCAAATTAAAATAATTATTATTATAAATCAATTATAATTTTTCATACTTTATTGTTTAAACATTATTTTTCTGAAAATGTGTGGCTAAGATAGATGTTAAAGAGTATATTTTATATATGGAAAAATCATTTTTCACTAATGTAATTAGTTAATTTAACTTTTTTTCTATTTTTTAAATAAAAATAATTATAATTATAATATTGTAAAAATTGTATACAAAAATTAGAAAAAAAGTTTTAGTATTATAAAAATTATATACAAAAAATAAATATAATTATAATATTATAAAAATTATCCACCACAAATTGTATATAATTTTTATAATATTATAATTATAATTATTTTTATTTAAAAAATAGAAAAAAATTTAAATTAACTAATTATATTAGTAAAAAATAATTTTTTCATATATAAAATATACTCTTTAACATCTATCTTAGCCATATAATTTCAAAAAAATAATATTTAAACAATAAAGTTTGATAAATTATAATTGATTTATAATAATAATTATTTTAATTTGACAATATTATAAAGTATTAAATTCAATTATATACTTCGAAGATATATTTTAATTTGATAATAATGTTTAATCCAATTGTGATCCATCGTTTGAAATCACAGGTAGAGATTGCAATTCTATAATAGTACTTAAAAGAGATGTTTTGAAGATATGTTTTCATTATTAGTATCCATTATTTATTACAATTATTTATATTCTTAATTAATATAATTATTTATATCGTTAATTATAACTATGGAAAATTCTTAGCGATTTTAGTATTAATAATAAACGCTTTTTAAATACCACTTTTATAATTATAATTTTATTTGAAAAACATTTATTATTTATATTAAAAATTAATCAATAACATCAATGTAGATTTGAATATCACGAAGAATCAATAACATCGGTGTAGACTTGAAAATCATTTATTAATAATAAATGTATTTAAATAAAAAAAAAAATTTGCTCCTTCGATAGCTCGGCCAACCATTGGCCGAGTCCACACTATAGAAAAATATTTTCAGCAACTCGTCCATTCATTGGACGAGTGAATACTAAAAAAATGCACTTTACGAATTTAATTTTAGAATAGGGTATATAAAAAATAAAAAAATAAAAAAGGGGCAGATAAGTCAAAAAGTCGAATCAAAGTTTAAAGTTTATTTTTAAGGCTTTAATTGATGTGGTAATAATAGGAAAATTTTACCTTATACCCCTACATTTATCCTTATACCCCTACATTTTATAAAAAATACCAATTTTATCCTTATATATTTTTAAATAATTTATTATTTTATTATTTAAATATTTTTTAAATTTTATTTTACATATCGGAAGACTTTGTAAAAGAATTCCGGTAGTCATTTTTCACGTATTTTTAAAACTTTTTTTATGTACCGGAAGACTTTACAAAAGAGTTCCGGTACACAAAAATTGACTATCGGAACTCTTTTACAAAGTCTTCCGGTATAATAAAAAAAAGTCAAAAAATGTTTGAAAAATGAGTACCGGAACTCTTTTGCAAAGTCTTTCGGTTCACAAAAATTGATTACCGGAATTCTTTTACAAAGTCTTCCGGTACACAAAAAAATGATTAAAAAATATTTGAAAATGACTACCGGAACTCTTTTGTAAAGTTTTCCTGTACATAAAATTTGACTACCGGAACTCTTTTGCAAAGTCTTCCGGTACACACAAAAAAATGTTAAAATATTTGAAAAATGACTACCGGAACTCTTTTGCAAAGTCTTTCGATACACAAAAATTGACTACCGGAACTCTTTTGCAAAGTCTTCCGATACACAAAAATTGACTACCGGAACTCTTTTGCAAAGTCTTCCGGTATATAAAAAAATATTAAAAAAATAATGGAAAAATGACTACCGAAACTCTTTTGCAAAGTTTTCCGATACACAAAAATAAAATTTTAAAAATATTTAAAAAATAAAATAATAAATTAATTAAAAATATATAAGGATAAAATTGGTATTTTTTATAAAATGTAGGGGTGGAAAGATAAATGTAAGGGTATAAGGTAAAACTTTCTAATAATAGTATAATACTCTTTAAATTGAACTTATTTTAAAAAATATTATGTACTTTTTATAAAAAATAAACTAAAAAATTGTTTTATATATTAAGTTAAATTAAAAAAAATTGAAATCAAAATATTCTTCATTATTAAAAATAAAATCTTGTGCCTTAAACACACACATTAAAAAATTTATAAATAAAAATTTTATATTAAAAATAATTGCATATTTTTACTAAAATTAATACATAATTTTCAAAACTATTTTTTTTCTGTTTCTTAAGGCACAAGATAGTAAATATTTTTTAAAAAACATTCCAAAACATATAATAACTCACTTAAAAAAAACTTCTAACACATTTAACAAAAAAAAAAGTAAAATATATCGATTTCGCGAATCGCGTGCGAAGAGGAGTTATGGGTCTGACGAATTTCATTATTTTCATACTCTGAGAGAAACATCTCATTTTTTTCATGAGTTGCTCATTGCACCTTGGTATTACTCTTAAACCCTGTGGATTGCGGGAAATGTCCCTCTCATTTTGAGATTCTAACGCATAACATATTGGAAGAGAGTTAGTTCACAAAAAAACTACATATAAAATTCTAAACCCCAACACTTATATGAGCATTGGATGCAATCCGGTAATGAAAAATTTAAGGATTTGAGAGTGATATTAAAAGCACAATGAGCAATTTCTCTTTCTGTCAAATATTTTTTAAATATTCAGGGTCAGCCCAGGTTTTAAAAGTCTGCACCAAGAAATCCTAAAATTACAGCCCAGACAAAATTGGGAGCCTTGCGCATGAGTTTTTTTTATAATAATATTCAAGTTAGGTTTGTGTTAATATATTTGAATTTTTAAAATTGTTTAGGATTCCTAATAAACTCTCTTCTATTTATTTTATAAACTTTTGCGGATTATTCATGAAAAGAATTTATTTTTATTTTATTTTTACTACAGAAATAGTCTAATCTCATAATCCGCTTCGTACGAAATATTATAAATTTAAATATTGCTATGTTTATAAATATAAGTTTATCTGAAGAAAAATTATGTAATTATGTTAGAGTTGTATAGAGAAATTTTACAGAATTATATTCTTCTTCTCCTTTATCGTTCTTTCTTTTTTTCTTTCTCCATTGTTCTTCTCTTTCATTGTTATTGTGTGGGTGATAGTAATCTTGTTCATCAAAATTGATTGAAATTTTTCATAGGTTGTGGTGGATTTCCAGCATCTAGTATCAAGAGCTCCAGTTTAAACGATTCGTGGGAAGAAAATCATCATGGGAACGAATCATCCAAACGGACATTTTCCAGCAAATCTTTCGATTCTCAAGAACAACAATTATGAGAATTAGTGCAAGCAGATAAAGACTGTGTTCTGTTATCAAGATCTTTGTGATCTTGTGAAGGAAGGAGTAACAACGCTTGCAGAAGACACGACAGATCAAGAAAAGGCTACACATAAAGAATTGAAGAAGAAAGATTATAAAGCTCTCTTTATAATTCATCAATGTGTTGATGCAGATAACTTTGAAAAGGTTAGTGATGCATAGTCAACGAAAGAAACATGGGAAATTCTGTAGAAATCGTTTGGAGGCGCAAATAAGGTGAAAGATGTGAGGTTACAAACTTACAAGAGGACATATGAATTGCTTCAGATGGAAGACAATGAAAGCATAACTGATTTCTTCACCAAGGTTACAAAACTGGTGAATCAAATGAAGGTATGTGGAGAAGTGTTGACATCAAGATCTGTTGTTGGAAAGATCTTGAGGTCGTTGGCTCCAAAGTTCGACCATGTGGTAGTAGCCATAGAAGAGTCGAAAGATTTGTCAAAATTGACAAAGGAAGAGCTTCAAGGGACACTTGAATCTCATGAACAAAAAATGGCTGAAAGAGTTGCAGGAAAGTCGAAGAGTGATATGGCTTTGCAGGCGCAATCAGCAAAAGAAAGAAAAGGCAAAGGAAGTTGTAATGGCAACAAAGGCAGAGGAGGCTAAAAAAAGTCGACTAGTCGAAATCAGCAAGAAGGAAACTGGTCGAATCAGAGAAAACCCTGGAACCAAGGCAATCAAAGAGGAGGTATTGTAGGTAGAGGAAGAGGTGGTGGTCAAAAGCCTGACAAAAGTCACATTCAGTGTTACAATTGTCAGAAGTATGGTCATTATTCTAGTGATTGTCCAGAAAAGCAGAAGAATCAAGAAACTTATGCAAAGCTGGCGAAATATGAAGAAGAAGAGACATTGCTGGTGGTTACAACGAGAGATGAAGAGATTCAAGGACCAGTGGTACTTAGACTCAGGATGCTCATCACACATGTCAAGAAAAAAAGATTGATTTGTCAACATAAATCCCTCAATGAAGAACATGGTGAAATTTTTAACACTCTAGCAGCTGAAGGTGTTGGTGATGTTCTAATCATGAGGAAAGATCACAAGTGATCATTAATTTCAAATGTGTTATACATACCAGGCATGAAGAGAAATTTGCTCATCATATGATAGTTAATCGGAAAAAACTACAACGTGTCGATTGAAGACAAGATGATGGGATTTCTCGAATCAAATGAGAGGTTGATCTTGAAGGCTCCAATGTCTCAGAACATAACCTTCAAGATTGAGCTTAATATGATGGAGCATAAGTGCATTGCAACAACAACCAACAGAGATGAGTGGATATGGCATTATAGACTTGGTCATCTCAATTTCAAAGATATCAAATATTTGAAGAGAAGAAATATGGTTTCAGGATTACCAGAAATCGACATTCCAAACGAAGTGTGTGAAGAATGTGTGCAGGCGAAGCAACATAAGAATAACTTTAGTAAGGATGCAGGAAGCAGGTCGAAGGAAATTCTTGAAGTCATATACTCTGATGTATGTGGTCCACTCCAGGTGGATTCGATTGGAGGTAATAAATACTTTGTTACATTCATAGATGATTTCAACCGAAAACTATGGTCTTTCTGATCAAGAAGAAAAGTGAAGTGATCGAGGTATTTGCCAAGTTTAAATCTATGGTCGAAAGACAAAGCAGTCAAAAGATCAAGATTTTGAGGACTGATGATTGTGGAGAATATGTGTCGAGATACTTCGACGCGTTATGTATGAAAGAAGGGATTATGCATGAGGTGGTGTCACCCTACACTTTACAGTAGAATGGAGTCACATAAAGGAAGAATAGAACCATCATGAATATGATTAGAAGTATGTTGAAAGGAAAACATCTACCCAAAGAATTATGGGGAGAAGCTATGTCGACTACGACATATATCCTGAACAGATGTTCGACAAAGAAGCTAGAAGGAATCACGCCAAAAGAATGTTGGTCCATTGTCAAGCCTAGCTTGAGTCTGTAGCGGGGTATTCGTTACCATTGGAGATATTGACTAAATCCAAGGTAAATCATACAAGTCGAGTCGCCACCGCACTTCTATTTATCCAAAGGAATGGTTAGAAAGCGAACAAAAACCTAAAAGTTTTATCGAATAAAAAACTAGTAAAAATATCAGAGATCTGGGTAAGGGGGTTGGTTATGCAATGGGAAGGTGTTAGGCACCCAAAGAATCCTAGGTACTCCTAGGGAGCCCTTTTCACATTTGTTGCAAAGGTTGTTGTTTTTGTGAAAATTTATTTGTGCAAACATGATTGAAGGGATGAGAAAAGCGTGTATGTTTATCTAATGTACTACTTACTAAAAGAAAGGTCAAAAGAAAATGACTCGCACGGATGTCACATCCACTGCATACGTATCTCATCTGAATCTGAGAATCAGAGTCTTCGTAGCTCGGCTACCTATGGGTTAAAGAGGAGTGTTCTCGGTAAGACATCGCATCTTATACCTACGTATCTCATCTGGAATGAGAATCAGAGCAAAACGTAGTTCGACTAACTACGGGTTAAGGGTTGAACGATGTTACTACGCGATCTACCGGATGCTCGACCTTTGGAGACTCATTCGCCTGTAGTAGAAGGAGTAAACGTGTTCTTAGAAGAAGAAAAATCAATGAGTTTGGGGTGTTTTAGGGATGCTCATGCAAAAGGGAAGTCCTAGATGAAGGAACCGTGCTACCTTAAATGACATGCCACGAGAGGCTATACGAAACCTAAGAAATCGGTAACATGCGGGAAAAGTAAAGTACCACGCGGATAAGGATCCGAAGTAACAACAATTTAAGAGGTAAGAAAACCAAAGACCCTTCCAAGCTAAGCACCATCAAAGAAAACGAGTCAGTACAGGTAATCAGAATAAACCTCCAGGTGGTATCCCACAAATAAAGTGGAATACCAAGCAAGCTATCCCTGCAAGAGGATGTGAGCCCTCACAAACACTCAACAAACAGGTTAGAGTAATATGAAAGAATTATGAGAAAACAATGCCATGACAAACACAAGACAAATTAGAGCAAACAGGAAAAAACAACTACTGTCGCGATCGCTGCTGCATCGCCTAGCGAAAGCTTAGCGAAGCTTCGCTGTAGGCTCGCCTAGCGAAGGTGCTAGCGAGCGCCTACGGGTTCTGGATTTCCCATTGATGACAGTACGATTTTAGGGACTCCAAACCCTATGGTATCCCTTTCAGAAATCAAGTGATCAAAACATTCAAGGTATTGTTTACACATTCATGCATATCTAAACCCGTGGGCAAAAACTGAACGATACCTCACACATTCAGAGTATTCAAATTAAAAGCATAGAGTAATGGGGATAAGGGCAAACCTGATTAGAGAGACCGATGAAACTCGAAAGGCACGACTGGGTTTGCAAAGCAATGTTAGGGTTTGCGTGAGGCGGAGGCGAAAGTGTGTGAGTCCGAGTGAACCTTTCAGAGTTGCCTGGAGGTTGCTGTAGATTAGTTTGTAGGTTTCCCTTCTGTCTCTTTTCTCTCTCTTTTTCTCCAGGGTTTGTAATAGTCTCCAGCCTCTGTTTCTCAAATGAAGCTCTGGTATTTATAACCTGATTTTGGTGGCTTGGTGGGCTCAGAATCAAGCCCAAAATTTTCTGTTATTTTCCAAAATGTGCGCGCTTCGCCTAGCGAGCATGACAATTCAGAGACAGATCTTGCTCTTTCCAGATTAGCATTTTGAATGATGAATAGATCCCATTGGAACATGTTGGTGATAACCCACGTCATTCCTTTGTATTGACTGATCCCCCGAATAGAATCCACAAAGTGTCTTGGATGATACTCAAGCTTTAAACAAAAGATGTTAGTGACACATTTTTGTGCTTTTGGTTAGTAAACAAAAGTAAGAGAAACAATGATATATAATTCAAGCATGCTTGGTGATCTCAAACCAATCACAAGGAGTCCCACCCAAAGGCAAAGGGAACCAAGATGCTAAAGATCCTTGAGGCAATGCAAATGCAATGTTATGATGCCATGAGGGATCTTAGGGTCAAAATTGGGGTCTTACAGATGCCCCTATTTAAGGTCATTCTAGTCGGATAAGTGAAGGTTAAAATCTTCGTCTCGACGGGGTAGAATGGGCTTAAATAATAACAAAGAGACGAATTTAAGTCCCTAAGAGACCTCATGATGCAAATGTAGGTATGAAAAATGGTAGCACTCTGTGGAGATATGTGTCCACAAAAGCAAAGAAATCAGAAGCCACTGATAATCCATATGAGCAATTCACTCCATGGGACCAAGACCCTGGGGACTCTCCTGGGGATAGAAAAGGGATAAAAATGCGCGAGCAGGTCACGACTCAAAGCGTGGGGAACAGAATTCCAAAGGGAAAAGATCCAATGGAAAGACTCGAGCTGACTTGAAGATGCATGTATTGGGGAATATGCCAATACAACAAAAAACTATTCACAACGGATACTTCGGATAAAATCCGGATGAAAACAATCCACTAAGGGCCTTCGCTGGGGATGTCTAAAAGGACACTCCTGGGGAAACAGCGGGACGAGGTATTACAGGTTTACTGGGTAATAAGCTCAACGAGACATGGGATCTGAACACCGACGAAAGGGCGAGAGATACAACATGCTCGGGAAGAATGAATATCTAAGACCGGTATAAGGGTGAGAGATATCAAAACTTCAAAACGTCTGAGGAAAACCTAAAAGGTATACTTCAACTCAGGGATTCTGACTCCACAGGGGACAAAAAGTCATAATAGGGAGCAGAGAGGAAGGAACACCAGGGATACCGGTTACTGGGCATATAATAGGTGACCAACCAAGACGTGAATTGGGGAATATTCCCAAAACACTCATCATCCAAAAGAGGGCTAAAAGCAAACTCGATTACAGGATGGATATTCGACTCCACAAAGGGGATACGAATCTTACTCAACTGGGGAAGAACAAAAGGCTTCAGACCCGAGAGTGCATGAGATATACTATCTATTACTGTCAGAACGTAGATAATATACTCGCATGGACGATTATCCACAACCGGTTACTGGGTTAATAAAGGATAAATCGACCGAAAAGAAAAGGCATCGGGATACCGAAACTAGGTATATAATGATGATCAATTCAGGAGAGAAACAATCGTTACCAACAACAACAAGGTAGACGAGAGATGACCCGCTGGGGATAAATTGCGTAATCAGGGCAATTATCCAAGCAGACGAGGGGATATCATCACCGAATATTGGATGAAGATAACTGTCACCAATTAAAGATGAGCAAAAATAGTTACTCTGCAAAAAGGGAAGAAATAGGGTTTACAACTACCAGTATGAGGGTAGAGAAACACAGACTCTGCCGGGGATAATAATTACTAATTATTGAGCAATTATTCATTTACCACGGGGAAACAAGAAAAGAGTCTCAAGAGACCGATCTAGGATCAAACTAGATAGGCACACCAAATCAAGACTTGTCCCGGTGAGGATATAACTCAATGGGGGAAAATCATCCCAGTATATGTGTTGGGAAGGAACAAAAACAATCGACATCCATGAGGATATAACCCGGTGGGGAATATGGAAGAAAGGATAGACGCTTTCTGCCTATGGAGCTGACTCTATATGGAGAGATCAAACACACACGTCTGCTTGGGGAAGTATATCACCAAATAGCAGGAGACAGCAAACAACGATATATGGCAAAGAATTCAACATGAATATCTGAATGTTATAATTATGCATGTATATGCGTGGTTTATGTATGATGTATGCTGACAAACAGACATATCTAACACAACCAGGTCCAGGAATCAACCGACCGGTACTACATCTCAAGAGAGAAAGCCAAGTTCACCGGAGAGTATCCAATCTGCTAGGGATCAGAGATACCAGGAAGCAAAGAACTCTGCAGGGGATGAATCATCAATCATTCCAGCTGGGGACGAGAGTTATCATAGACAAGGTCCACCACACCAACAACTCTACTGGGGAATTTATCCGAGGAGATAAAGGATTTATCGGGATCAACCACTAAATACCGCTCTTGCCCAAAGAGATCCAAGCTGCTGAGGAAGAAAGATTGCTACTCTGCTGAAGGGAAGAGAGGTGACTCTCAACAAGCAATCCACTTGGTAGGATAAACCACAAAAGGTTCCGGAGGGAGGAGATACAGTCATGCCAGGAATATGGACAAAAATCTTACCCTGTTGGGGACCGTACCACCCTTGGGAGAGCACTAAGGATCTCCTAAGTATCCTTTCGTCATTGTGAATGTTCACTTTGTTTAAAAACAAATTATAAAAAATTTGATCGTTTAAAACAATGATATTTTCTTAATCAAAACATGCAAAATATTTGTTGAATAGAAACAGATAAGAGTGCCAATAATTGGATAAAAGGCTCAGATTTATTTGATAGAATGGTAGTCTGCGAATGGCAAGACTCCATAGATCTTTACAAATTTGAAATTGGTGATATATATTGGAAAAGGGCTACATTGAACATAATGACCATTTCTCCACCAATTCTGAATCCGATGTATTTGAAGCTTTGGCTGATAATGGGCAAGGATCTCTGATGGACGATAATTGTAGAACAAAGTCTTGTCAGGATGCAGTTACTTGCCAAATCCCTAATTTTTGCCTAGATTGCCCCAGGATGAGGTACTAAATCTAGCGGGATACATATATCATTATTATATATTTTTTGTGTCTCTAACTTTTGCCTGGATCGCCCTTTCGGGTTTTCAATCCACCGAGACGCTCATTTTTGCCTAAGCCGCCCTTTCGGGTTTTCAACTTAGCGAGCTATTCAGTTTTTTTTAGGCGAAGTATTTCTTGACTGCATCTAAGTTCACAGGACGAGTGAAATCCTCCCCATCCATAGTTGTAAGTATCAAAGCACCGCTTGAAAAGGCTCTCTTAACAACATACGGACCCTCATAGTTTGGAGTCCACTTGCCCCTAGAATCGGGCGCGAAAGACAAGACTTTCTTGAGCACAAGGTCACCTTCTCGGAACACACGAGGCTTGACCTTCTTATCAAAAGCTTTCTTCATTCTCTGCTGATATAACTCACCATGGCACATGGCAGTCAATCTCTTCTCTTTAATCAAGTTTAGCTGGTCATAATGAATCTGAACCCATTCAGCATCAGTCACCTTGGCCTCCATCAAGACTCTCATTGATGGGATCTCCACCTCTACTGGGAGTACAACCTCCATGCCATAAACAAGAGAGAAAGGGGTTGCCCCTGTTGAAGTGCGGACAAATGTACGATAGCCATACAAAGCGAATGGTAGCATCTCATGCCAATCTTTGTACGTAACAACCATCTTCTGGATAATTTTCTTGATATTCTTGTTAGCAGCTTCAACAGCCCCATTCATCTTGGGTCTGTACGGAGAAGAATTATGATGTGCAATCTTGAATTCATTACACAGCTCTTTCATCATCTTGTTATTCAAGTTAGATCCATTATCAGTAATGATCTTATCTGGCACACCATATCGGCATATGAGTTGATTCTTGATAAACTTCACGACCACCTGCCTGGTCATATTTGCATACGACGCCGCTTCAACCCACTTGGTGAAGTAATCAATTGCTACGAGAATAAATTTGTGTCCATTGGACGCTTTCGGCTCTATCATGCCAATCATGTCAATTCCCCACATGGAGAAAGGCCATGGTGATGAGATCACATTCAAAAGTGTCGGGGGAATATGAATCTTATCAGCATAAATCTGACACTTGTGGCATTTCTTCACAAATTTGCAGCAGTCAGACTCCATTGTCAGCCAATAGTAGCCTGCTCTCAACATCTTTCTAGCCATGGCATGTCCATTGGAATGAGTACCAAATGAACCCTCATGGACCTCAGTCATCAACAGGTCTGCTTCGTGTCTATCCATGCATCTGAGCAGAACCATGTCAAAATTTCTTTTGTAAAGCACTTCACCATTGAGGTAGAAACTGCCTGACAATCTCCTCAAAGTCTTCCTATCTTTTACAGATTGTCGCATACGCGAAAAACAACCGGCGGGAAAAAGACACAGAGTCGCCACCGTGCGTTATTTATCCCAAAGGAGGGAAAGGAAACGCTTGAAGTAAACCTGAAAAAGGGAAAGGAATGGTCTTACGACCAGAGATTGCTAGGATCGGGAGTCGGTTACGCAAGGGGAAGGTATTAGCACCCCTCACGTCCGTCGTACTCGACGGGATCCATGCTCAAAAGAAAAGAATAAGGTTGTTGAATAACTGCTCAAAGAATGCACACACACTAGAATAAAACACAGGAGAAAGAAGACGGAGAAAGCGGACTCGGCAGGATGTCGCATCCTGGGCCTACGTAGTTTGTCAGACACAAACATCAGAGTCGACGTAGTTCGGGGAAATGGGGAACGTGCTCGCTAGGACATCGCATCCTATGCATACGTATCTTCTCTAACCAGAGAAAGAATCAGAGCACCCGTAGCTCGGCTAACGCACGCCAAAACACTGAAAAAGGACGCTGAGACGTCAAGAGAAATATACAACAGGAAACGGAATGCCAATAAATGGTCTTACATCTGACTCGAACAAACAAACGCAAACAGGAAACAAAATGCCAATAAATGGACTTACATCCAACTACACAAACAACAAACAAACGGGAAACCGAATGCCAATAGATGGACTTACATCAGACTCCGAACAAGCAAACGCCAACAGGAAACGGAATGCCAATGGCTGGTCTTACATCCGACTCCTAACACACACCCACGAAAAGAAGAAGGGTCTCGATTACAACTGGGGCAAGAGAAAAGGAAGGTCTCGATCGCAACGAGGGCGAGAGAAAAGGAAGGTCTCGATCGCAACGAGGGCGAGAGAAAAGAAGGATTAATGTTAGTCGTCAGTCAAACTCGACAAGACATCGCATCTCGTGCCTACGTATCTCATCTGAACATGAGAATCAGAGTTGCCGTAGTTCGGCTAAACTATTTCTGTTTGTTTTGTGTTTTTTAGATGAACAACATCACTACGCAATCTACCAGATGCTCGACCTTTGGAGACTTACTGTCATACCCCAAAATTTGCCCGTTGGTATTACAAAGCATTTCTCAAGACCCTCCGACTTATTCTGCAAGGCACCGACATCAAGTGAACAAAAGCCCAGCTTACAACAGGCCCAACCCAAAAGAGGCCCAAAATAGCTTGCTCGCTAGGCGAGCAATCCCTTCGCCTAGCGAACGCTTCGTCATGACACTCGCCCAGCGAAGCGTCAGATCCAGGAAAAGGCCCAGACCTAGTTTGCTCGCTAGGCGAGCAATTCCTTCGCCTAGCGAAGCTTGCGAAGTTTGAGATTTTTGGACCTCATTTTAAGCCCATTAGGTCACCACTACCTCTACTATAAATACCTGCTCCTCTGCCACGAAAAAGAACACACACAGAGACGGACGAAGACGGACGGAAACACGCATCCAGAGGGAGAAACACAGAAACCCTGCTGATCCAAAGATTTCAGAAGGCGGAAACCCTGAAGGCCGCTTACCCGTGCCGAAGCTACCGCCGCCCAACTCAATCCGGCTCGCCAATTCAAGGTTGCAACTCGATTTGCAAACAGGTTTGCCTCACTATTATCGTTTTAGTTCTTAATTGGCATATGATATCACTTTAGGATATTAATTGACACATGATTATCACTTGGCATTCTTATTTTGCATGTGATACCGCATTAGTGTCTTAATTTGCATGTGACATCGTTTTGTACTCTCTTTTGGCATATGGTACCACTTCATGTTCTTAATTAGGGGAGGATATCATAATTGAATTCATAAACATTTTGAAGCTTTGCATGAGAATTTAAATGTGCTTGAACATTGTGAAACTGAACCATATAATTATGTGTTAGAGGCCATAGGCCATGCTGCTGATTGAGGTCATAATTTCAAACCCGTGGCCGCTCGCTAGCTCATCGCTAGGCGAGCCCGCAGCGAGCCTTCGCTGAGCCTTCGCTAGGCGAAGCAGAAGCGAACAGGACAGGGGCTGCTTGGTCCCTTTGTTGCCCGTTTCATACTTATCTAATCATGACTCTGCATCATTTTGCTTAAATTCCTGGCTGTTATATTCATTTTGTGATGCAATTTCCAATTGTGTTTATCTCAATGCCATAATCTGTGTGTTAATGGTGTAAAGGCTAGCATACTTCCGAAGAAATAACCGGCTAGGTACACCGCTTTATGCATGGGAAGACTTTCATGGAGATGGACTCTAAATTATGTCACTTTAATGTGAAAATTCACATTGGTTGCCTAACCAATTTTAATGTATTGATCTTTAATGTGTTGATTTTAATGTATCGATTCAATGCGGTATCACCATAATTACCTAATGAACTTAAAACATGGACTTTAAATAAATGATATCGGACCTCTCTTTATTACCCCACGATTACAATATTACGGTCATGTCCCGCGAATATGGGGATATCCTTAGCAAAGACCCGTCGGTAAAAAAAATCATCATAGTCCCTCGAATGTTGCCTTCAAAAATACGATGTTGTCCCTCGATGACCCTTCGGTGTAGCCTACGGTTAAATGATGATAGTCCCTTCGAATGCTAAGGTATCCTCACAACTGTTGCCTTCAATGACCAATCGATGACCCTACGATGACCCTTCTACATCCCAAGGATAAAACTACTTACTTCTCAATAGTAAGGACAGTTTTACCCTCATAAGGATAGGAAACGCCCGGAAAAGACCTCGGACAGGTATAACCCTAATTGCTCATTCATAACCAAAAAATACACTTTTCACCTCACACCTTTCAAACATCTTTTTTGGAAAATCACCACTTAGCATACATCCGTACTAGGATCATTGCCAAGTTATATTTTTCTAAACTATTTTCGAAAAACTAAACGAGATAACCACTTTGTATACATTCATGCAAGAATCATTACAAAGTTAAATTCTCGTTTTCAAAACATTTTTCACACATTTCTCAACCACCTTTTTCAAACTAGAAAACATAAATGATTGAGCAATTAAGAGCCCATGGATAGCCATGGATACAAAGGGTGCCTAACACCTTCCCTTTGTATAAAGTACCTCCCGAACCTAAGAATTTAAAATTAAGGTCTTTCCTGTTCTTTTCCACCTTTCCTTAAGGGATAAAAGAAAAGTCGGTGGCGACTCTTGCTAACCGCGACATTGCGATTAAAACCACAAAAAGTCCAGTTAACCGTATGACAGAACTGGCGACTCTGCTGGGGACTAAAGAGAGGTCCACCTTAAAAATCATTTATGTTTGCATTTGTTCTTTCGTTTTAAGGGATTGTCTGAGTGAAAGATCCTACACCCGGATCTAGTGTACCTTAGGTAAGTAGCAATAGATCATCGCGACTATCCGGCGTATACTGGAATGGTTAAAATGATGGCTACGGTTAATGTGACACTTTGGTTGTCCTGATGTTCCTCATGTTACTTGAGGAAAAATTTGGCTTCCGCGTGGTGTCATCAAAGCATTAACCAGACCTTTAGAACCCTAATTGACTCATCCTAGCCATTAGAAAGTAGTGAGATAACTGGCTTCGGTTCCGACTGCAGTTGGTTGATACTCGATACTACACTCTTTGAGATTGGACTTTAGGGAAGCTTCGGTCAACCACTTGGTGTTGCACTGAAGTGGACTTAAGGAAAGGTCGATGATTTGAGATCCTTCTAGAACCCGGTTACTATTCTAGGACAGGTTGAACCAACCAAACTTCAGTGGGGAGGGTACGTACCTATGGAACTCATGCAAGCCTTAAAACCTAGGAATAATTGTTGTGTGACATGCTTGTGCTTGCATAACATCATAACATCATAACATCATAACATCATGGCATTATACTAACCATTTCAAGGACTTAGGAATTTAGCTTTGCTCTGTCGAACAGGTTATGGCTTCCAGGAAGACTATCCGGGTCAATCTTGTAGCAATCTCTCCTCAACTCAAGGATTTGGTGTCAGAACTCTCCGATCATGCTCAGTTCAACAAGAAACATGGTCATCTTCTCAACTTAGTTACCACTGGTTTCAAGGAAGATATGATGAGAGTCCTATTCCAGTTCTTCGATCCTAAGCATCATTGCTTCACTTTCCCAGATTATCAGTTGGTACCCACATTAGAAGAATTTTCCCAGCTGCTTGGGATACCTATTCTTGATCAAATGCCCTTCAGTGGTCTGGAAAAGATTCCGAAATCTGAAGAAGTGGCCGCAGCTTTACACATGACGAAATCTGACATTGAGACCAATTGGGTAACAAGGAGTGGAACGAAAGGTTTACTTGCCAAATTTCTGATAAGTAAGGCCCGAGAATTCCTAAAAGTTGTGAATGTCCATGCTTTTGAAGATGTTTTAGCATTGCTAATCTATGGTTTGGTGCTATTCCCTAATCCGGACCAATTCATAGATGTGAATGCTATTAAGATATTCCTCACACATAATCCTGTGCCTACCTTGCTTGGAGATGTCTTGCATTCCCTTCACACTCGTACTATGAGGAGGCAAGGGACTCTCATGTGCTGCGTACCTTTGTTGTCTAGGTGGTTTATTTCGCACCTTCCTCAATCAGTCCTAAAGAATGATCAAAATCTGAAATGGTCTCAAAGGATAATGGCACTCTCCCATTCAGATATCCGTTGGTGTTCTAACCTCAGAGAAAATGTTATCATCATCGACCGTTGTGGGGAATTCCCTAATGTACCACTCCTGGGGATAAGAGGAGGTATTACTTATAATCCTGCCTTAGCCCTACGTCAGTTTGGGCATGCTCGAAGAGATGGTCCACATAAAATGATTATTCAAGGTACAGTGTTTGACTATGACAATGACTCTCAAGGTCTCCGCCAAAGGTTTGTACGAGCTTGGGGCATGGTGAAAAGAAGCAATTTAGGAAAGAAAAATTCTATTCCTATGGAGCCTTATCTCAGATGGGTACGCGCCAGAGCTCACGAACTTGTCATGCCATATCTTACAGTCGGACCATTGATTGTTGAATCAGAGGCCGAAGGAGCTACTTCCCAGATCATTCCTTATCCAGATATGCCTACTGATGTTGAGGAATTGAAAAGATCCTGGACCCAGTTGAGAGAAGAGAGAGATACTTTCGAAGCTCAGTTCAATGCAGAAAGGAAGAAAGTGTTAGAGCTCACCAGTCAGCTTAATGAGGAACGAAGACTCAATGCATATCTTCGCCCGAAAAGAAGTCGCCCCTGGGAGACTTGAGCTTTGTATTTTTACTATTATTCCTTTTGTAATGAACATTGATTAAAAAAAAAAAAAAAAAAAGTAGCAATAAAACATTTCCCTCTTGTTGGGGATTTATGCAGAGTTAAATTCCAAAAGTCCTTGAAAACATTTCATACATTGCATAGCATAACATTGCATAACAGGTGTTCTAAAAGACCATATTCTCACGGTCTGCCTCTTAAACAGAAAAATGGATCTCGAACAGACTGTCAAAGATCTCCAGACTCAGAATGCTCAATTCAAGGAGATGATGCTGAGCTTATCCAAGGGACAGGAGGAACTGAAGGCTCTTTTGGCCGAAAAGAAGAAGGACAAGAAAGCTGTGAGCTTCATTAACCCGGGCAGAAAGCGTAAAGGACAGGCTACGGGAATCAAATTTGGAATCCCGAATGGCCCAGAAGAGGGGGCGGAAAAGGATTCAGAGGAGGAGGACGCTGATTTCTCTAACCCTGAGGATGAGGAGGAAGAGTATGAAGATGAATCGTACTCTCCAAGGGATGATAAATACAAACTGCTGGAAGAACGCATGCTAGCCATGGAGGGTCAGCAGACACCTGGTCTGGATTTCGAAAGTTTGGGTCTGGTCTCCGATGTGACTATTCCTCGCAAATTCAAAATCCCCACTTTCAATAAGTACGATGGTGCGTCTTGTCCTCAGATGCATCTAAGGGCTTATGTGAGAAAGATTCAGCCGCATACCACTGATAAGAAACTATGGATCCATTTCTTCCAAGAAAGTCTGTCTGGCACTCAATTGGAATGGTATTATCAGCTCGAGAGTTCTGACATCCGCACCTGGACTGATTTAGCAACAGCTTTCTATAAGCAGTACCAGTACAATTCAGAATTAGCACCTACTCGGCTACAGTTGCAGAATATGACCATGGGATCTAAAGAAAGCTTCAAAGAGTATGCTCAGAAATGGAGAGATTTGGCCGGCAGAGTCAAACCCCCTATGACTGACCGAGAATTAGTAGACCTGTTCATGGGTACTCTGACTGGCCCATTCTACAGCCACCTACTGGGGAGTTCTTCATCAGGTTTCACTGAACTTATACTGACAGGTGAACGGGTGGAGAGCGGCATTCGAAGTGGAAAATTACAGGCAACTACTTCTACAAGCAGTAAAAAGTCCTACCAGGGGAAGAATGAATCGAATGCTGTGTATGGTCAGAAGAATCATAACAAGAAAATCGGTGACCATGCCATTGGAGCAGTGACGATTGCAGCCCCGCCAGCTCAAAACTTCCAGCAAAGACAAGACAGACCAAGAAGGCAGTTTACCAAGCTCAATATGACTTTAGCACAAGCACTGCAAAGCATGCTGAAGGTAAACCTGATCACTCTCAGAGGTCCCCCTGCAAATGTCAACACTGCTTCGCCTCGTTATAATCCCAATGCCAGGTGTGCGTATCACTCCGATAGCCCCGGGCATGATACAAATGATTGTTGGCTATTGAAGAATAAGATTCAGGACATGATCGACGCTGGGGAAATTGAGTTCGAGCCTCCGGAGACTCCTAATGTCATCACCGCTCCTATGCCTAATCATGACAAGGCTGTTAATGCTCTCGATGGCAATCCTCTCATCACTACTGTAGCAGACTTAACATCTCCTCTCCCAATTATAAAGAGGAATTTATTGCAAGCTGGTTTATTTCCAGGTTGTACTGAAGATTGCAATCTCTGCATACTCCGGCCCGAGGACTGTTTGAAATTGAAGAATGGTATTCAACAGCTGATAGACGACCGTACAATTCTCTTTGAAAGGGTTTCTAAGGCGGAAAACCCTATTGAAGAAATATCTATGATTGCAAGGTCCAAAGTTCCGGTTAAGATTACCGCTCCCAGGGTACCTGTGAAGATCATTGCTGAGCCCAAGGTAGCTCCCCTGATCATTACTGCACCTGGCCCAATACCGTACTCCTCAAGCAAGGCCATTCCGTGGAATTATGGAGGTGATGTTTACATCCATGGTGTAAAGCAAGTTGGCAATTCTGCTAATCCTAATGATATTGTTGGGGCTAGTAAAGTTACTCGAAGCGGAAGGATCTTCTCTCCAGAGATCTCACCTCCAGTTCCCGAAAACCGAGGAAAGGAACCAGTCAACCCTTCTCGGTCAGAGACACCGATCGAAGCTACTACTGAAGACGTTGCCAAACGAGAAATGGAAGAAGTGCTGAAAATCATCCGCAAGAGTGATTTTGATGTGGTAGAACAGTTGGGGCATACCCCTTCCAAAATCTCGATGTTGTCCTTGTTGTTGTCTTCTGAATCTCATGCCAATGCCTTGATAAAATTCCTGAAGACTGCCCATGTACCTCAGGAGACCTCCGTCGATCAGTTCGAAAACTATGTTGCTAACCTGACTGTTGACGACGGCCTAGGTTTTTCCAATGCTGACCTGACACCAGCAGGAAGGAACCACAATAAGGCCCTGCATATTTCTATTGAGTGTAAAGGCATCACCCTGTCTCATGTGCTGATCGATAATGGCTCTTCTTTGAATGTGTTACCGAAAGCCGTGCTCGAGAAACTTGACTGCAAGAGCGTTGAACTGAAGCCTAGTGATATTGTGGTGCGGGCTTACGATGGTGCAAAGAGTGTTGTCCACGGTGAAGTTGTTCTCCCTATCAAGATAGGACCTCAAGTTTTCAACACTACCTTTTATGTAATGAACATTCGTCCTGCCTACTCCTGCCTACTGGGGCGCCCTTGGATTCATGAGGCAGGTGCTGTGGCTTCGTCGCTCCATCAAAAGCTGAGGTATCCAATAGAGGGTAAAATCGTCACCGTGTGTGGGGAAGAGGAATACATTGTCAGTAGTGTGCATACCTTCAGATACGTTGAGATGGATGGTGAATTCTTCGAGACTCCGACTCAGTCATTTGAAGTGGTTTCTCCGCCCGATCCTGTCCTTAAGCCAACCCCCTGTGTGCCCAAGATTATTCGTGCTCCTCCTGCTATGATTTCTCTGAAAGATGCTCAAGCTGTAGTGGAAGATGGTGGCTGTACTGGCTGGGGTCAACTGATCAACGTACCGTACAAGTCTGACAAAGCTGGTCTGGGATTCAACTCTGAAAAGATAGTCAAAGATCAAATCAATGTTGTAGAAGACGCTGACAGTGATTGCGACCTGGATAGCGGGATTTCCCCAACAATTGGTGACAGACTCGATAGTTGGAAGGCTGAAGACACTATCCCGATTTCCTTTAGTCAGGAGTAATTGTTATTGTTGTTTTAGCATTTTAAGGCATTGTGTCTATGCCCGGGGCACAATAGCTAATTTTTCAAGGGTTTTGTCATTTTCATAAGCATATTCATATTCAATAGATCAATGGACTTTTTGCATTCAAATATTGCGCTCTTTATCTTTCCTGTCATTTTTTTCAAACAAGCTATGTTTTCTTGCACACACTCACGTAACAAATCGCGTATCCATATTCACTCTGGATCCTGTTGATAATAGCTCTGCTACTGTTCATTATGACTTTGAAAATCCGATCTACCAAGCTGAGGATGGAAGTGAGGAAGGTTGTAAAGTCCCTGGAGAACTTGCCAGACTGGTACTACAAGAAGAAAAGACCATACAGCCGCAGGAGGAATCAATTGAAATTGCAAATCTGGGTACTGAAATAGACAAGAAAGAAGTCAGAGGGTTCTTGGGGGCACTCGAATTACATTGCCCGATTCATCCCGCACTTGACTGCTACTTGCAAACCCATCTTCAAATTACTGAGGAAAAATCAAGAAATGATATGGAATGACGAATGCCAAGAAGCCTTTGACAAAATCAAGAAATATCTCCAGGAACCTCCAATTCTGATACCACCAGTCGAAGGAAGACCTCTAATCATGTATTTGACCGTGTTAGAAAGTTCAATGGGGTGTGTATTGGGGCAACATGACGAGTCTGGTCGAAAAGAGCATGCCATATACTACCTGAGCAAAAAGTTTACCGACTGTGAAACAAGATACTCACTGCTCGAGAGAACTTGCCGTGCTTTGGCCTGGGCTGCTCGCCGACTAAGACAGTATATGTTGAATCAGACCACTTTGTTGATTTCTAGGATGGATCCCATCAAATACATGTTCGAGAAGCCTGCCCTCTCCGGAAGAATAGCGAGATGGCAGATGATCTTAACAGAGTATGATATCCAGTATACTACCCAGAAAGCAATCAAAGGAAGCGTGTTGGCTGATCATTTGGCTCATCAAGCGGTGGATGATTACCAATCTATGAACTTTGAGTTCCCAGATGAGGATGTCATGTTTGTTACTGATAATGAAAAACCTAAACCAGATGAAGGACCCGAATGGGGATCCCGATGGACTATGGTCTTTGATGGATCTTCTAATGCATTGGGCCATGGTGTTGGGGTTGTACTCATTTCTCCCGGAGGTTACCATACACCTCTCACTGCTAGACTATGTTTTCATTGCACCAATAATATGGCTGAGTATGAAGCATGTATTTTTGGACTCAAGGCTGCTATAGACTGGCGAATCAAGCTTTTGAGTGTGTACGGAGATTCGGCCTTGGTAATCAGTCAGATCAAAGGGGAATGGGATACTAAACATCCAAATCTCATCCCTTATCGAGAGCAGGTGATGACATTGATCCCATACTTTGAAGAGATAACATTTGAACATATCCCACGAGAAGAGAATCAGTTGGCAGACGCATTAGCTACCATGTCGTCTATGTTCAGAGTCAGATGGGACGGTGAAGCTCCCATGATTACCATTGGGCGGTTAGATGAACCAGCGTACTGTTATGGACTTAACACTGAGAAGGTACAGGAGAAACCTTGGTTCCACGACATAAGAAGATATTTGGAAGCTCAGGAATACCCCGAAGGGGCATCCATCAAGGACAGAAAATTCCTGAGGAAGTTCTCCGCTAAATTCTTTCTGAGTAATGGAGTGTTATACAAACGTAATCATGACTCGACTCTGCTTCGCTGTGTGGATAAAAGGGAAGCAGAAAAGATTATGGGAGACATGCATGACGGCATTTTTGGGACTCATTCTAATGGACATACAATGGCCAAGAAGATTCTGAGATCAGGGTATTATTGGTCTACCATGGAAGCTGATTGCCACCGTCACTCCAGAACCTGCCACAAGTGTCAGATCTATGCGGATAAAGTACATGCGCCTCCTGCTCCATTGAACGTGTTGACAGCTCCTTGGCCCTTTGCAATGTGGGGCATCGATATGATCGGAGAGATTAAGCCTACGGCTTCAAATGGGCATCGCTTCATTCTCGTCGCTATTGATTACTTCACGAAGTGGGTAGAGGCAGCCTCCTTCGCTTCTGTCACCAAGAATGTGGTGGCACGGTTCATCAAAAATAGTCTTATTTGTCGGTATGGCATCCCTGAAAGAATTATCACGGACAATGGTACTAATTTGAATAACAAGATGATTACGGAACTCTGCACGCAGTTCAAAATAAAGCATCATAATTCTTCTCCATACCGGCCAAAGATGAATGGCGCCGTAGAAGCTGCTAATAAGAACATCAAGAAGATCATACAAAAGATGACGGTAACATACAAAGACTGGCATGAGATGTTACCATTTGCTCTTCATGGTTATCGTACCTCCGTGCGAACTTCGACAGGGGCAACTCCTTTCTCTTTAGTTTACGGAATGGAAGCCGTTTTACCGGTGGAAGTCCAGATTCCCTCTCTAAGAATCATGAAAGAGGCGGGCTTAGACGAAGATGAATGGATTCAGACTCGACTCGATCAAATAAACTTGATTGACGAGAAGAGACTTGCGGCTGTTTGTCACGGGCAGATATATCAGAAGCGCATGACCCAAGCATTCAACAAAAGAGTCAAGAGACAGATATATCAGGTAGGCGACTTGGTGATCAAGCGTATCATTCTACCACAAGGTGACCCCAGAGGCAAGTGGACTCCCACATACGAAGGGCCATTTGTGGTTAAGAAGGTATTCTCGGGTGGAGCCATGATACTTGCTACAATGGATGGCGAAGATTTCCCGCATCCTGTGAACGCGGACATAGTTAAAAAATACTACGCATAAAAGAGACCCGCTAGGTCGACGTACCTAGGCAAAAGTAAGGGCATCCCGGCGAACCAAAAGGGTTCGGGCAAAAATTAGGGATAAACATATAAAAACGTACACCCGGCAAGTCGAAAACCTGAAAAGGCGGCTTGGGCAAAAAAGGGTATCCCGGTGGACTGAAAACCTGAAAAGGCGGTCCAGGCAAAAATTAGGGATTAAAGCGTATGACTATGCCCCGTTCTCTGTCTGCTTCAACCCAGTTCCAGGGACTGAACAAGCCAATCACTTCTATCCGACAGCAGGGGATGAGATACTTAAAGGCATAATGACAGTAGTGGAATCAAAATCTATAGGACTTATTCTGCATAGCTTTCTTTTCGTTGTCTTGGCAATTTCCTCTTACTAGGATTTCTGTCTCCTTGTACACAAATTGCCTGTTTATAGGCCCTCTTTCAAAATCAATGCAATTTCATTTCCAAAAAGATGCTTTTAGTTTTTACTTTTCTGTTTTGTTTGCGTAAACGTCCATCGGTTTAATTTGAATTGATATATGCACTTGAATATGACTAATGTTTACAAAAATGCATGCCTAAAATAGCAATAGCAATTACTACACGACTTCGGGGTCGAGGAGAAGGTCTAATCACACTTCCCCAAGGAGTCAGTTGCTAATCCGATTCCCCGGCAACGCCAGTTATTCCCCAGAAGAGGTCGGCAACACCAGACAGACAGGTCATCTCTTCCATCCCCAGCCAGGCCCCGTTGGACAGAACCCAAATCCCCAGCTAAGGAAGGGCCATCAGTACCAATGTCTCCGACCAGTGGATTGAGATCTATCTCCCCCAGTAGTGTCCCCTGGAAGAATGCTTCAGACACCTAGTGCATTCATTACATCATTTCATACTACATACCTGCATCCAACGCTCACATTTACTTCATTCCGCATCATACACTCTACATCATTTCATATACATGCATACACATACATACCAGGTTAATTATCCTCTTGATACAATCAACACAAAGGTCCATTCAGACGGACATCTGTATCAATTACATTCAGGATTCAACTACAGCTCTCAGATATGCTCCGTGTCAACATTCATACTGACATCCTCCCAACGATGGCATCTATAAGCCCATCCCAGACATTTATCGCCAATGCAACAAATATTATCAGATACAGCCTAACGTACGGTTCATTCTGATTCAGCCCAACATATGACTCTTTCAACTCAGATACGGTCTAACGTACGATCCATTCTGACTCTCAGCAACTCCAATACGGTCTAACGTACGACCCATTTGGACCTCCAGCTCAGATACGATCTAGCGTACGATCCCTTCTGATCTTCAACGACTCAAGTATGGTTTAATGGACGACCAAGTTAAACCTTC
Organism: Lathyrus oleraceus; assembly: GCF_024323335.1. Taxonomy (NCBI): domain Eukaryota; kingdom Viridiplantae; phylum Streptophyta; class Magnoliopsida; order Fabales; family Fabaceae; genus Lathyrus; species Lathyrus oleraceus. Next base: position 472,700,496 of record NC_066581.1, on the reverse strand, counting down.
ATCTTCTCAGGTGCTACCTTCGGACAGGTACATTCCTGAATGGTAGTCTAGTATACGACTACTCCCTTTCTCAGGTGCTACCTTCGGACAGGTACATTCCTGAATGGTAGTCTAGTATACGACTACTCCCTTGCTCAGGTGCTACCTTCGGACAGGTACATTCCTGAATGGTAGTCTAGTATACGACTACTCCCTTTCTCAGGTGCTACCTTCGGACAGGTACATTCCTGAATGGTAGTCTAGTATACGACTACTCCCTTTCTCAGGTGCTACCTTCGGACAGGTACATTCCTGAATGGTAGTCTAGTATACGACTACTCCCTTTCTCAGGTGCTACCTTCGGACAGGTACATTCCTGAATGGTAGTCTAGTATACGACTACTCCCTTTCTCAGGTGCTACCTTCGGACAGGTACATTCCTGAATGGTAGTCTAGTATACGACTACTCCCTTGCTCAGGTGCTACCTTCGGACAGGTACATTCCTGAATGATAGTCTAGTATATGGCTACTCCCTTACTCAGATGCTACCTTCGGACAGGTACATTCCTGAATGGTGGGCTGGTATACGACCATTCCCTCTTCGGCAGATTCCGCCTAGCAGACGGCACATTCTGCAACTCAGATACGATCTAGCGTACGATCCATTCTGATCTTTCATCCCCAGCAAAGTCATCCGCCTAATGAACAGCTCACTCTGGTATTCAGACACGATCTAACGTATGATCCATTCTGATCCCTTATCCCCAGCAGTATAGCATACTCTAACTCCCCAGCGAAGTCAACAGCATAATGGAGGGTTCACTATACTGTCTGATGTATGACCCGGTGTGACGCCCATGTCTCTAGATATCGTCTAACGTACGACACAATCTGGAAATCTCCTCAGCAAGTTTCTTGGGTGGCATCTTTAAGCCCATCTCCGTCAAGACAAATGAACAGGTGCAAATTTTTGGGGCATTCTAAGTGTTCAATAATCTTTCACCTCCAGACCACGAACGGCGCCTACCATTCTACTCTCTCGGTTCAAGAATATTGAACAGGGGCAGCTGTCATACCCCAAAATTTGCCCGTTGGTATTACAAAGCATTTCTCAAGACCCTCCGACTTATTCTGCAAGGCACCGACATCAAGTGAACAAAAGCCCAGCTTACAACAGGCCCAACCCAAAAGAGGCCCAAAATAGCTTGCTCGCTAGGCGAGCAATCCCTTCGCCTAGCGAACGCTTCATCATGACACTCGCCCAGCGAAGCGTCAGATCCAGGAAAAGGCCCAGACCTAGTTTGCTCGCTAGGCGAGCAATTCCTTCGCCTAGCGAAGCTTGCGAAGTTTGAGATTTTTGGACCTCATTTTAAGCCCATTAGGTCACCACTACCTCTACTATAAATACCTGCTCCTCTGCCACGAAAAAGAACACACACAGAGACGGACGAAGACGGACGGAAACACGCATCCAGAGGGAGAAACACAGAAACCCTGCTGATCCAAAGATTTCAGAAGGCGGAAACCCTGAAGGCCGCTTACCCGTGCCGAAGCTACCGCCGCCCAACTCAATCCGGCTCGCCAATTCAAGGTTGCAACTCGATTTGCAAACAGGTTTGCCTCACTATTATCGTTTTAGTTCTTAATTGGCATATGATATCACTTTAGGATATTAATTGACACATGATTATCACTTGGCATTCTTATTTTGCATGTGATACCGCATTAGTGTCTTAATTTGCATGTGACATCGTTTTGTACTCTCTTTTGGCATATGGTACCACTTCATGTTCTTAATTAGGGGAGGATATCATAATTGAATTCATAAACATTTTGAAGCTTTGCATGAGAATTTAAATGTGCTTGAACATTGTGAAACTGAACCATATAATTATGTGTTAGAGGCCATAGGCCATGCTGCTGATTGAGGTCATAATTTCAAACCCGTGGCCGCTCGCTAGCTCATCGCTAGGCGAGCCCGCAGCGAGCCTTCGCTGAGCCTTCGCTAGGCGAAGCAGAAGCGAACAGGACAGGGGCTGCTTGGTCCCTTTGTTGCCCGTTTCATACTTATCTAATCATGACTCTGCATCATTTTGCTTAAATTCCTGGCTGTTATATTCATTTTGTGATGCAATTTCCAATTGTGTTTATCTCAATGCCATAATCTGTGTGTTAATGGTGTAAAGGCTAGCATACTTCCGAAGAAATAACCGGCTAGGTACACCGCTTTATGCATGGGAAGACTTTCATGGAGATGGACTCTAAATTATGTCACTTTAATGTGAAAATTCACATTGGTTGCCTAACCAATTTTAATGTATTGATCTTTAATGTGTTGATTTTAATGTATCGATTCAATGCGGTATCACCATAATTACCTAATGAACTTAAAACATGGACTTTAAATAAATGATATCGGACCTCTCTTTATTACCCCACGATTACAATATTACGGTCATGTCCCGCGAATATGGGGATATCCTTAGCAAAGACCCGTCGGTAAAAAAAATCATCATAGTCCCTCGAATGTTGCCTTCAAAAATACGATGTTGTCCCTCGATGACCCTTCGGTGTAGCCTACGGTTAAATGATGATAGTCCCTTCGAATGCTAAGGTATCCTCACAACTGTTGCCTTCAATGACCAATCGATGACCCTACGATGACCCTTCTACATCCCAAGGATAAAACTACTTACTTCTCAATAGTAAGGACAGTTTTACCCTCATAAGGATAGGAAACGCCCGGAAAAGACCTCGGACAGGTATAACCCTAATTGCTCATTCATAACCAAAAAATACACTTTTCACCTCACACCTTTCAAACATCTTTTTTGGAAAATCACCACTTAGCATACATCCGTACTAGGATCATTGCCAAGTTATATTTTTCTAAACTATTTTCGAAAAACTAAACGAGATAACCACTTTGTATACATTCATGCAAGAATCATTACAAAGTTAAATTCTCGTTTTCAAAACATTTTTCACACATTTCTCAACCACCTTTTTCAAACTAGAAAACATAAATGATTGAGCAATTAAGAGCCCATGGATAGCCATGGATACAAAGGGTGCCTAACACCTTCCCTTTGTATAAAGTACCTCCCGAACCTAAGAATTTAAAATTAAGGTCTTTCCTGTTCTTTTCCACCTTTCCTTAAGGGATAAAAGAAAAGTCGGTGGCGACTCTTGCTAACCGCGACATTGCGATTAAAACCACAAAAAGTCCAGTTAACCGTATGACACTTACTCACCTGTAGTAGAAGGAGTCAACGTGTCCTTAAGGGAAGATAATGTTTGTTTGTGTTTTAGGAAAGCTCACGCAAGAAAGGAAGTCCTAGATGAAGGAACCGTGCTACCTTAATTGACATGCAAACGAGAGACTATGTGAAGTCTAGCAAACCTATGGGGATACAATCACACCACACAAACATATACAACATGAAGTAAACACACCAACAAGGGGGCTCAAACATCAAGGGTGAGGCTTTAGTCAAGGGGTCATATCAACCTCGACAAACAAGTCGGGCTTTAGTCAAGGGGTCATATCAACCTCGACAAACAAGCCAATTGTAGGGTATCTGAGGCTCTTAACCACTGACATTGACCGTCAGGGTGAGCAGATGAAAGGTAATGAGGATTGGACCTCATAGCTCTTAACCCGGTCCTGGGTGAGCTTCAATCAATGAAGACGTGGGGATCCAGAATGAGGGACCCTACTCCACTTGACTGACTCTATATACAAGGATCTTGGGTTAGGTTCAAGAGCCTTAGCACGTGGTGCGAGCATAATGAACGACTTAAACGATTAGCAGGGGACTGACTGCTAGTCCCTTCTATCTGCCAATTGCCTCTTCACTTAGAAGGACTTAAGTATCCATGCCTCTACAAGGAGGTCTTTAGCACAAACATAAACAAACACATTCATTGCCTCTTAAGGAGGACTTCAGCCAAATGCCTGCCAAAAGAAACGACAGGGCTTCCAGACTACATGGAGTTAGAGGATTATTACCTAGGTGGTATACCAACCACAAGCAAAGCAAAGCTCAAGCAATGGGCTAAAAGCGACTAAAGTACCTGTAAGAAAGTCAAACAAGTCAATATTCACATTCAGATAAGTCAAACAGACAATCAACAGTGGTTCCTCAATATGCACACAAGGTAAGTCAACATGTGTAAGCAACTCAAGTGAGTTCTTCACCAAGGATCCTACAACACAACCAAGGTTAGTGGACAAAGTAATTTGCATCTCAAGTTGTGAGACTATACCAATCATTAGTGCTAAACCTGAAACACAAACACAATTGGTGAGTACAAACCACTAGTACCAAGACTAGGGTCAAAGGCAAAGCAAATAGTCAAAACAACAATTGATATTTTACATGAAGCTCACTTATTCAAGTAGAAACATGTCCTAAAAAGGACCAGACTTAAATCCTAAGGCAAATCCATCTAATGATCATGCTAAGGCAAAGGCACACAATGTGACCAACAATTGGGCATTCAAATGAGAAAATGCATATTAAATCAAAAACTCATCCGATGATCATGAAATTTTTTATGTGATATCAACATGTTAAACATAATCATCATGCAAAAATCTAGAATCAGAGGAGCTCAATTGGCATGTCAATGAAAATGAACAAGATCAACATCAAAATGTGTGACACACATTGTCACACCATACATTCATGTATCTAAAACAGAAATGAAAAATGCTAAAAATGCCAAACAAAAGCTCAAACATCATGCAACATGTTAGGACTCAGCACATCAAATTTCAAGGCATTTGGACAATTAATGAGCATTTCACAATCAATTGAATGAAGCATGGTAGTTTTGCATACATGTTCAAACATCAGTTCACATTCAAAAATCCAAAAATGATAAAATCAGGAAATTCATACCACAAAATAATAGACATTACAAGGAACATGTGGCATAAAATTTGGATTAAATTGGATGCATATGCTATTTTTAGTGATTTTTTGAAGTAACGAACAAAAAATGAAATAATGTTGCAAATCAAATGGAAAATGAAATGAAGAGAAAATTGGAACAATTCAACAGGTAAGGATCGAACCAAGGTTATGGCAGTCAAAATGAGCGCTTGAAATAAAAACAAATGAAATGTCCACGCCTGGAATCGAACCCAGGGCATATAAAAACGCCGCGTTTGGCTATGGTACAACTAAATCAAATGGATTTTCCAGAATGTCCTCAGCAAGAATCAAAGCGAGGTTGCAAGCGCGTTTTGTACAAAACGCTGCGTACCACTTAAATGAGTTGGCAAGCTAACTCAGAGTCAACGTACGTGTGGACCAGGTCAGGGAAGCGCTAGCCAATGGTTTCGCCACGAGGACGCATGCGTGGCAGCGTACAAGGCAAACCCTAGCACCTTTTTCAGACGGTGGAGCAAGGCGGTTTCCACCGTCTTCTCCGGTGGAACGCCGGCGACGATCATGAGAAAAAATTCCAGAATGGAGCATGCCATATATGGATCGAACCGCCATTGCATGTAGATCATGAATCCAACATCTATTTGACCTAACTCTCAATAACAAGCATGGATCGAAGGAAAACAAATTTGACTTCCAAACTTTAAATTGACACAACTCATTCAATTCTCATCCATTTTCAAAAGTCTTTATATCAGAATCATCAGCATGGAAAACTCTACAAGATCATGACAATAAAACAGCAAATAGTGAGATTCGAAATCCAACCTTCTTGGAGAGCAGTGAGTTGAAACAGTTGATTCGAGCTCCAGCAATGTCCAGATCTTCTCCTCTACGTGTATCTTGAAGTTTGATGCAAGAAATATCAGCTGAATCCTCTTGAATGAAGCTTAATCTTCAAGATCCATCTTCATGAGTTTGTGCACGATTTGCTTGATTCTTGGCCAATTTCTTCAAATCAATGCTTGATTCCTACTCAATGACACATGCTGAACACGATTATGCAATAAAATCAATGAGTTATGTGAAGAAAATTCAAGTTTCAATTGAGAGAATTTTTGGAGGGAAGTGAGATTCTAGATCTAGAACTTGTAAGAATGAGAAATTTTGTTACAATTAAGCTTATATATGACCTGTTAATTACTTTGCTAATGATGATTAGGCTTGGCTAATGAAAAGTTAAGAAGAAATAAGGTGTATGACCAAAAATGCAAAATGAGGGTGCATGGCTCAATCCCACGTGAACAGTAGCATGTTAGGGCCCAAAGTCATTTAAAATCATCCAACAATCATGATGGAATTGGAATTAAGTTCATGTGATGCACCAATTTTAAATTCTTCATTTTCCCTCCAAAAAGCACATGCATGCACCAATCATCATGTGTGATTATTTCATGCAATGCCATGATGGATTTGGAAAATATAAGTTCCAAGAAGCAATATGCAAAAAGAGTGACTCAATTTGGAGTTTTGAATCAAAAGTTATGGCACTTTGAAGTTTCATGCACACTTGGTGATCATTTGCTCATAACTCCTTAACCATTCATCAGATGCTCATGATCTTGGACTTTTTGGAAACGGGAGAGAAAGATCTTCAAATTTCATGTTGACCAAAATTTCATTTGAAGCCTCTTTGATGTTGGAAAGTCAAGTTGAATGTGTAGCGGTGTATTCGTCGCTATATGATTTATTTATTAAACCATAAGCAAAGCATACAAAGAAATCGAGTCGCCACCGCACTTTTATTTATCCTAAGGATTGGCTAAAAAGCGAACAAAAGCCTAAGAAGTTTTACACGTAGAAAACTAATGAAAAGATCAGAGAATCTGGGTAAGGGGTAAATTACGCAATGGGAAGGTGTTAGGCACCCATCACGTCCTAGGTACTCCTAGGGAGCCCTTTTCACACTTGTTGTATAAAAATGTTTATTTGTTTATGACATATTGTGCAAACATGAATGGGATGATGAGAAAAGAATATACAATTTTATTATTTTTGTGTTTGAACGGATGAACCCGTTGCCTACGTACCTTCCATCAAAGGTAAGGATCAAAACGCCGTAGTTCGGCTAAAAGATTTCCAAAAATTAGTGAGTTCATTTTAAAACACAAGCACTAAGGCTTTTCATTACCAATGGGAGAAAACTCAACCTGAGTCAACAATCCACCATGCGAGGACGGCTTCGACGTACTAGAGGGGTTAACCCTGTTTTCAGTACGGAAGTCTTACAATCAACTCACTAAGGACAAGGTAAGACTTACATCAACCACTATGGTAATTGAAACCTATGGCTAATGTATGAAAGCATATTTACAATGGACGAAGCCACAAAACAATTGAATGGGTGAAGTTAATTGATTATGAGTATTTACAAAGTATGGTCAAGGTATGATTAAGATTCAATTCAAAGAAGTGTTATGAAATGGAGTTTGAAAAGTCAAGGACTTAAGGTCCAGGTTTCTAATTTGAAAAGAGATGAGAATGTTTGCATAACATGTATTTATAAGTTTTAAAATCAACAAGTGAAAAGGGGTTTTGAAACAAAAGGATATGGATGAAGGAGTGTAAAACTTCCTAGAAGTTCGCCTCTTGAATTCATATAGAAGATGATTCAAGTGTGTCCTTTGGAATGGAGCAACAATGCAAATAAGCAAATAAAAGCAAGGTGATACCGGATGCCATCAATGGACTTATACCAATCTCACAAGCAAAAGCGGATACCGGATACCAATAAATGGATTTACACCAATCTCCTAAAACAAAACAATGATACCGGATGCCAATAAATGGACTTACTCCAATCTCACAAAACAAAAGCGGATATCGGATACCAATAAATGGATTTACACCAATCTCCTAAAACAAAACAATGATACCGGATGCCAATAAATGGACTTACTCCAATCTCACTCAACAAAATAAAACATGGATGTCAGATGCCAATCTATCTGGGCTCACTCTAATCTCCAACAGATGATCATGGGAGTACAAATGCCAACAACATGGACTTATAATTGCATCCTCACAGACAACAATCAAACAAAAAGATGGATGTCAGATGCCCATCTATCTGGACTTATACCAACCTCGAAAGGATGATCATAGGAATACAAAAGCCAACAACATGGTCTTACAATTGCATCCTCACATACAACAAACAAAAAGAAGCAATGGACATGAGTGGCCAAATGAAATGGTCTTATACTCTATCCTTTCCAAATCATAGGAGCAATGGCCAATGGATGGACTTACAGTTGTCCTCAATGGGCAAACCAAAGATGGATCACAAAGATATGAAATGATGATCATGCAATAATGACCAATTAATGATGATAAGTGCACAAAGGCAAACAAGCAAACATGTACAAATGAACCAAGCAATCAATCAAACAAAGTCATTTAGCACACACTATAACCAAGCAATTAGGCTCAAGCAAGGGTTAGACTTTAAAGTCAACTGGAATGGGGTAAATGGTGCTCTTAACCTTAACATTGAGAGTTAAGGTGAAGCAGATGAAAGGATATGAGGGGTGTGCCTCATTGCTCTTATCCCTGGTCAGGGAGAGCATCAAATGATAGAAGGTGTGGGAGTTCAGAAAGTTGGAAATCTCTCCACAAGTTAATGACTCGATAGATCTTGGGTTTTTACTCACTATGCATCAACACATGTGGTGTGAGCAAGGTGAGTGACACAAAGAATAGTAGGAGATGGACTATACATCTCTTTTGTCTACCAATTGCCTTATCAAAAGGACTTTTCCTGCTTGGGGACAAAGATAAACAATCACAAACATTGCCTCTTAAGGAGGACTTTAGACAGGTGCCTGGCCAAGTAACAGGCCAGGTCTTCTAGACTACATGGAGACAAGAGATTCTACCTCAATGCTAATGCTATCAAGCAAAGCAATAGCAAGTTCACAATGGAACTATAGCAACTAAGGTACCTGAAATCAATCAAATATAATCAGTATAACAATCACAAAGTCAAAACAGACAAAATAAGAACCAACAGTCAACACAATCAATCACATGTGCAAAGCACAAACTCAAATGAAATGAGCTAGCATCCTACAAAACAAACCAAGTTAGTTCATAACAATCAGATAAACCAAACTCAATCAACTTGAATTAATCTCCTTAAAGCAATTGCTTCTTCAACCTGAAAATCACATTCAAACATGAGAAGTAAACCCCTAGGCCAAAGCCTAGGGTCTAAGGAGGAGAAAAAATTTAAAACAGAACATGAAAATTGATCAAAATCAAGATTAATCAAATAAGAACAAATTCCAATTGGTCTCATATCAAAACTATGCACAAAAATCATTTCACAAACAAAACATGTCAAACTAGGCAAATTGGGAACTCAATGATGTAAACAGAATGAACACAAGCATATCAATACCAAAATGGCTCAATAAATTCCAAGGAAAATCAGGCTTAAACAGAACACATTGAATAAGCAACACACCAAAAATCATGTCAATTGGATAAGTGGAAGCAAATCAATTAAAATCCATAAGTCAAGGCATGTTCAAACAAGCTCATACAAGGCACCAAATCAAGCATCAACTTCAAGCAAGCATAAAACAGGAACCAAACATGATAAATGAATGAAATCAAAGTCATGGCAAACTTCAAGATGTCTATAATACACATGCCAAATTTTAGGTCCATCCAATAAACACCAAGGATTTCACAAAACATATGAGATCATGACTCACAAAAGGTTCTCAATTGGTCAAACAGGGGAGAAATTCTCAAACAAATAGAAAATGCATTCAAAAATTCCAGGAAAAATCACAAGCAAACTTAACATCCACAAGTATCAACATGCAAAAATCCAAATTATTTCAAGTTCATATGGCATGGCAAAGAAATTCCACAAAATGAACAAGAAATGGTGTGACATACATTGTCACACCTCTAAAGATCACATCATATCTCACAATCCAGAAAGGCAAAAATCACAAACCATATACCAAAATGACCAGGAATGAGTCTAGATCATGCATGTAAAGTTTCAAGAATTTCCAGTTAAGCATCATGATTTCATGAAAGAAATAGCAAGCATTGTGCAAGAAATGACATGTGAAAACAAACCCTAGGCATTTATTTTTTCTACACGTGCACAAATTTATTAAAAATCATCAAAAAATAAAGCACATTATGATGAACATTTCACAAAAAATTGCATGTGATTTGGATTATTAATGAATGAGTTATGATTTTTTGATTGTGGAAGAAAATAAAAAAAATGAATGGAAAGCATATGAATATGTGATAGGTATATATGAGAAAATACACAAGGCAATTGGAATGGATGCTGAAGCGGGGAATCGAACCCCTGAGTAATTCAAAAATGAGCGCCACTTAAGTGAAACGCTGCGTTTCACTTAAGTGCATGGCGCGTTCTGATTGGCTCATGGCGCTAAAACACGAAATCACATGCAAAGGCAAGGCAAAACGGATTGAAGCATGTTCTGGAAATGAAAATATGAAGTTCATCATCATCTTCATGCTGTTCATAATCATCAAGAACATTTCATCGTAGAAATCAATAAAACACATATCACTCTAATCCTCATTCATCATACATCACTAATATGGTATTGATTTCAATTAATTTCACTCATAGGAAAAGAATTGAGCAAAACAAATTTTAACAATCAACATTCAAATCCAGATATCTTCCTCAAAACTTAATGAAATTGCACGATTCAAAGTTCATCATGCTCAGCAACAAAAGATCTACCAAAGCCATATGCTAATTATGAGAATTGGAGCAATCGAGTTTTACCTCAATGAAGATGCAGATCTTGATTCTGTTGGATTCAAAGCTCCAATGGTGAAAACAGAACTTCTATGATCAATAGGAAGATGAATGGAAGCAAAACCTCAGCTCAACAATGCTTGAATGCGCAGAAATCTTCAACTGCCATGTGAATCTTCAACTTTCAACAGTCAAGATCCAGAACGAATTCTCAAGGATCTTCCTTCAATTCACACCAATAAAGCCTGCAAATGATGATTAGAACCAGAAGAAAGCAAAAGCACTGCAGAAATTGATGAAAAGAAGTTGAGAAAATTTGAGCAAATTTGAGAGAATTTGAGAGATTTTTGGTTTGGATCTGAGATTGTGATTGTTGATTTCGAATTCTGTTAGGATTAGTGCTTTATACCACCTGTTAATCACACTAGCTAAACATGATTAGGCAAAATGGATTGGATTAGTGAAATGCTCATGTTATGCAATTTGGCAAAAATGCCCTTTTTCAAATGTAACCAATGGAACAGTAAAATTCCACTTGCAGCAAATCCAAATTTCTGTTTTAAGGCCATTGCAATTGGTTTGGAGTGAAAATCATGTGTATTTTTCAAAATGACCTTTTTTCCCACCAAAATTCAAATTGATTCACTTGAAAAATGCACTTTTTATGTGATGATTTTTGATGAAATGTAATGATGGATTATGATAGCTCATGTCCAATGGGATTTGCTCAAAAAAGAATCACAAGAATTGACCTAATGGTTTGAAAGTTATGCCTCCTTGAAGTTCAACTTTTCTTGAAAATGATTTGATCATAACTTGCCAACCATAAATGAGAAATGGATGTTCTTGGACTTTATGGAAAGGTAAGAGCAAGATCTTCAACTTTCAGGTTGGACAAAATTTGATTTGAAGCTTGCTTGATGATGTAAAGTTGAGGAGAAGACCTTTCCATTTTTGGCAGTTGGAAATTACAGGCCACTTGCTATTTTGGGAAACTTTTTGTTTGACCTCCAATTCCTCAATGTTGATGTTTGATATGTTGTATGAGGCTTGTATGGACATGAATAAGGTCTCTCAAACCATTTCCCACCATCAAATCCCTGATTAAGTGCACAGTTGACCACAGTTGACTTTGCTAGGGTTTTGGTTGACTGAGCCATGTTCTGATGAATTTCAATCCTCTACCACTTGAGATCTTGATTCCAAATGATATCACAACTCATATGAATCTCTTATGAATGATCATGGTGCCCAAATTCTTCAGAATGGCCACCATCTATTGCTCAATGACTTGCTTGACTGATTGACTGTTGATTGCTTCATCTGCAAGTAACAAGGTTAGATGACAATATTTTTGTACTTTTGGTTAGTAAACAAATGAAAAGCAATGATATACAAATGCAAAACATGCTTGGTGATCAAGAACCACACTCACAAAATGACCCACCCACAAGAAAGGAGGCAAGGTGCACAATGATCTTTGAGGCAATGATGATATGATATGATGCTATAAGGGATCTTAGGGACAAAATTGGGGTCTTACAGAATGTGGTCCAAAAACTTGCCATTTTTGGAAACTTGAAATTACAGGTCACTTTCCATTTTTGGAAACTTTTGGTCTGACTTCAAAATCTTCAATGTAGATGTTTGACATGATGAATGAACCTCTTTTGGACATGAATGAAGTGTCTAAAAACCATTTCTCCACCTCCTAGCCCTCAGTTGACTTTCAGTCGACTTGTATGGGCCTCAAACCTGGGAATGCACTGATGACTTTTGAGCCTCTAGCACTTGGTACAATAGCTTCAAAATGAACCTTGATTCATATAAGCTCTTTAGAATAGTCATGTGGCCTTCATCTCAAGGAAAACTTGATCTCTTTGCACAGATGAATCCTCTTGATGCCAATGCTGGATTGCCATGATGCAATACAATATGTAATGATATATGACCTAAAAATGAAATGAATGCATGAATGGGGGGGTGCAAATTTGAGGTGCTACAGCTGCCCCTATTCAATCAACTGAGAACCTGAACGGATGAGAGCAACAACTGTCAGACCTTCAAGGTACACAGGGATTGAATACCAAAAGAACCGTAAAATTTGCACTCTGCAGGGGATGAAGTGAAAGAAGCGAGGCCATTCACCGACGGCGGCTTCACTGAGGATTCGATATTTATCAAAGAAAGAAACCACGACCAAAAGATCAACAGATGAATGGGAGAAAGAAACCACGACCAGACGTCAACGGACGAATGGGAAGAGAGAAACCACGACCAGACGTCAACGGACGAATGGGAACCACAACCAGACGTCAACGGAAGAATGGGAAGAGCGAAACCATGACCAGACGTCGACAGACGAATGGGAAGAGAAACCACGACCAGACATCAACAGATGAATGGGAAGAGAAACCACGACCAGACATCAACAGATGAATGGGAAGAGAAACCACGACCAGACATCAACGGATGAATGGGAGAAGAAACCACGACCAGACATCAACAGATGAATGGGAAGAGAAACCACGACCAGACATCAACAGATGAATGGGAAGAGAAACCACGACCAGACATCAACAAATGAATGGGAAGAGAAACCACGACCAGACGTCAACGGACGAATGGGAAGAGAAACCACAACCAGACATCAAGAGATGAATGGGAAGAGAAACCACGACCAGACCTCAACAGATGAATGGGAAGAGAAACCACGACCAGACATCAACAGATGAATGGGAAGAGAAACCACGACCAGACATCAACAGATGAATGGGAAGAGAAACCACGACCAGACATCAACAGATGAATGGGAAGAGAAACCACGACCAGACATCAACAGATGAATGGGAAGAGAAACCACGACCAGACATCAACAGATGAATGGGAAGAGAAACCACGACCAGACATCAACAGATGAATGGGAAGAGAAACCACGACCAGATGTCAACAGACGAATGGGAAGAGAAACCACGACCAGACGTCAACAGACGAATGGGAAGAAACTTGATGTTTACGGTCATCGAAAGATGATGTTTACCGACACCAAAAGAAAAAAACCTACACGGGGATCAGCACGACACTCACTAGTCAAAACAAGGCAGACACTTGTCGGGGACTACACTGGGGAGTCACGCTTTCCTTTCACGGACGGGTGAGGAAATAAACCTCTCTGGGGATTGTCAATTCTGAATGCTGTCAAGAGCAACCGCTGCTAATGTGCCATACAGATGTTGAAAAATGATCCGCCTCTGCTGGGGATATGATCCAATCCGGTTTAACACATGTATGCACATGTTTGAGCTTTCTATGGCGTAATGCTCCATATTGAATGGAAATGCTACGCGATTTGAGGATGCAAATGCAAATGATGATTACTATATGCAAGATGCAAAGGGAAGAACTCCTGCTGGGAAAGCGAACGATCACTTGCTGAGCACACGACTCTGATCCGATCTTCCAACTCTGTGAGGAGACACAACAATCCTGCTGAGGATACTCACTGATCTGACATTCTCGAAATGGCAGAAAAACCAACTCAACTAGGGAGTCACTCGTTGGGAAAACACCAACCTCTCGATCATACTGGGGAATAGCACTTGCTGGGGAAATGATAACCCTCACTGGGGACGACCTCCACTGACCTCGGTCCGCTCGGGGACTTCGCCGGG